>NC_050573.1:132629477-132943227 GCF_011100635.1 Trichosurus vulpecula | reverse complement strand
CATGATTCATTTTGATATATTTATGATATCCATATCAAAGTCATTAGATACCATTGTTCTATAAGTTAAGGGGACACACACATACATGCACACACACACACATACACACATATACAGTTAATATTTTTTTACTTTTAATCCATTAATATGTTATGAATAAGAATTCTTTTATATACTTATAAATCCACCACACACATATATACTTCTTATACTGTTTGTACTGCATCTTCCATAAATTGCCCTCCCTCTTGATCATATTGCTTGTATTGTTCAAATTTTTAAAACTCCTAAACTGCCATGTTGATGGGCATTTCAAATAACAGTATGTCAAAGTTGGTCAGTGGACAACTGTATTAAAACAAATGTGTAGAATTTTAATGAAAAAGTTAACATTATTAAAGAAAGTATAAAACATGGACCTAGATCCACAAGCCCTGGGTATGCATTATGGCAGTTAAGTGAAATTATTCTCAAGAGTCCAAAAATTTTATTTCAATCTCACCTCAATTATTTGAAAGTTATTTGACCTCCATTTTCCCTAGTTCCCCTACTTGCAAAATGAGGATAATAATACCACATACCTCCCAGGATCATTGTGAGGATCAATACTGGAAATTGGAAAGTACTTATCACAGTGTCTGGTACATTGTGTTATAAATAGTTATTATCATTTTCATAATTATTATTATTATATGGACAGTGTTACTGGCCACTATGAGTCTATTGTTAGAGTTCTGGCTCCTGGATACTCAGGATACAGAATATATTTACTAGATATATGAAACCCAATTTTCAATTGAACAGATAATGCAAAAAAAAATTCAATAGACTCATAGGAGCCACAAAATATGAAAATTTATATAAAGTTCACTCTAGATGAACAAAAATCAACAAATTTCTTATCTTTCTCAAGGGAGTATCACTTTTCCACATAATGCTAAAATAATCTAGATTAATCCAAGTATCCATTGGTTTTGATTCACCACGTAAAGGAACTGAACTTGAGATTGTAAGAAACAAGGACATTATGGTGAGTACTTCTTTAACTCCTCAAAGGATATATAACCATTCATATTAATTGTATCACCTTCTTACCCTAGAATGGAAACATGCATAAGGTTTCTAGACAACAACCCTCCTTCCCAAAATTTCCATACTTTCAAAGTAACTTATTTTAATAGTCAGAAATTCAAAGACTGGGTTTATTGTTCTTTAACATTACAGTTATATTCCCTTACCATTCTTCCTTGAAAGGAAAAAAAAAACACATGATCTATTTTTTCTTTTTCCAAAAGCATTGCTGTTAAGGAAATTTTCTTTCTTTCTATAGGAGACTAGATCCCTGAATTCATGAACTTGTAATTAACTATGAATCACACCATATCTCTTCTCTCCCTAGAGAATTAAATTATCTCATTGTGTTGGATAGGACTCTCTACTTCTATAAGTAGGCAGGGGATTCAGGAATGACATTATCCAGGAACTCCCCTCTATAACCATATGGGTCAACACATCTATGTCTTTGTGATTCTCAATTCTGGGAACTCCTGATTGTAATGGCAAGCAAAGTGGAACTTTTTGTTTTGCTCTTTTCTTTTTCTTTTGCTGTTCTAGTTCTTCTCAGCACTAAGATAATCAAGTTCCTTTGATTGAGAATTGCCTTTGTTTCAATAAGGAATCTTTGATTGATTCAAGAATCTTTGATGACTGGCTTAAGTCACAAGAAAGTCTGTCACATGAGTTTGAGTCACATGGTTTTGACACCCTCTGACCCTGAAGAATTGTATTTATACTCTGAGGTTAGCCTTTTGCTTTGGGGGCTCACTCATTAGAAAACTGTTCCTGTGATTTGGCCAGATGAGACTCTGGGCAGCCACTAAGGAGCTCCCTGGCTTTGAAAACCCACATGTAGGAGCTTATCTCTCTGGTAACTGTGTATGTATTGCTATGGTCAGACAGTTAGAAGCCTATCTGTTGATTTGTTTTTATTTGCTCTGTTTACATAATTTCTGCTTGCAATTTCTGTTTGTATTTTCTCTGAAGTTCAGGGTGCTGGCTTTCCCCCTGAACTAAGTGAATGATATAAGTATGTTTAATTAAAGTAAGATTGGTAACCCCTTAAAGTTGCTTTCCTTAGATCAAAGAACTTGTGCTAGCAGCCCTTCTATGTGCTGGTGTTATTGGTTTTACACAGCCACAATAGCTACAAGTAACATATTTGTTACACTGATATACTATCACTGCCCAACTTCTACCATTTGGGGTTGGTGGGGGGGAATGGCTTGAGGAGACCACAATTCCTTAAAAAAATGCAGAACCTATTATTAAATTATTATGCTCTAATCTTAGAAAGTGAGTCATGACTATTACTCTAATTTATTGAGCCACAATGTAATATTCCAAGTGCTTTAAAAGAGAAACACAAACTAAGAAAGCAGAATTTATTTCCCATATGTTCAAAATTAATGAGTAGAGTAGAAAAGTTTGATTCCACAATGGCAAATTTCACCAAAGAAGCAAAAGAGAGAAAAATAGATAGAGAATGCAATTACATAGAAGTGAAGTACAAACTGGAAGAAGATAAGCGAAATTAATAAGTAATAGAAAATATGATGACTATGCAAGCAAAATGAATGGATGTGAAATACAGGACACATAAAGACAATCTAAGGCTCATTGGTTTCCCAGAAGAACATTACAGGACAAAAACTTTTAGCATCATATTGAAGGAAATACACTGAATTTGAGAATTGAAAGAATTCACAGTTTGCTCCAGAAAAAAAAAATAAAAATGCTGAAAACTCCAAGAGTCATAATGAAGTAATAGAATTTAATAATTCAATTCAAAATCAAGTTTTGTAAGTTATCAAGGAAAAGACCAACAAATACAAAGGAAAATGAACTCAATAATAAAAGACTATAAAATTTTGTATTCACTAAAAGAAGGAGGAGGGATGGAATAATGTGTTCTAAAGCACACTGGAGCTCAGAATGAAGCCCAGATAATCCTACCCGGCAACTATGGCCTAAATCCTGCAGGACAAAAGATGGGTGTTCATTAAGAAAGATAAGTTTGAAACATTTTGAAAAAGAAAACCAGAATTGAAAATATCTTTTTTTCTCAAGCACCCAAAACAATAAAACTGCTGAAGGAGTCAATAAATTCAAACTGTAACAAAAGGGTGACAACAAAAAGACCAATAAAATACTTCTTTCTAAAGATACAAAAGGAGATAGAGGTGGAGGTTGAAATCTTGTTGATGTAACAGTGAAGAGGTGTACTGAGGACATAGAGGACAGAGCATGGTGACACACTGCCTACAGGAGAAAGCTTCTTTTGTTCAACAATATTATAACATTAGAGAGTATATGAAAGTGTGAGAGGAGAGCAAGGGGTTAGAAAAGAGTGAGGGATGGACCATGGTCCATTCTAGGGTTAGTAATAAGGAGATGAAGACCTCCTTGGTTTCAGAAAGAAAAGAACCTACAAGGAGAGTGGGTGATGAAAAGGAGAGGGAAAACTGAAAAGGGGGGCAAAGTCTAATTTTGGAGGTAGGAGGGTGTTCTGAACATGGATGCTCCTTAGGGTAAAGGGAAATGAAGACCTTATGCTTGGTGAAGACTGTGGAATTTTGTACCTGAAGTCTTCTTGTGCTGGTGGAGAAAGTTGTAACCCTAGGGGCAATCAGCACTTGGAGGAGTAGGAAATCATGAACACTAGTGGGAGATTTCCAAAGAAATGTACAAAAAGAAAAGTCAATGAGAGAGAGAGAGAGAGAGAGAGAGAGAGAGAGAGAGAGAGAGAGAGAATAGATCGGTGTTTGAGGGGTTGGGAGGGAGGGGAATGCTATCATGGGGGCAGTGTCCTCTACGAAATCTGCAATAATTGGCATTATTTTGAGAGTGAGGCACAATGGAAAAGGAAAATCCATAGAGCAAACCATATAAAGCAGTGGAAGAAAGTACTTTGAAGTAAAAGAATGAAATGGGCACCTTGGAAACATTGATCATACAGAGAATACAGAAAAGAGAGACACTAGATGATTATAGGGGTTATGGATCAGAGAATAAGCATCTAGAGTAAAAAGAATGAGAGGATAAATAATAAAAAGAGTGAGAAAAATCCTTCTTGGAAGGGGGCATAAAAATGTGAAATTAAAAAAAAAAAACACTAGGGAACAAGACTAGCTAAAGGGAAGGAAAGGAGGAATCTGCTTGACAAACAAAAGGGGGGAAAGGATGAAGAAATATATAAGCAGGTAATTTCAGGATAATGGAACAAATAAAGAAATCCTTAAGGAGAAAATGTTAATAAATGAGTGGAGGGCATGTAGGGGGAGGGGAATGAGGAGGAAGAGAGCCAGTGTAGAGAAGGCTGCCTTAAAATAAGATTAAAATAATTGAAGGAACATAAAAATGTGTTTATGCCAGAAGAGGGGAAAATCTTAAAAATAAGACAAATTTTAGAGGTAGAAGCAGGAAAATATAAATTTTTCTTAGAACTTTAAATGTGTATGAATTAAACAATTTAAGAGAAAAAGAGTTACAGATTGAACAAGAAAATGAACTCCTATAATCTGTTGCTTACAAGAAACATATTTAATTAAAAAATAAGAAATACACAAAATAAAACATAAAGTATGGGAATAAATTCACCATGTGTAAAATGAATCTAAAAAGAGAAAAAAAGCAAGACTTGTCATCATACTATCACACAAATCAAAAACAAGTATTCAAAACATAAAAGATATAACATTATGGGATATATTATGCTGAAAAGAACAACAGAGAATAAAACAATCTCAGTAATAAATTGATACACTCTAAATGACTAACATCAAAATTTATAAAGGACACTCATTATCTGAGCTTCAAGAAGATATAGACAGTAACACAAGGATGACAGGGTTGCCAATATCCCTCCATCAGTTTTGGATATAGCTAACCAAAAGATGAATAAGTGAGAAAATATAGAAGTAAACAAATTTCTAGAGAAACTGGACTTAAAGTCTCATAGGGTCTTCTAAATGGAACAATGAAATGATATATATATTTACCTCTACCACATACAACCTTTAAAAAATTGACAATGTGGTACATTCTGAGATATTGCAAAAAGATATAAAAGGCCAACAATATCCAATACTTTCTTTAGAGATCATAATTCAATAAAAATAGAAATTGGCTCAGGAAACACTAACAAAAGATGCAGAATCAAATGGATACTTAACAATGAAAGCTTAAGCAATAAGTAGGTCAAAGAACCATCCTACAAATAAATATTAATGAAATGAAAGGAAATTATAATGCTGAAACAACATGCCAAAATTTCTGAGCTATAACAGAAAGAGTCCATGGGCAGGTGGGAATCATATCCTTCCAATCATTAATTTAAAAAGTTAAAAAAAAAACTTTATCAAGCTTTATGAAAAATTAGAAATTTAATAAGTAAGCATGCCTAAAATAAGCAAAAAAGAAGTAATAATAAAAAAGAGGGAAAATACTGTGGAAACAAAAAAATTGAAATGATATATAACACTAAAGACCGATTCTTTAAAAAGACTAATAAGATTGATAAATATTTAGCTAATCTCATCACGGGAATAAGAAAAGTGAAAATTTAATCAGTAAAATACCAAATGAGCAAGGTGAAGTCACAGCAAAACCAGAAAAAAAGAATAGTTGAAACATATGCACAATTATATACTAATAAAAGAGAACACAAAAGAAATGAAAGAACTTAAAATAATAATCAGAACATATTATGTGCATTTATATGCTAACAAAACTGAGAATACAAAAGAAATAAAGGAATACTTTCAAAAATATAAAATATCCAAATTATTGGATGATCCAGTAGAGATGGTAAATAACCAGGTTTAAGAAATGGAAATTGATCTCATTGTAAAGGAGTTACCAAAGAGGGAAAAACAAACAAACAAAACCTCTTGGATTCACAGGAGAATTGTACCAAACTTTTAAAGAACTGTTAGTACTCAATCTTCACAAATTATTCTTAAAAGCTAGGAAATTAAAAGCCCTACCAGAATCTTTTTAGGAAACAAATATTTTCCTAATACCTAAACCATGGAAAGACATAACAAAAAAAGAAACTATAGGACAATATCATTAATGAACACAAATTCAAAAATATTAAACAAAATCCTGTCAAATAGACAATAGAGATTTTTCTAAGAAGTAATTCAATTGAGTGGGATTTATATTAAGTGTACAATGATGATTAAACATTAAGGAAATAAGAAGCATATTTCATCATATTTTAAAGCAAAATTTCCAGAATGACAAAATGCAACATTTTTATCCAAAAAAAAATCTGCAAAATGTAGACTTGGAGGGAACATTTTATATCAAAAAAGCAACTATCTAAAACCAAAAGCAAGCATCATATGCAATGAAATACAATAGAATCTTTTCTAATCAAAACACAAGTGAAGCAATGATGCCTGCTCTTTCTGCTATTATTTGACATAGTTCTTCAGATGCTAACCATAGCAATAAGTCTAGAGAAAGGAATTCAAATAATACTGTTAGGAAAATAGGACATAAAAATATCCCTCTTTGTTGATGTTCTGATGGTTTACTTCGAATTCCAAGAGATTAGCCAAGATATCAAGTGAGAAAATTAATAGCTTCTGCAAAGTTGTAGGCTACAAAATAAATCCTGAGAATCATCAGATTTTCTATATAATAATAGTATTAATGAAAATAACAATAGCAAAAATAAGCAACACTTGAAATAAAAACTCTTTCCAAATAGCTACAAAATGCACAAAATATCTAGAGATTGTCATTCCAAAACCTGCAAAAGATTCAAATAGATTTAGCTACAAAGTGCTCCCTAAAGAAATAAAGAAAAATCTAAGGGCAGCTAGGTGGCACAGTCAGTAGAGCACTGTCCCTAGAGTCAGGAGAATCTGAGATCAAATCCAGCCTCAGTCACTTGACAAACTTACTAGCTGTGTGACCTTGGGAAAGTCACTTAACCCCAATTGCCCTGCCTTTCCCGCTCAAAAAAAAGTAAAATCTAAATACAGTTCCACATCACAACTTTCTTCATCATGCTTTTAATATATCTTGAGTTGGTATAAAACATTATATGGGATTTTGGGGGGAGTTATGGAAGCTACAGAGATCTCCCAAAGGCTAGCACATGACACCAGAAAAGTTTAGAAACACAGAAATGTCTAAAATATATGTATGGTATTGCATAATATCAACATATTTTATCTTGTAATACCATAGTGATTCAGACTTCTTCTCTGCTACTAAGGAAGACCCAAAAATTTTACACAGATTTTTCAGATCATCGGGGTGCCACATCCCTAACCCCCAAAATATGGAAAGGACAGGTTTATCCGGTATTATTGTCATTTTTATTGTATTGTGTTAATATGGTAAAAAATGACATTACTACAAAAGCTAATTTATACTTTTAGTGCCATATCAATCAAATTACCAAGGTAATATATGTAGAATATGTAGAACTTGAAAATAATAATAAAAAATCATTTGGAATAGCAAATCAGTATCTAGAATATACAGGGGAATGATGGGATGAAGTAAGGATAAAAGGGGAATAATACTTCCAAACATCAATCTATTTTATGAAGCTGCAGTCATCAAAACCACCTAGTACTGGCTAAAGAAAAGATGGATTAATGGAACAGACCAGACAAGGAAGATTCAGAGAAATATAACTCAAGTGTTTGTTAAAGTGAAAAAAAAAACTTGTCTTTATGTCATTAAAACTACTACAAATACTTGAAAGCAGTCTGGTAGAAATCAGGAATAGATCAACAAGATATACCACACATGACTATATGTTATAAATGGATACTTGATGTTAATATTAAAGATCATATTATAAAAAAAGGAAATGATCTGGGCAGAACAGGCCCTAGGGCCCTGAATCAGTGAGCTGTGGCAGTTACCAGACTTCTCAACCCACAAACACCAAAGACAACAGAGAAGGTTAGTGGGAAAAAACTGTGGGGGACAGAGTGTTCGCAGTACAGCCATCACCTGGGGTCAGCAGAGGAAGTGCAGTTACAGGACTACAGCTGCAGTTGCTTCCAGCCCCAGGCCCACCTGTTGGGAGGAATTCAGTGGTGGATCAGAGAAGGAGTGCAGAGCCTGCTTAAGATCTGAGTCAGGTCCAGGTTGGCAGTTCTTGGGGGAGGAGAAGTGCAGGTGTGGTAAAGCTTGCTGTGTAGAAATAGCTCTGAAAACAACAATGCATCCCCTCAAGCTTGGAACAAAGTACTCTGGAATCAGTCACACCCTGACAAAAAATGCAAGGATCAAGTAGTTGGCTGGGAACATGGCCAGGCAGTGAAAACAGACTCCGATTCAGACTCAGACTTTGGAATCTTTCTTTGGTGACAAAGAAGACCAAAACATACAGCGAGAAGAAGTTAACAAAGTCAAAGAGCCTACATCAAAAGCCTCCAAGAAAAAAATGAACTGGTCTCAGGCCATGGAAGAGCTCAAAAAGGATTTGGAAAAGCAAGTTAGATAAGTAGAGGAAAAATTGAGAGGAGAAATGAGAGTGATGTAGAAAGCCATGAAAAACAAGTCATTGACTTGTTAAAGGAGACCAAAAAAATACTGAAGAAAGTAACTTCTTAAAAAAACTAGACTCACTCAAATGGCAAAGAGCTCAAAAAGCCAGTGAGGAGAAGAATGCCTTGAAAGGCAGAATTAGCTAAATGGAAAAAGAGGTCCAAAAGACCACTGAAGAAAATAATACCTTAAAAATTTGATTGTAGCAAGTGGAAGCCAGTGACTTTATGAGAAATCAAGATATTATAAAACAGAACCAAAGGAATGAAAAAATGGAAGACAATGTGAACTATCTCATTGGAAAAAACACTGACCTGGAAGATAGATCCAGGAGAGATAATTTTAAAATTATTTTACTACCTGAAAGCCACGATCAAACAAAGAGCCTAGATACCATCTTTCAAGAAATCATCAAAGATAACTGCCCTAATATTCTATAGCCAGAGGGTAAAATAGAAATTGAAAGAATCCACCGATTGCCTTCTGAAAAATATCCCAAAAAGAAAACTCCCAAGAATATTGTTGTCAAATTCCAGAGCTCCCAGATCAAGGAGAAAATACTGCAAGCAGCCAGAAAGAAACCATTTGAGAATTGTGGAAACACAATCAGAATAATACAAGATCTAGCAGCTTCTACATTAAGGGATTGAAGGGCTTGGAATATGATATTACCATAGAGGTCAATGGAGCTAAGATTAAAACCAAGAATCACCTACCCAGCACAATTGAATATCATGCTCCAAGTCAAAATATGGATTTTCAATAAAATAGAGAACTTTCCACCTATCTCAGTGAAAAGACCAGAGCTGAATAGAAAATTTGACTTTCAAACACAAGAATCAAGAGAAGCATGAAAAGGTAAACAAGAAAGAGAATCATAAGGCACTTACTAAAGTTGAACTGTTTTGTTTACATTCCTACATGGAAAGATGATGTGCATAATTCATTATGTATTAGGGTAGCTGGAGGGAATATATATATACATACATATGCATACATACATATATACATACATACGTATATACATATATATGTATTTATATAGACAGAGGGCACAGGGTCAGTTTATTATGAAGGGATGATATCTAAAAAATTAAAATCAAATTATGGGATTAGAGAGGAATATATTGAGAGAGTGAGAAAGGGAGAGGTAGAATGGGATAAATTATCTCCCATATAAGTGGCAAGAAAAAGTTCTGTTGGGTGGGAAGAGGGGGTAGGTGAAGGGGAATGAGTGAATCTTGCTTTCATCAGATTTGACCTGAGGAGGGAATAACATACTCACTCTATTGGGTATCTTACCCCACAGGAAAGAAGGAGGAAGAAGATAAAAAAGGTGGGACAATAGAAAGGAAGGCAGATGGGAGAGGAGGTAATCAAAAGCGAACACTTTTGAAAAGTGACAGGGTAAAGGGAGAAACCTGGATAAAGGGGGATAGGATAGGAAGGAGCAAAATATTGTTAGTCTTTCACAACATGAGTGTTGTGGAAGGGTTTTGCACAATGATACACATGTGCTCTATGTTAAATTGCTTTCCTTCTAAGGAGGGTGGGGAGGGAAGAGGGGAGAGAATTTGGAACTCAAAGTTTTAAAAGAAGATGTTCAAAAAAAAAGTTTTTGCATGTAACTAGGAAATAAGGTATATAGGCAATGGGGCATAGAAATCTACCTTGCCCTGCAAGAAAGTAAGGGAAAAGGAGATGGGGGGAGTTGTGTGACAGAAGGGAGTGCTGAATGGGGAATGGGGCAGTCAGAATATATGCCATCTTGGAGTTGGGGGGAGAGTAGAATTGGGGAGAAAATTTGTAATTCAAACTCTTGTGAAAATTAATGTGGAAAAAAAATATTTAGTTAAAAAATTTAAAAAATACATCAAGGAGAACAGATGGAACCATAAATATGAAGGATAATTTTCAAAATAATATATAAAATTTATTATACTTTTGAAAAAGCAAACACTATATAATGAAGATTCGCAGTTTCTTATAGAATTTTTTTTTTAGCTTTCTGCCCTATGTACAGAAATGCTTTCTTTTTGAGTGAGTTCAGAATAAAAAAGGATTTTCAAAAAAAAAAAAAAAAGAAGGGTCCACCAGCTCCAGAAAGCTGCTGCTTCCACCACTTAATCAAGTGCCCCCAAAGTCTACTCCTGGTTTGTTTGGGTAAGGCCTGCACTGGTGCAGCTTGCACTCAAGTGACCTCCACTCATATCTCAGTGCTAGAGACCTTTCCTGTGAAATTTCTAAATAGTTTTGGGCTGGAAATTTTTTTTTCAAACAATGCTTTTACAAATTCTGATTCTCCAGTATTTGGCCTTATTTAAAGCTGTTTGATTGGGAGTTTTTGGGAGAACTCAAGTGAGACCTTGACTTTTCTCTGCCGTCTTTGCTCTATCCTTAATGCTCATTTAATTGTAATTTTTTAATAAAAGAAAAAATAAACTTAAATGGAAACAAAAAATAATGTATAGGCTAATGTTCAAAGGATCCCAGGGTGAAAACAAAAAGGTTTATTGGCCAAATTAAAACTTTTGTTCATCTGATGGAAAAAAAAAGCATATGACCAATATTTAAGTTCTGTCCTTATATTTCTGATTTTTGTTCTCTCTCTCTCTCTCTCTCTCTCTCTCTCTCTCTCTCTCTCTCTCAATTCCTCCAGCTGATGGAATTTTGGTGTCTCCCAAATGCGTAGCATTTACTTCCCTAATTTGCCACATTTATCTGGAAAGGTTAGAGAATTTTCACAAAGCTTAGTGCTTCATAAAGATATTAATTTTCCATAACCTACAGCAGTCTTTTACATGTTTCTTCCTACTTCCCTTGCATTTTTAGGGAAGTGTTCTCTGAATTTCAACAAAAGTAGAGTCCAAGTGAAATTAAGGTAAAACAAATGGCATTAGAAAAATAATATCTGCAATGACTACACCAATTTGGGAATCAAAACATATCATTGCTGTGACCATCTTTAATTTTTTTAATAAAAATTTAAGACAATCACCGCCCCCATTTTCTTTGTTCATAAGTAACTGTCCACTTTTCTACAAGCATGTTTACTAATAAACCAGGAACTCAGTGAAATTTCTCTGGAAACAAAGAAGTCCTTTGAGATAGTGATTTTCTGCCACTAGAAGTATAAAAGGACTACTCCCAGTTTAAATAATTGAGCTAAAAATTGTCTGTTGGACCTGAGACCAGGCAGTTCAGTCTACCTGATGAGTGTCCAGGAAACCAATGAAAGCATAAAGGCCTCTTGATTTTCTCCAGGTAAAAGTTCCAAAGCCCATGGAGAAAATCTCAGAGAGTAAGAATAACATTCTCAGAGATAAAACATAATGGAAACCCATGAACATAGCTAGGACTATGGTTTTTTTGACCTGAAGTTAAAAAACTCTTTCCTAATTGCCTTTACCATATTTCTCTGTCAAAATAAAAGGTAATATTTTATGTATGCAGAAATTAGTGTACCTATCTAATAATCATTGAATTTACTAAGGCTGCCTTAAGTAGCTCATTTTCTTAAAAAATAATGTTTGTGCACAAATTATTTTCAAAAATAAAAAAAAAAACTTTTAGGGCAATATAGTTCTGACACCTAAACAAAGGAAATTTAATGCCAATATAGGTCAGTTTCAATTACAAATATTGATTTATAACTTAAATACAATTTTGGTCAAAATACTACAACAACACATGTGAAAAGTATTTAATATAACCAAGTTTGATTTCATCTGGAGTTTTAAGTTTAAATTTAAAATTAGAGAAATTATTAACACTAATGGCCTTATCAAAAGCAGAAACATCCCAATGTACACAATAACAAAAATTGTTAGAGAAAAAAATCCCTGCTAAAGGAGAATACTCATTTGTGAATGAATGAATAACCTCTGTCCTTAATTACTCTCTGCTTATTGGTAGAGATGAATTTCCTGTGCTGTGTGAGGAGCCAAGGTAGAGTTGGTGAGAGTCCAATTCTCAGATTAGAGACTATTCAAGTCAGAGTCTTTTTGTGGGGCACTCTCCAAGTGAGAATCTTAAAGCTTAGAATTGTCATTTTCCAGTTTTGAGAGAAGATGGAGGTTGTCAACTGAATTTCAGTTTTGTTGAAGGAAAAATCAGTGAAAAGACGAGAGAAGTGGGCACTCTCCATCATGCTTCAATAGTGAGCTTTGTATTCTAGGGACTTTAAAAAATTTCTTTTCTGATTTCTGTTTTGTTATGATTTTGTTAAATGCACTTTGCCATTTTCTGTGTGTGTTCACTGTATAACTGGTATTAGGTGGGGATGTGGTCAAGTCTTGGAAAGAGGGCTAGGTGTCTCCCCCCCCCCAAAAAAAATTATGAAGTGATAAGAAATTAGGTTGAACTTGATTTATCCCCTTGACAAACAACATTTAAGAGAGCAGATACATATACTGCTAGTCTTGTACACCCCTTTCTCTTTGAAAAGAGCAAAATTAGGGTGGCTAGGTGGTGCAGTGAGTAGAGCACTGGCACTGCAGTCAGGAGGACTGAGGAGTGGCCTCAGACACTTGACACACTTTCTAACTGTGTGACCTTGGGAAAGTCACTTAACCCCAATTGCCTTCCCTTCTTCCCTCCAAAAGGAAGAAGAGCAGAATGGCTTTTGGTCCCAACCTCTTGTTTTCCTTTCTATCAGGAATGAAGGTTTCCCTTGGAGAAGGGTGGAGGTAGATGAATCTAGAAATGAGTATTCTTTCTCCCTTCAAACCACATAAGGACAGACCTTGCCACACATTTTGTCCCTCTTGCTGCACATCAGGCCTGATGCTGCTACAAATAAATGAAATTGGGCAGATATTAATTTAACACTTACTATACACCAAGAATTGTCCTAAGGTCTAGGATTTCAAATTCAAAAGGGAAAGACAGTCTCTGCCCTCAACAAACCAACATACTGATAGAGAAGAAGTAACAAATAAAGAGGCCAGTGCAGCACAGGCCTATACCTATTATGGATTTTAAAAAATTGCTTTAATGGCAATTGCAAAAGTCAGTCTCCCCCCCTCTAAATTGGGCCAAAGTAGAAGCTCAATTTATGCTACACCTTATTAAATGTCAACACAAAGAATATTTTTTAAAAATATTATTAAATATATGTCTAAAATAAAAATCTATCATTACATTTAAAGCAGAATCACTGTAAGTTGTTTTTTTTTTCAGTAAGTACAGGAATAAAGCAAAGATGATCCATTTCCACCACAAACAGAAATGAATGTTGAAAATTTTAAAAAAAAAAAAAAATGACCCCCCCCCCAATTTTGGCTCCAAAAGTGTTATCTTAAAAGAATTCTCCCCTCATTTGTTTACAGAGTTGGGACAGGAGTTCATGAGAATTGAATAGTACAAGTAATTAAAAAAATTAAGCATTTATTGGTTTTACTAATTCTTGCATATTCTTCCTTCTTTTCTTTTTTTTATAAAGCATTTTTTATAACTGAAGGCTCATGGGGGAGAAGGGATATAGAAGAAAATCTCAAAAATGTACAAACATAATATATTATTCAAAAACGTTTTTAAGAAACATATTGACTAGGGACATTTAAAAACATCTATTATAGGTCAAATTTGTACAACATTCACAGATAGTTATTTTTTGAATTGAACTGAATTTAATCTGACATATTTGAGATGTATATATAATAGAACGGGGAATAGTGAAATTAGAGTTTTACAGGTAATAAACCTTTCTACCTAAAAATACAAAAGACTGCTCTAAATCACTACTGGTAGGAAAAAACAACAACAACAAAAAACAAATAAACAAAAAAAAGAAATGATGAGGTTTTGCCTAACAACTAATAAACTGACAAAAATGACAGTGTATTGGAATCATAAATGCTGAAGGGATTAGAGAAATATAGACATATTAGAATCAAGATTCAAAGGAATCTTGACAGGCTGGAGAACAATGCTGAATCTAAGAAAAAGAAATCCCATAGGGTTAAATCTTCATACTTGGGCACAAAAATGAGCTTCACAATCTGTAATATGGATAAGACAAGAGCAGATGGAATTTAAAAGAAGGATATCTTAGGGATTTGGTACAATTCAGACTTAATATGACTTAGCTATGTGATGGGATAACCAAAGAAAAGATGTTGTGATGTTGGGCTTGTTTAAGGGGTCTATAGGTTCTAGGAATAATTAGGTGCTAATTCCAGTTAACTTTACCATATTCAGACTTTGTCTGTAGCATTTAATTGAGTCAAGGTCACCATGGTTCAATAAGGTTATTAATGAACTGGCGAAGAACCAAAGGAAGGCCAGCAGGAACTTCAAAGTCCTAGAGTACCAATAATGAGACTTGGCTAAAGGAACTAAGAATGTTTAATGTGATAGAGAGGACTCAGGGGACATGACAGTGATCTTCATGTGGTTTAAGGACAGGGTGGATTAGATTTCTTCCATTTTCCCCAGAGGAGAGAAGCAAGAACAGTTTGTTACTTGTTAGAAGAAGGCAAATTGAGGCTTGATATCAGGAAAACAAACAATCAAAAACAAAAAGAAACAAACACAGATATACGCACTTCGTCCTGATAATTAGAGCTGTCTAAAAGTAGATTGCATTACCTTGAAAGGTGGTCATTTCCATGGAGATTTTAAAGGAAAAATGGATGATAAGTTTTTCTTCATATTATAGTGAAACTTCTTTGAGTGTATGGGTAATAATAGAAGGCTAGTAAATTCAATTATATGTGAAATTTTTAATTCTTTAATACACTCCTTTTTGAAGTGAATTATTCCAGACATTCTAGAAAGCTATATGGAATTATGAAAAGAAAGATAATAAAATGTAAATGTGCTGTTCCTCTGACATCCCATTGCTGTTATATATCCCAAGAAAGTAATGATAAAATGAAACATTCTATTGTTGTAAGGAAAAATAAGTAGAAAGAAATTAGATGCCCATTAATTGTGAAATGGCTAAACAAAATATTTCATATGAATACGATGGAACATGATTGTGCTGTGAGAAATAATGAATATAAAGAATAAAAAGAAACATGTAAAATCTACATAAACTCATTCAATGAAGTCAATAGAACCAGTAAAACAACATAAATAAGTTTATTTTAAAAAACAGCAGAAACAAGTGAAGCCAAATGCTATGAAATTTTAAGGATTGAACTTTGTTGACAAAGAAAGGAGATATGGAGAGGCATTTCCTCTCTTTTTCTGCAGAGATAAGGTATTGTGAATGTAGAACCCTTATAATTTCATATAATTCATACAATTTAAGATTTAATTGATGTGTTGGTTAGTTTACTGAACTGTTCCCCTTTCCCTTAAAATAAAAACACAACCCTTTGTCATAAGGAATATTTCTGGGAGAAGGAGCGGGGAAAGTTTTATATTAGGACACAAAAACTTTGTAAAAGCATAAGATACAAAAAAAAATATATAAATCATTTTTTTTCCTGGTAATTACTATTGGAAATAATTAGGAATATCTACTCAGTGGCTATTAAGCTACCTCTGCACCTGCTCAGATTGGATGGTCAGACATCCAAGGAACTGCCTACTCCCGCTACTGCTTCATTTCATTAAGAAGATGACCCTATGGCCTGGGCCACCTATGTGCAGGGTTGTGAGTATAGATCCTGGTATGTGTTCACCTAATGCTTTGTCACTTCCCTATTGCCATAGAACTTTGAAGTACATAAAAATGGTAAAATTGTATGAGTGATATGTTCTGACTCACATAAATTAGAATTAAGTGAGACAGAGATATATGAAGTCATTGGCCTCATTCTCTTTTAGAGTAATAAAAGCTCAATGGCAAGACAATAGTCAAGATGACTGGAAATAGCTAGGGATGCATTGGGTGACCTTGGCATATTCGATGTCTAACCAAGCTCTAAGGGCTCCACGCAATCTACTTCTGTGGCCTTCGTGGCCCCTTGGAAGAAATTGCTCATATTTGACTGTTGTGCAGAGAAAGTCTTCACCTACTTGACAAAGATAGTTCCCTAACTCTCCAATGGGTTTGCGGCCCCTTGGTTAACCTTAACGTGGTTTAACTCATTTGCCAAAAATGTTTACCAGTATATGGCAACTGGGCACATTACAGCTTCTTGGAAGCACAGTTGAGAGGTAGATGGCACATGGACACAAAGGTAGAAAGCAGCCCTGCAAAGGTACTAGCACCTGAGGTACTTGTCCTCCCTCAACACTCATACACCCTGCTTTACGGACTTCTCTGTTTGCCTCTTGGCATGAGAAACGCACTAGGGAAAAAAAAAACATCCTAAAAATTGTCTTTTTCACTTAACCTAAATTTGGCATACTCACTGTGACAGACTGGGGTCCAACCCTAAGGACAAAAACACAAACACACACACACACACACACACACACACACACACACACTATCCAAAACTTTTGTGAAGATGATCCCACTCGTAATTGGTACATGGAATGTGCATGCACTTTTGGCCAAGTATCTAGTAGACCTGAAAGATGAACAAGAGAACTCAGTCATTGCCATGTCTAAATAGTAGCCCTGAGTGAAACAAGGCTGGCAAATCAAGACCAGCTTATTGAAGTTGTCACTGGTTACACCTTTTTTTTTTCTGGAGTGGCTGCAAGGATGGGAAAATATCATGAAGTTGGGATAGGTTTCACAATCAAAATTAACCTAGTTAACAAGCTTGTATACTTTCCAAAAGGAATGAATGACAGGCTCATGACAATGTGACTGACCCTTGAAGGAAAGTGCCATGCAACAGTAATCAGTGCATATTTTCTTTCTATGATGAACCCTGATGAGGTCAACTTTTTAATTTTATTTTTAATTTATGAAATAAAACAAGCACTTCCATAACAGAGTATGATAAAAAAAAATGATTGCATATGAAAGTGCAAATCTATGCACAACTTGCTATTTGTTTAAAATACACTACATAATTATAACGTAAATTTGTTTTTTTTTGTCCCTCCCCCACACCCTAGAGATGACTACCATCATATACGAATAGGTATACACACACACACACACACACACACACACACACACACACACACAGAGTAGGCTCATTTATGGCCCATCCAATTTCTTTTTTCTAAAATACATCTATTTATGTATTCTATTTCCTCTTCAGCTAATGTAGGGAGCTTATATCTTTGGAAATATTCCTCCATTTCACTTAAATTGTTAAATATATTGCATAAAATTGAGCAAAATAACTACTTATAATTGCTTTAATTTCATCTCTATTAGTGGCAATTGCACTTTTTGTCATTTTTTGATTCTACCAATTTGATTTTCTTTTTTTCTAATTGAATTATTTATCTATTTTATTTGTTTCCACCATAAAACCCCTCCTAGTTTTATTCATTAATTCATTTAATTTTTAATTTCAGTTTTATTAACCTCACCTTAAATTTTATTTCTAATTTAATGTTTCATTGGGGATTTTTAATTTGTTCTTTTTTTAGGTTTTTTTTCAAGTTGCATACACAATTTACTAGTCTTCTCTCTCTATTTTATTAATATAAGCATTTAGAGATATAAATTTTTCTCTAGTCACTGCTTTTGCTGTATTCCATAGGTTTTGATGTTACCACATTATTGTCATTCTCTTCAGTGAAATTATTGATTATTTCTATGATTTATTCTTCAGCCCACTCATTTTTTAAGATTAGGTTGTTTAATCTCCAATTAGATTTTATTCTACATTTCCTTGGTCCCTTATTAAATATAATTTTATGGCACTATGATCTGAAAAGGATACTTTTAATATTTCTGCTTTTAACTATAATATTTTTATATACACCTCACCATCCAAACCTTATTTTATACACCCTTTAAAAAGTCCCTCTCCCAACTTTTCCCCCAACCTCCACATCTCTCTAGAAGTTCAGAAGCCTTCTTAACCTTTTCAGATGTACAGTTTGTTTCAACTTAAATCAAGATGACGGTATGGCTCCAAAATCACCAGCCATCCATTCCCACCTGTTCTGTCTCTATTACTTCTTCCTTTCATGCCCCCATTTTTCGAGATAATTGCTCCTTTTTACCTTTTCCTACCCAAGTTTATTTTTAGAATCACCTCATAATACGCAACTCAGCCACAACCTTTCTTTCAAGCTACCTTAGTAATAACAGTTTTAACAATACTATTCCTAATAATAACTAATGATTATTAATATAAAAACATTTTCATATATCATAAGTAAATAGTTTGACCTTAATCAGTGCCTTATATTTAGTCTTTAATGATTTCCTCATATTTCTTCTGGATTTCTTATATCTAATTCTCCATTGAATTCTAATGTTTTTGCTACAAGTCCCTGAAAGTCTTTCAATTCAGTATGCCCAGTTTGTTTTTTTTTCATTCAGGATTATGCTCAACTTTATTGGATAAATTATTATTGGATGCAACCCCAGCTCCTTTGCTCCTCAAAAAACAATGTTCCAAGACCTATGTTCTTTTAGTGCAGGAGGTGTTTGGTCTTATAAAATCCTGATTGGTTTTCTGCAGTATGTAAATTGTTTGTTGTTGTTGTTGTTGCTTGCAACACTTTCTCTTTAACCTGGGGATTTTGTAACTTATTTATGACATTCCTGTAAGTTTTCCTACTAGGATTTGTTTCAGGTGGTGATGAGTAGATTCTTTTTATTTCTACTTTAGCTTCTTGTTCTAGAACTTCAGGGAAATTTTCTTAATACATTCTTATGATATTGTTTCCAGATTATTATTTTTTGATCAAAACTTTCAGATAGAAAGACAATTCATATATTTTCTCTTCTCAATCTGTTGTCCAAATCACTTGTTTTTTCTAATGAGATATTTCAGGTTATCTTCTATTTTTTTAGCTTTATTGCATCTTGGTGTATTATAATGGCATTCAATTCCTTTTGCTCAATTTTACTTTTCAAAGAGCTAGTTTCTTTCTTAAGATTTTATATCTCCTTTTCTTTTTTAAAAATTTTTCTTTATTTTTTGAGGGGGAAAGACAGGGCAATTAGGGTTAAGTAACTTGGCCAAGGTCACACAGCTAATAAGTGTGTCAAGTGTCTGAGGCTGGATTTGAACTCAGGTCCTCCTGACTCCAGGGTCATTGCTCTACTCACTGCACCATCTAGTTGCCCCTATATCTCCTTTCCTAA
This sequence comes from Trichosurus vulpecula, assembly GCF_011100635.1. NCBI lineage: Eukaryota > Metazoa > Chordata > Mammalia > Diprotodontia > Phalangeridae > Trichosurus > Trichosurus vulpecula. The sequence continues at coordinate 132,923,510 of NC_050573.1, read as the reverse complement.
TTGGTTAAATTTCTTTACTTAATTTTCTTGGATGGCTTTCGTTTTTTTTCCTATTTTTCCTCATTCTCTCTTATTTGATTTTTCAATTGTTTTCTATTTTCTTCCTTGAGATTTTGTATCTTTTTCCCAATTGGTTATCTTTTTCATAATTTTCTGAATTGCTTTTTTTTCTATTTCTTTCATTCTCTCTGATTCTGAATCCTTTTTTAAGTTCTTCCAAAATTTCTTTTTGGGTTTGTTATAATTTGTCATTACTGATTAATTGCTTTTTTTAACCTCGTTATCTCCTGAATATGAACCCAGATCTTATTTTACATCAAAGTAACTATCAAGGGTTAAGTTCTTTTTTCTTTGCTTACTCATTTTTTTTAATTTGTCTCATTTTATTTTTAGCAGGTTAATGCTGATATTATCAAGTTTTAATCCTGAGTTGTTTGTAATGTTGTCTTAGGCCTCAGGTTCTCCTAACTGTTGTTTTCTGAGTTCTGTCTAGGGGCTCAATCTCAGGTATTTCTCTCTTCTTCCCTTAAGCCCCAAATATGCTGTCCTGAAAATGTTCTTGCTCTCTGTAGCACCACACTTACAAGGCTTGTGCTTGTTCCTCCTCATCCATAGCCAGAGCTGGTGATCATGTCTAGTCTTCACTGCTAGGTCTGACTTCCAGAAATAGCAGGGGGTCCTTCATTCTTCCCTCACTCAACAGTCTGCTTTTCTTTAGATAAAAGTTCTTGAGGTAAAGTTCATTAAATAAAAGTTCCTGAGGCTGTGAGGTAAAACCTCCTCAAGTGAAATTTTTATGAGGACCTATTGGCCCATCAATGTGCCAAAAGAAGACAAGCTTGAAATCCTGGGTTACTTTAATTCCAGAAAAGGCACTGACTATCAGACATGCCAGGGAATCCTTAGGAGGAATGAAGTTGGAAACAGCAATAGTAATGGTCACTCACTACTGAAAACTTGTGCATCTCATGACCTTCTCCTGAGCAGCAATGCTTTTCATTTACCTGAATTCAATAAACCTTCATGAATGAAGCCTTACAGCAAACATTGGCAATTAATAGACTATATCATTGTAATGACATAAAAGGTGTGAGAGTATAAAAGGTTATGTGTGGAGCAGATTGCTAGACCAATCATAGACATAACTTCTCCAAACCAAACATTCACATTCAAGAAAAGTTACAGCCATGAGGCACGATGACTATCAGAACACTTATTGTCAACAGATTAGAGCTCTTCTCCAAGGGTGCAGAGTTTGTTGCTAACTTGGAGAGAAAGATAAGCTAACACATAGTTGGCGACAGTGGAGCAGAAAGTGAGGGAAGCTTTCAGAGATTTGGTATACAGCACCACGTCTACTTATCTGAGTCATAATACTTGCAAACATCAAGATTTTTTCACAAGAATGATGGAGAAATTCAGACCCACCTAAAAAACAAACAAACAAACAAACAACAAAATTACTCTACAAGGTTTATCAGCAAGATACTTTATCTATCTCTAAGAAGGCAATGTTTTGCAGAAAAGTACCAGCAAAGCATAGAGAGATGCAAGATTCTTGATTCAGCAAAAAGGCAGATAAAATTCAATTTTACACATATAATAAACGATCCAAAGAGTTTTAATGATGCCCTGAAAGCTATTTATGGAACAAAGACCTCTGGTGCATCTCAACTATTCAGTGCTATTAGAGCCACATTGATTAGTGATAAGGACATGATCCTCAACATTTCAATAGTATTCTGAATAAAATCAATGCTGAAACCATTGACTCTATACATCAGGATGAAATTTACCCCTCTTTAGCCAAATTTCCAAATGAAGACATTTTGAATGCCATTAGGCTCCTCTTGTACAGCAATATGCCTTGTGCTGGTTCTATTCCAGGTGAGATTTACAAGGTAGGGTGTCACCAGATCATACAAAAGTTCATTTAAATCTTCTTGGTTATATAGCAAGAGAAGATTATTCCTCAGGAGTTTAAGAATGTCTCCCGTCTCTCTCTATAAAGTAAAAGGAAATAGGTTTTTCTGTGATATTCAGAGGGTGGTCTCTCTCAATAATTGGTGGCAAGATTCTTGCTCGAATCTTTCTTAATAGGCTGATCCTTCATCTAGAAGATAGTGACCTACCTGCAAGTCATTGTGGCTTTAGAAAGGGCTGAGGAATGTTCAATTTGGTATTTACTGCCTGACAACTCTGGAAGAAATTACAGGCGCAGAACAGAGGTGTGTATACAGCATTAATCAACCTGACCAAGGCTTTTGATAGCTTTATTCATAAGGGCTTGTGGAATATTATGGTGAAATTTGGTTGACTGGAGAAGTACATCAGCATTATATGCATACATGGTGTGTCTGATGGCATACTTACATAGGTTCAGGATAATGGAGTATGCTTTCACATTTTCCCAATGGGCGAAGCAGGGCTTTGTGCTGGCTCTTTTAGTTTTTAGCATGATGTTTTAAGCAGTGTTGTTGCATGCCTTCAACTAGGACAAAAACAGGATAAAAGTCAGCTACTGCACTGATGGTAAATTACTTAATTTGAAGATAAACCAAGGCTAGAGTGGAGGGAGAATTGATGTGTGACTTTTTGTTTGCAGAAGAGTGTGTATTTAATGCAGCTTCTAGGGTAGGACATAACAGAGCATGAACAAATACTCTGAGGCTCGTGCTAATTTTGGCCTATTAAAACCAAGAAAACAGAGGTTCTCCACCAACTAGCACCACATCATCCATACATAAATTTATCAGCTGCAGAAAATGGAGAAATTTTGAATGCTGTGGATAAGTTCACCTTCCTTGGCATGACACTTTCCGGGGATGTATACATACATGATGCATTGCCACAACTAGTTCAGAGTTTGGGAGACATCAAAAGAAACTTTGGAATAGAAGAGGTATTAGGCTACCTATCAGACTAAAGGTCTACAGAGCCATTGTTCTGAAATTATTGTTATATGCCTGTGAAACCTGGCTAATGCTCCAGCTCCATGCCAGGAAAATAAATTGCTTCCATTTAAATCACCTTAGGAAGTTCACCTAGCAAGATAAGGTACAAACGCTGATGTCCTATCTCAAGCTGAACTGCCGGGCATTCAAACACTACTGCAGAGAGCAAAACTCCTTTAATCTGGACACATTGTTAAAATGCCAAACATAATTTTACCTAAAATAATATTTTACAGAAAACTCACACAATGCAAGCTCTCACATGGAAGTCAGAGGAAGTGGTACAAATACACTCTCAAGATTTCTCTGAAGAACTTTGAATTGATTGTGAGATATGGGAAACACTGGCATAGGACTGCCCAACTTGTCATACCCTCATCAAAGAAGGTGTTCTGTTCTGTGAGCAGAACAGAATTTCAGCAGCTCAAAAGAAATGTGAGATGTACAAATCTAGAGATATCTCTACCTCAAATGTTCATATAGATTATTTATTCCCAACTTGTGCTAGAGCCTTCCAAGCTTATATTGATCTGATTGGCCACAGACGCACTGTACCTTGACCCTGAGATAGTGATGTCATTTTGGTCCTCTTCAAGCATGAAGGATAACCACCAGCCAAACAACTTTTACAACTATACCCAACATCTGCTTATCATCTTGTCTCAAAATGTAGCATTTTGTTAACTGTCTTCCCACAGTATTCTATATCTAAAGATTGACCTTTTCCTTATCAGTCAATGAATATTTATTAATTACCTACTTCAAGCCAGGCACCATACTAAGCTATGGAGATAAAAGAACAGCAAAAGCATGTTCCTCGCAATGAAGGAGTTCACTGGCTATGTTCCTTTCTCAGATTTTCCCTGTCTTTTCCTTCTAACCACTTACTGCTTCTATAATCACTATTCTTATTCCTTCCTTCCTTCTTTCATTAGTCATCTCTCCCTCCCCCCAAACTAGGACTTTTTCTTGCTATTGCCATGGCAAGCCATTTCTTTGATATAACGTTGCAGTTGCTGCCACCTCTTTTGCTTCACTGACAATCACCATTTAATTCCACTTGTAGTGCCCTGAATGATATCTCTGAAAATGGGGGTGGGGTGATAATTATATACAGAAGTGACACATTTTTTATATGTGCACTCTTTTTCTTCTATGGTTTTGAATCTCTTCTTATTACAAAATTTTTCTTACTTAACATCTCTTTGCAAAATGTTTTTCTTAAAAAACCACCTATGTTTATTTTACCATTTTTTTTAAATTTAGCAACCACAGAAGTTTATATAAAGAGTCCCCATTTTTTTTTTTTAGTGAGAGGTTAGAATAGAATAACTGGAGGGGTGGAGCCAAGATGGTGGAGTAGAAGCAGGGATCTGCTTGAGCTCTCCCCACAAACCCTGCAAAATACCTGCAAAAAATAACTCTAAACAAATTCTACAGCAGCAGAAGCCATAATATGACAGACTGAAACAAAGTTCCAGCTGAAGACAATCTGAAAGGCTGACAAGAAGAATCTATTGCACCAGGATCAGAGCAGAGCATAGCCCAGCATGGGCCACATGAGCACAGATGGGACTGAAACAGGCCTCAGAGCACTGAATTATTGGCAGCTGGGGCACTTTTCAGACTTCTCAACTCACAGATGCCAAACACAGCTTCAAAGGTCAGTGGGAAAGGTCACTCACCTGGGTGGAGGGGAGGGTGATACAGCTCCAGCCCAAGCCCCAGGGTGGCAGCAACCACTGCCACAGCAGCAGCTGCTTCTGGAGCTCTTGGCCTACAGATGGTGGGAGAACTGAGCAACTGATCTCGGTGACAATCCTGGGTGGTGGTCCTGGGGCAAAGAAGAGTGCTGGTGGGGCAGAGCTTCTGGTAGCTGTGGAGAGTGGAATATGGAGAGTGCTTGTGGTTGCTCACAGACCAGACCACAGGCCAGGAGAGGAGTAAACACCTCTCTTTTCATCATACTACATTAGAAGAACTGAAAATTTACAGGTCCCTAGAAATATCGTTGAAAATGGCTTCACAAAACCCCTGAAGCTTGGGACAGTACACCCTCCACTTAACAAAGAGCTCAAATGTCAAGTATTTGGCTGGAAAATGAGCAAACAGGGCAGGGGGGTAAGTAAGACCATAGAAGGTTACTTTCTTGATGAAAAGGTATTTTCTTTCACCCTTGGTTATGATGAAGATCAAAGCATAAAAGCAGAGGAACAAAACAAAGTCAAAGCGCCTACATCCAAAGCCTCCAAGAAAAATATGAAATGGTCTTAGGCCATGGAAGAGCTCAAAAAGGATTTGGAAAATCAAGTGAGAGAAGTAGAGAAAAATTGAGAAGATAAAGAGAGTGATGCAAGAAAAACATGAAAAATGAATTAATTGCTTGCTAAAAGAGACCCAAAAAATGCTGAAGAAAATAACACCTTTAAAAATAGACTAACCCAAATGGAAAAAGAAGTCCAAAAATCCAATGAGGAGAAGAATGCCTTGAAAAACAGAATTGACCAAATGAAAAGGAGATCCAAAATCTCACTGAAGAAATTATTTCCTTAAAAACTAGAATGGAGCAAATGGAAGTTAATGACTTTATTAGAAATCAAGAAATTATAAAACAAACCCAAAAGAATGAAAAACAGAAGACAATGTGAAACATCTCATGGGAAGAACCACTGACCTGGAAAATAGATCCAGGAGAGATAGTTCAAAAATTATTGGACTATCTGAAAACCATGATCAAAAAAAAGAGTCTAGACATCATCTTTCAAGAATTTATTTAGGGAAACTGCCCTAATATTCTAGAACCAGAGGGTAAAATAGAAATGGAAAGAATCCACTGATCACCTCTTAAGAAAGATTACCCAAAGAAAACTCCTAGGAATATTGTCACCAAATTCCAGGGTTCCCAGCTTAAGGTGAAAATATGGCAAACAGCCAGAAAGAAACAATTTGAGTATTGTAGCCACACAATCAGGATAACACAAGATCTAGTACCTTCTATATTAAGGGATTGCAGGGCTTGGAATATGATATTCTGGAGGTCAAAGGAGCTAGGATTAAAACCAAGAATCATCTACCCAGCAAAAGTGAGTAATATTTCAGGAGAAAAATGGAATTTCAATTAAATAGAGGACTTCCAAACATTAATGTTGAAAAGACCAGAGCTGAATAAAAACTTTGACGTTCAAATACAAGAATCAAAAGAAACATGAAAAGGCAAACAAGAAAAAAAGCCATAAGGAACTTACTAAAGTTGAACTCTTTACATCGCCAAAAGGAAAGAAGATATTTGCAACTCATGAGACTTTTCTGAGTATTAGGATAAGGAGGGAATAACAAATATACTCAATTGGATATGGAAATCTCTCTTACCCTACAGGAAAGTGGGTGGGGGAAAGGGATAAGAGGTAATAAGTGGTAATCAGAAGAAAACACTTTTGTGGAGAGAGAGGTCAAAGGAGAGAACAGAATAAATGGAGGGCAGGACAGGATAGAGGGAAATATAGTCTTTCACAACATGACTGTTATGGAAGTGTTTTGCATAACTACGTATGTAAAACCTATATCAAATTACTTACTTTCTCAATGAGGATTTTTGGGGATGGAGCAAGGGAGAGAATGTGGAACTCAAAGCTTTAAAATAAATGTTAAAAAATATTTGTACATGCAAATGGGAAATAAGATACACAGGCAATTGGCTTAAAGAAATCTCTCTTGCCATATAGGAAAACAGAAGGGAAAGAGATAAGAGAGGGGGTAGGGGAGGGTGGTGGTAGAAGGAAGAGCACTTTGGAGGAAGAAGTGATCAGGATGCATGCTGTCCTGGGGCAAGGGGAGGCGAGAAATGAGGAGAAATGTTGGAATTCAAAATCTTGCGGAAGTGAATGTTAAAAACTGAAAATAAATAATTTTTAGAGAGAATATATTGTTCTGTTATCCTAATTATACTACTAATATAATTAGTAATTTTGCATTTAAATTCCCTAAAGCATCATACTGAATGTGAGCAACATCTTTCTTCAAAGCCAGCTAAAATAAGATAAATATAGTTATTTTTAAAGAAATATAAGGATCTATATCCAAAAACCCTAAATTTGCAATTTATTAACTAATAAAATAAATATAATTAATAAAGTATAACATCAATCAGTCTGAACTGGGGGTTTGCATAGCTGTAAACATATTGGCTCTTGTTCTGAAAGACTTCTTTATATTTTCTGAAGCATTTTATATATTTTTAATATATTATGATATTAATTAGTAAAATAGAAAGATTTCATAATGATAAGGAAGAATAATAGAGAATCATAGTGTCATGTAATATAATGATAAAGGTTAGCTATCCAGGGATAGTTTCAGGAAAAGAAGGATGGAAAATTTGAAGGCTAGTCCTGGGAAAATCCAATCAAATCAATAAAGGCAGTAAAGGAAACAATTAATCAAACTCTTGCTAGGCAATTTTTCTTTAAAATTTTAACACATACAGCAAGATGCACCTGATTAAGCAACCACTGATAAATCCTGTTCCAGATAGTGGTTTGTGTGGCTGCCTAGTAAAGTAGATCAAACTAAGAGCTAGAAAACAAAACAAAATCAGTCTACTGGGAACTCATTGGAATATACAGCCAAACATTTAGGCCAGAATACACATTTTTAAACGAAATGAAACACCTAATATTTACCATTTCAGCTTATTTATATATGCAAAACCATAGCTGAAGCAATAAACTGTTAAATCTTTCCAGAATAATTTCCCAAAGAATAATAATCGTTGAAAGTTATATAGAACTGAATGATCTCATTTGAACCTCCATGCATCCCAATGAGTTAGTTCAGGTATAACTATCACTATTTTACATTGAAGAAGTTGTGTCTCAGGTTAAATAACTTGCCCTTGGTCACAGTCAGTCAGTGTCAGAGTTACAATCTGAACTCAGGTTTTCCTGACCCCAAATCCAGCATTCTAATTTGTCACAAAACTTGATGACATACCATAATGGAAAAGGTGTTAGATTCAGTCAGGAAGACCTCAGGTCCTTTTGAGTCATAAGCCCAGTTCAAATGTAATAATAATTATTACCTTTGAAATAATGCAATTGAAGTATGTGTTTGAGATAATACAACTGAGGCAAATAAGCTATACGATCTCCTCAAAAGAGTGACCATTCCCATAATAATGGCTGTCATTTCTACAGATTGTCTTTCCTAGTATTAACAATTTAAAGATACAGTAAAACTTATGGGACACCCTGTATGGTGCTGTAAGTTTTGAAAAGCACTTTGGATTATTGTGTCATTTGTTCCTTAAAACAACCCTGTGAGGTAGGTACTATAAGTATTATGATCTTCAAATGCAAATGAAGATAGTGAAAATGGACTCAAAGATGCAGAAATGATTGACTCTTTTTCACTTAGTATCAAATCTACTGATAGTCGCTGTGCTAAGTACTGAGGATACAAAGAAAGCTAAAGCTCTCTAGACCATAGAATCTGACAGTCTAATGGAATGTGAGGAACTGGAGATGGCTTTCTCTCATTTTTTTTTAACTCTTGGTGCCACTGTGGTGTGTTCTTCCAATATCATTAGCTAGTTAAAATTATCTCCCTCATATAACCAATACTCGCCAATGATGCATTCTCCAATTTCCTTTAGCTGATTAATATCAATCAGCTTCTATAAAGGGATATTTTCCTCTCTCAGTCCAGAGGTTTAGAAAGTAACTTGCCTTGATTTCAACCAGGAAGCAGAGGGCAAAAATGATCCAGTTGGCGCCTTTTAAAAGTATTTTTAATTCTACATCAAAACTCAACCAAAAGGTTCTTCCTTTTCAAATGGTGAGCAGACCAGAAAAAATACCCATGATTACTCTGCAATCCACATGGATACTGTTTCTACAAAAAAACACACACACAAAAATGCAAAAACCTGTATATGCTTATAAAGACTAGGCTCATTAGTCAGCTCTCATCCTATAAAGAAAAGAAGGGGAATGCAAAAGTGGGGGGGGGGGGAAGCAAAGTTCTAATCATGGTCTTTGCTGAAACTATTCATAAATAAAAATTTGGTTGTTTTTTGAGTTTAAAATGATTTAATTATAAGACTTTCAATTTGATACTATATAGCACTAATTTAGCTCCTGCAAGAATGTTTATTATTAATTAGTTTCTTTAATCAACACTAATTTTAAGACAGGTGTCTAAATTTATTTTGCTTTCTTTCTGTCTCTCTTTTAAAAACAAATATTACCTTAATGTTTTATTTCACCATTTAAAAAAACTGATATTAAATAAAAAATCTCAAATGTGGAAGGAACCTCATTGGTTGCTGAGCCTAACACATGCCTCAACAGGAATCTTCCCTACTCTACTCTCAAAAGGGAACTTCTGAGGGTATCTTCTTACTTTTCTAATTGAAGAAAAATTTATTATGCATGTGTGTGTGCACACACACATATACACACTCATACACACACACTCACACACACACACACACACACACACACACAATTTAATGGGGCAGCTAGACAGTATAATGGATATGGTGCCCTGCCTGGAGTGCAAAAGACTCATCTTCATGTGTTCAAATCTGGTTTCAGACACTTACTACCTATGTGACCCTGGGCAAATCACTTACCTCTATTTTCCTCATTTACTCATCTGTAAAAAGAACTAAAGAAGGAAATGGCAACCACTCCAGTATCACTGCCAAAACAAAAAAAAGGGGGGGGTGGTTCAAGGAGAGTTATATATGACTAAACAACAAACACATATACTAAAAATGTGAAATAATTCTACAGAACAGACTAAGTTTTGAAGTCTTTTCTGTCCTATTTAGTCAGAAAGGAGGATGGAGACAAGAGAGTTGATAACTCACAGTCTGATACCTAGGAAAGCAGCCTAATCGTCTAATAGAATACAGGAGTTAGAATTGCAAAGAACTGAGTTCAAATGCAGCCTCAAACACTTACTGGGCAAGTCACTTAACCTGTCTTTGTCACATTAGTTTTCAGATCAGTAAAACACAGATGATAATGGCATCTTTCTCACAAGATTATTCAGAGGAATAAACAAAGTTTATTATAAAGTACTTTGTAAACCTTGAAATATTATATAAATATTATTTATGATTATTATCATGTCACCATTATTGCTACTGCTACTGCCCCTGATGCTGCTGCTGCTGCTACTCCCATTACTACTACTACCACTACTACTACTACTACTACTACTACTACTACTACTACTGCTACTACTGCTACTACTACTACTACTGCTACTACTGCTACTACTGCTACTACTGCTACTACTACTGCTACTACTGCTACTACTGCTACTACTGCTACTACTATACTACTACCGCTACTACTACTGCTACTACCACTACTACCACTACTACTACTACTATTACTACTACTACTACTGCTACTACTACTGCTACTACTGCTACTACTGCTACTACTGCTACTACTATATTACTACCGCTACTACTACTACTACTACCACTACTACCACTACTACTACTACTACTACTGCTACTACTACTACTACTGCTACTACTGCTACTACTACTACTACTACTACTGCTACTACTACTGCTACTGCTACTAACTACTACTACTACTACTGCTACTACTACTACCACCACTACTACTACTACTACTACTATTACTACCACTACTGCTACTTCTAATACTACTACTACAACTACTATTCCAAATGAAAAGTGAGCAACCACTATCCCACTCTGGCTACTGAAAGTGGAGGTAAATTGATAAATGGTCAAAGGACATGAACAAGCAGGTTTCAGATGAATACATTAAAGCTATCTATAGGCATATAAAATGCTGTAAATCACTATTGATTAGAGAAATGCAAATTAAAACAACCCTGAAGTGCCTATCATACCTATCATATTGGCTAACATTACAAAACAGGAAAGTGACAAATGTTGGAGAACATGTGGGAAAATTTTAATGCTAATGCATTGTTGGTGGAGCTGTGAACTGATACAATTCTTCTGGAGAAAAATTTGGAACTATGCCCAAGGGGCTATAAAGCTATGTATACCCTTTGAACAAGCAATACCACTACTAGGTCTGTATCCAAAAGAGATCATGAAAAAGGGGAAAGGACTTATAGCAGCTCTTTCTGTGGTGCCCAAGAATTGGAAATTGAAGGGATGCCCATAAATCAGGGAATGGCTGAACAAGTTGTGGCTTTTGAGTGTAATGGAATACTATTTTTCCATAAGAAATGGTGATCAAGCCAACTTCATAAAACCTGGAAAGACTTGTGTGAACCAATGCTAAATGAGGTGAGCAGAATCAGGTGAACACTGTGCGCAGTAACAGCAACATTGCATGATGACCAACTTTGTTAGACTTAGCTCTCTGGAGGCATGTGATCATCTAAGACAATTCCTAGAGACAATTCCACATCCAGAGGAAGAACTATGTAATCTTAACTGCAGCTTGAAGCATACTAGTTTCTCTGTCTTTTGTTGATTTGCTTTTTTTTTCTCATGATTCTTCCCTTTTGCTCTGATTCTTCTTTCACAACATGACTAATAAGAAAATATATTTAACATGATCATACATGTGTAACATATATCAGATTGCATGACACCTTGGGAAGAGGGGAATTGGGGGAGGGGGTGGAATTTAGATCTCAAAATCTTATAAACATGAATGTTGAAAACTAATAATAAACAGATTAATTAATCAAAAAAAAAGAAAAAACTGAAAAATAGATGTAGGAGTGATGTGGACATCAACTACAATAATTTTGTTTAAATATTTAATCAATGTAACTAATTGCCAAAACAAGGAGACTAATAAAAGAGTTCAGTAAGTATGAAAAAAGTGGGGGTAAATACAACAGCTGGTATGTTATGTTCTGCTGCAGTAGACACTTGGGCAGAGACTTTACAGTTTTCTTTTTGTCAATGCTCAGCTCTACAATCTCTAATTTAATCTCTCTGCTGTTGCAACTCCTCTTTGTTTCAATAAAGCACCTACTATCATTGCAGCTGGTATAGCCAACCATTTCTGGTTCAGATCTCATTTCAAAAACTCCTGGCTTGATAGAATTTATCCCAGTGTTCTTGGTCTTGCAACCTTGTTCAATTTGGAACTCATAGTACTTTTAGTTGCACAGTGGTGGGAAGAAAAAAAAAAACATTACTCGTCCAAGATTATATCTTGAAAAGTCCCACAAATTTAGGATCTAAATCCCTTTACCTGCTTATAGGGATCTGTCTTCAAAGCTAAACAGATAGCTGTATCTATGTTTATATAAATCCACAGAAACAACTCTGTGTGTGTGTGTGTGTGTGTGTGTGTGTGTGTGTCTGCATATGCATGTGTCATAATGAATAGAATTCTTGGAGTCAGAAAGGACTGAATTCAAAACTTGGAACTCTGACTTACTATGTGACCTTTGCTGTTGTTGTTTGTCCTTCATTCTCAAAGAGGACCATGGTAATGCCATGATATGTAAGTGAATTGGATTTAAGTGAGGGAGGGCTGTGCAAAGTGACCAACACATTAATTAAAATTTTTATGCCTCTGGTGATTCTCTGTGACTATCAGTTACGGATTAGTTGTGATCTGTGTGGATGGGGGAGTTCCCACACAAAATTATGTATACTAAGCAAGTATACACATGAATATGTTTTTCTATATTTATATTTTAAACACATTTTCAATTACAGATAAAATAGTACTGTATTGAACTTCCTATCTGTTGTATGTCTGTCACCTAATTTTCCTTAGTCTCCAGTCATCTCAGCCAATAATAATTTGGATGGTTGAAAATACTGCCATAGTTGTTTAATTTTTGCAGCTTAGATAAGGCAAATAATGTTTAAAAATATTGATCTATCCATGATCATAAGCAAAATATTAATATTATCCTCATATATAAGATTTTAACATTTAAGACTAATGTTAAATAGGGAAGTATCAGACAATTATTGATATACATATATTAAAGTGAAAGGGTCTAATATTAATTCCAAATCTAATGCTCTGAGTCTATGACAATAAATTTTGGAATATCAAATTATTTATATTAAACACACAAATTAAAAATTGTGACCAAGACTAAGCAATTTCTTTGGCTTCATTTTCTCTCATAAAATTAGGTGGTTAAACCACAAGACATTGATGACTGCTTCCCCTTCCAAATCACTATCCTATAATTCATATTGTATTGGTCTAATTAATCAGAATGTAATTGCAAAGATTATACTTGGTTTAGTTCAAGGGTTAACTTGCATAGGTTGTCATAGAATATGGTAAAGAGCATTGGATTTGGAATTATGAAATCTGGTTTGAAGTCTCAACACTAGTATCTACTAGCCTATTGACAAGTCAGCCTCTTTTATTCTCAATTTTTTGCAGTGCAAAATAGAGACAGTGATATTTTCATTACCAACCTCATAAAGTTGCTTTGAAGAAAACTTCATATAGATTTGGGCTATTGTTACTATCACCAAAGACTACCTATATTACAGACTTTTACCAAAATATCCTATAAGTTTCAGGGTCTAGAGAAATCTTTCCTGATCCTTTTTACTAATATCTTCCCTCTGTTGATAACTCCATATTGTTCTGTATATATGTTGTTTGTACATAGTTGTTTCTATACTGTTCTCCCTATTAGATTGGGCTACTTGAGAGCAGACACTGCTTTTTTTGCCTTTTTATTCCTAGCACTTAATATTTCACTTGAAAAAGAGATATTAAGAGAATATGTGGGAACTCCATTTTTTTTACCAAGTTAAGGATTTTCTCTGTTGAAATGAGACCTAAAACATTTAATTCAAATAAGAATTGAAACCAGAAAATCAAGTTTGGATATGCTTACCCATTAACAAATTAGGTTTATTTTAGCCTCTTGGGGATCGTATGAACAAAATTTAATCTCATATCAATACAGAACAAAAAGTTTGTGTTTAAACCTAGACACCTTGGTATAAACAGAAAAGTTGTGACTTAGAAAGGGATATTTTTGTTTTCCTTTAATCTGTTGAAATTAAATTTAAGGTAGATGGGAAAATTCAATTTTTTTTGCAGGGGGGAAGGAAGGACAATTGGGGTTGAGTGACTTGTCCAAGGTCACACAGCTAGTGAGTGTGTCAAGTGTCTGAGGCCGGATTTGAACTCAGGTACTCATGACTCCAGGGCTGGTGCTCTACTCATTGCACCATCTAGCTGCCTCTCAAATTGTTTTTACAGTTTGTCTACACTTAGTGAAAATTTCTGTGTGAATAGGGTGATAGACGTCATAGTAGAGGAAAACAACCCAAGATTTCGAGTCTGGAGATGAGGTTAGACTCCAGGCTCTTTCACTTCCTTGATGTTTGACCTTGGCAAGTCTGTTAAACTGTTTGACCCTCAATATCCTTATCTATAAAAAGGAGATTATAGTGGTAGGTCTTCCTTCCTGAAAGGGCTTCTGTAAAGACATCATTAAAAATGAGTTATTATTTACTCATTCCCTTAGGCTAGTCCTCTAATACCTCATCATCAAATGGAGAGAACACTGGGTTTTTGAAGACTATGCCAGTGGAAAGGAAGCTACATCAGAGTATACTAAATTGGAAATATTTCAAATGTGTCTCATCATAAATCTTTTGCCAATGATCAACCACAAACTTTGACATTACCAATCAGCCTCTTCTCCTGCATACTTTCTTCTCTCTGGGTTTTCATGACACTTTTCTTTCATAATTCTTTTTCTAATTGTTTAATTGTTTCTCAAGGTTTTTTGTATGCATTTTCATCCAGGTCACAACAATTTTAACCATGGATGTTCTCTAAGGGTCTGTCTTGGGCCCTCTTCCTTTTTTTCTCTATAATCTCTTTAATAGTGGCTGCACCAGGGGGCAGAGCCAAGATGGCGGCTGGTAAGCAGGGAATAATGTGAGCTCCCTACGGAGACCCTCCAAAAACTTATAAAAAATGGCTCTGAACCAATTATACAACGGCTGAACCCACAAAACAGCAGAGGGAAGCAGGGCTCCAGCCCAGGACAGCCTGGATGGTCTCTGGGTGAGGTCTATCCCACACGGAGCTCGGAGCTGGGAGCTGGGAACGGAGTGGAGCAGAGCCCAGCCTGAGTGGCGGGGACCATCCAGACCAGAAGCCGGGCGGAGGGGGCCCTAGCGCCCTGATTCAGTGAGCTGCGGCAGTTACGAGACTTCTCAACCCACAAACACCAAAGACTGCGGAGAAGGTTAGTGGGAAAAGCTGCGGGAGTGGAAGGAGTTCTCGTTTCAGCTTCCAGCCCCGGGGGCAGCGGAGGTGGGGCAGCTACAGCTGTTGTTACTTCCGGCTCCAGGCCCACCTGGTGGGAGGAATTAAGTGGCGGATCAGAGCAGGGGTGCACAGCCTGCCGAAGATCTAAGCCCAGTTCGGGTTGGGGCCTGGGGAAGGAGCAGTGCTGGGGTGGCAGAGCTGGTACCTCCCCCCCAAAACGTAGAACATAGAACTCTGTAATCTACAAGCAGTCATACCCCACTGAAAAACTCAAGGGTCAAGTTAGTTGGCTGGGAATATGGCCAGGCAGCGAAAACGCACCCAGATTCAGTCTCAGACTTTGCATTCTTTCTTTGCTGACAAAGAAGACCAAAATATACAGACAGAAGAAATTAATAAAGTCAAAGAGCCTACAACAGAAACCTCCAAGAAAAACAGGAACTGGTCCCAGGCCATGGAAGAGCTCAAAAAGGATTTGGAAAAGCAAGTTAGAGAAGTAGAGGAAAAATTGGGAAGAGAAATGAGAAGGATGCGAGAAAACCATGAAAAACAAGTCAATGACTTGCTAAAGGAGACCCAAAAAAATACTGAAAAATATGCTGAAGAAAACAACACCTTAAAAAACAGACTAACTCAAATGGCAAAAGAGCTCCAAAAAGCCAATGAGGAGAAGAATGCCTTGAAAGGCAGAATTAGCCAAATGGAAAAGGAGGTCCAAAAGACCACTGAAGAAAATACTACTTTAAAAATTAGATTGGAGCAAGTGGAAGCTAATGACTTTCTGAGAAATCAGGATATTATAAAACAGAACCAAAGGAATGAAAAAATGGAAGACAATGTGAAATATCTCCTTGGAAAAACCACTGACCTGGAAAATAGATCCAGGAGAGATAATTTAAAAATTATTGGACTACCTGAAAGCCATGATCAAAAAAAGAGCCTAGATACCATCTTTCAAGAAATTATCAAGGAGAACTGCCCTGATATTCTAGAGCCACAGGGCAAAATAGAAATTGAAAGAATCCATCGATCGCCTCCTCAAATAAATCCCAAAAAGAAATCTCCTAGGAATATTGTCACCAAATTCCAGAGCTCCCAGATCAAGGAGAAAATACTGCAAGCAGCCAGAAAGAAACAATTTGAGTATTGTGGAAACCCAATCAGAATAACCCAAGATCTGGCAGCTTCTACATTAAGAGATCGAAGGGCGTGGAATGCGATATTCCGGAGGTCAATGGAGCTAGGAGTAAAACCTAGAATCACCTACCCAGCAAAACTGAGTATCATGTTCCAAGGCAAAATATGGATTTTCAATAAAATAGAGGACTTTCAAGCTTTCTCAGTGAAAAGACCAGAACTGAATAGAAAATTTGACTTTCAAACACAAGAATCAAGAGAAGCATGAAAAGGTAATCAAGAAACAGAAATTGCAAGGGACTTACTAAAGTTGAACTGTTTTGTTTACATTCCTACACGGAAAGATGATGTGTATGATTCATGAGACCTCAGTATTAGAGTAGTTGAAGGGAATATGCATATATATATATATATGTTTATGTATATATATAGGTGAATGTGTATGTATGTATGTATCTATGTGTATATGTATGCATGTGTATGTAGGTATATATATATGTGTGTGCTTTTATATATGTATATACATATATATATATATATATATATATATATATATATATATATATATATATATATATATATATATATGTAAAGAGAGAGAACAGACACAGGGTGAGTTGAAGATGAAGGGAAGATATGTAAAAGAAATAAAATGAAATTAAGGGATGAGAGAGCAACATACTGAGAGAAGGAGATAGGGAGAGATAGAATGGGGTGGATTATCTGGCATAAAGGTGGCAAGAGGAAGCAGTTCTGTGGGAGGAGGGGAGAGGGCAGGTGAGGGGGGAATGAGTGAACCTTGCTCTCATCAGATTCGGCCTGAGGAGGGAATACCATACATACTCAGTTGGGTATCTTACCCCACAGGAAAGAAGAGGGAGGAAGATAAAAACAAAAAATAAAAGGGGGTGGGGATGATGGAGGGGAGGGCAGATGGGGGTGGAGGTAATCAAAACAAACACTTTGGAAAGGGGACAGGGTCAAGGGAGAAAATTCAATAAAGTGGGATGGGTTGGGAAGGAGCAAAATGTAGTTAGCCTTTCACAACATGAGTATTGTGGAAGGGTTATACATAATGATACATGTGTGGCCTAGGTTGAAATGCTCGACTTCTTAGGGAGGGTGGGTGGGAAGGGAAGAGGGGAGAGAATTTGGAACTCAAAGTTTTAAAAACAGATGTTCAAAAACAAAAAAAAGTTTTTGCATGCAACTAAAAAATAAGATACACAGGCAATGGGGCATAGAAATTGATCTTGCCCTACAAGAAAGGAAGGGAAAAGGGGATGAGAGGGGAGGGGGGTGATAGAGGGGAGGGCTGACTGGGGAACAGGGCAACCAGAATATATGCCATCTTGGAGTGGGGGGGAGGGTAGAAATGGGGAGAAAATTTGTAATTCAAACTGTTGTGAAAATCAATGCTGAAAACCAAATATGTTAAATAAATAAATTATTTTTAAAAAAAATAGTGGCTGCATCATCTTGCCCCTGTTTTCTCTGCTGAACTTCATCATTGTCTCCAAAGCTCATCAAGATTCCATCAACTACGGAATTCACACCTCCCCAATATCCCTTAACCCTGGGCCCCTCTATACCTGATTGGATAGGGTAGAGGATGGACATTGGAAAGCTCTTCACAGACACTTCATTTAAAAAGGGGATGCAGGGCAGCATTATCATAATTTCCTATATGGCTACAGATGTTCATAATGCCCCAATATTCTACCCATACCTTTTTTAGCTTTTGAAAATTTGTTGTCCTGACTTTCGCCTTTCTTCATAGGCCCAGTGTTAGCACAGTGTCTGATACTTAGTAAAGACTTAATAAATGTTTATTAACTTTTAAATATATTGACATCATTAGCTTCCATAGGTTCAATTATCATCTCTCTGTAGGTGAGTTTCAGATATATTTAAAGAGTCCTAAGCTTTCTCCTAACCTCCATTCTAGAATCACCAAACATCTCTTGGCTATATAAAACTGCATGTCTCATAAGTATCATAAATCGATCATGTTCAAAACAGAACTCATTATCTTTCTGCCCAAGTCCTTCACTCTTACCTTCTTCCCTATTATTCCCCGCCTTTCAGTCACAAGTACTACCATGCTCCCAGTTACCAGCTTGGCAATCTTGATGTTATCTTCTATACCTATTTTGTTCTCACTCCACAAATCCAATCTATTATCATACCTTGTAATTTCTACCTGCACAAAATCTCTTACATGCTAGTTTTTCTTCACTAACATATCATGCCTGGACTATTGTTAAAGCTTCCTAATCAGTTTCTGTGCTCCAAGCTCTTCTCACTCTAATTCATCTTCCATTCAACTGCCAACATGATAGAGGTCACACCATATAACTTTCATAGTCAATGACCTATAGCAAATATCTATTGGTATCTGTATTCAATATAAAATCATCTATTTGGCATTGAAAGCCCCTAATATCCCATTTTCCCCTACATTATCAGAGAAAGTAGCCTTTTTACTGTGCCTTGCATTGGATATGCCATCTCCAAAATGTGACTTTTCGCTGGCAATCACCCCTGCTTTAAATATTATTCCTTTTCACCTCCTCCTTCTGCTTTCCCTGGCTTCCTTCAAATCTCAACTCAAATCCCTACTTTTTAAAGAGGCTTTTATTAGTTCCTTCCAAATGTTAATCAGTCAGAGATTAATTTTGATTTTAACTGCATGCTTCATACCAATAGTTATTGACATGTTGTCTCCTCCATTATAATGTCAGCTCCTTGAAGGCAGATATCTTGCTTTTCCTTTTATTTTGTACCTCTGGAAATAGGATAGTGTTTGGTATATAGCACTTAATAAGTGCTCATTTTTTTACTGTTGTTTAGTTGTTTCAGTCATATCTAGGCCTTTCTGACCACTTTTTTGAGGAGTTTTCTTGGCAAAGATACTGGAGAGGCTTGCCATTTCCTTCTCCAGCTCATGTTACAGATGTTGTGTGTGGTTTGTCCTTTGTTCTCAAAGAAGAAACTGGGGGAAACAGGACCTTGCCCAAACTTGTCTGGAGTCACACAGCTAATAATTGTCTGGGGACAGATTTGAACTCACATCTTCCTGTCTTCAGACCCAGAGGTCTATCCACAGATCTACTTACCTACTTATAACTGTTGACTATGTTCAGATAAATTAAAAAAAAACAGATTAGTCTCAACTTTACAAATTTGTAGCCAAAACCACTTTTGAAAACTATCTTTAAATTGGAAAATGGGTTTCTTTCATGATGCAGGGAATACATACAACCATAAAATTATAAGCCTTTAAGTATTATTTATATAGATAATAGATAAATGATAAAGTATTTATTAAGCATATGCCAAAGACTTGTGTAAATAATGCGGATAAAAAATACAATCCAGAAAGGTATTTAAATTCTAATTCCTATCTTCAAGGAATTTACATTCTTTTGGAAAGAGATAATACAAAAAGACAAGCTGGAAAAGGATTGGAGTACATGGATAAGTGACATGGCAGGGATCTAGAGGGAAATGAATACAACTCTGTATTTGACCAGATAAAGCAAAAGTGAACCTACTATAGTGAAGTTACTGAAGGGTAGATTCCAAATTATTGGCTAATCTCTACAGCAAGAGGTCAAGTAAGTGTTATGCTTAGAAAAGTTCTAAGTATAATTCGGGGGGGGGGGGGGCATATATTGTGACTAATTTTCCATGGAACAACCCAGAAAATATTAAGTTATTCATAACTGTAAGGTTAACTTCTGGGGTGAGGAGAAGCTGGATTTGTTTTATCATTGTGAAGCATTAATTAATACAAATACCAAATGTCCCTTAGCCACGTACAGTCTTGCTTTACTTTTACAAGGATAAGGGTGGTATAAGTACAAAGAATCAAACAACTTTTAGATCACCTACAAATACTAATTTAACTGGGCTCTGAATATGAGAACTTTCTCCAATGGATAAACATTTAATACATTAATAAATACCATTTACACATTGATAAAGAACGTTAAAGAAGAACTGATTCCATTAGCTTGCCCCAGGCTATGCTTCACATTAATCCATCCTGGATATCTTGGAATACCTTTCTAACTACCCTTATGCTGCATATAAATCCAGCCCCCTATAGCCCGTTCCTCCCAGGCCTACAAAGTTATCTATCCAAGGCAGTTATGGTTGCTAAATCAGTCATGGTTACATAACAAAACAATATCCTGGTCTGGTAAGGAATGGTCTGGAGAATAATTCAGGAATTATCTTACCCATAAACAAATTAGAAACATAAAGAATCTGATAGAGGAAGCTTTGTTTTCCCAAAATAGAAGTTTTAATTTTTTGAGGTATTTATCAGTGCCATATTTTACACTGGGGAAACATGATATTCATATATCCCCTCAGCTGATCACAGGGTAGCTATATGTACAACTTAATCACATTTTCCTACTTAATATATCTTGAAAAAAGAAACTTGCCAGAAATCTTTTTATTTCTTAAGTATTTTACAAAACCTATTAGTGTTCCATGGAACAATGGAGTGAACATACCATGTATGCCATGTGCATACCTATCATATGAAGAGGAGACATAAATGTCGTTAGTAAGTATTACTAATCCAAGATGCACAATAACCTGTCAAGAATAAAATGGTGGTATACTACCTCTCTGTCACATGTGTACAGGTAAGATAGAGAATGTCAACCCAGGTAATGCACTATAGAATTTATTTCATGTTGTGGTAAATAATGCCACCAGCAATAGGCATAAAACATATCTAGGGATCAGACAGTCATGAAAGGAAATTAAGCCCTTGGAACATAGATTTTTTATAAGACATGAAACTAAAAGTCAAGACTTTAGAAAGGAAAGGAGAATATTGGGAATGAATGACTGGATAAGAATGTACTACCAAGAGAATGAGAATTAGATTAACCAGTCATCTCCTGAGAAAGATCTCAACTTGAAAGCAGCAAGGAATATTTTAGCCAAACTCAAGAATTTTAAAAGTCAAATAAGACAGGCAGGAGAAAAATTGGAAAAATAATGAGATGTGTATGAGACAGAGTCAATAGCTTAGAAAAGGAAGTACAAAAATTGAGTATAGTAAACAAGTCCTTAAAAATACAGTTGGTGTGGAAGGAGATAAGATGGTGGAGAAAAAAGAACCTAGTTGAGCTCTCCTGGAAAACTCCTCAAAATACCTATAAAAATGACTCTAAACAAGTTCTAGAGCAGCAGAAGCCACAAAATAGAAGAGTGCAGCAAATTTCCAGCCAAATCCAATCTGGAAGGCTGATAGGGAGGGTCTATCACACCATGCTCAAAGCAGAGCAAAGCCCAACCTGGGCTGTGCCTGCACAGACAGAACTAGAACAGGCCTGAGGGCACTGAATCACTGCAGCTGCAGCAGTTTCCAGACTTCTCAACCCACAAATGCCAAAGGCAGCTTCAAAGGTCAGTGGGAAAGCTCTCTCACCTGGGTGAGAGAAGACCGTGGTCCAGTCACAGCCACAACCTCAGCCCCAAGGTGGCAATATGTACTGCCAGAGCAGCAGCTGCTTCTGGAGCTCTTGGCTTACAGATGGTGGGAGAAACAAGCAGCTGATCTGGGTCACAGTCCTGGGTGGTGGTCCTGGGGTGAGGAGGAATACTGGAATGGAGGAACCCTCCTTGAAGATCCAGGACAGAAAAGAGTGCCTGTGATTGCTCATGGACCAGAGCTCAAGCCAGGAGAGAAGTAACACCTCTCTTTTGATCATTCTACTTTGGAAGAACTGGGTATTTACAGGTCCCTAGAGATATCTCTGAAAAACCCCTAAAGCTTGGGTCTGTACACCCTCTCCTTAACAAGAAACTCAAAAATCAAATAATTGGTTGGGAAAATGAGCAAACAGGGGAAAAAGAATAAGACTATAGAAGGTTACTTTCTTGGTGAAAAAATGTTTTCTTACACACTAAATGATGAGGAAGATCAAGGCATGCAGCCAGAGGAAGATGACAAGGTCAAGCCTCCTGCAAACAAAGCCTCCAAGAAAAAAATATGAAATGGTCTCAGGCCATGGAAGAGCTCAAAAAGAATTTTGAAAATAAAGTGAGAGAAGCAGAGGAAAAAGTGGGAAGAGAAATGAGAGTGATGCAAGAAATCATGCAAAACAAGTCAACAGCTTGCTAAAGGAGACCCAAAAATGCTGAAGAAAATAACACCTTTAAAAATAAACTATCCCAAATGGAAAAAGAGGTCCAAAAAGCCTATGAGAAGAAGAAACCCTTGAAAAGCAGAGTTGGTCAAATGGAAAAGGAGGTCCAAAAGCTCAGTGCAGAAAATAATTGATTAAAAACTAGAATGGAACAAATGAAAGCTAATGGCTTTATGAGAAATCAAGAAATTATAAAACCAAACCAAAAGAATGAAAAAAATAGAATACAATGTGAAATACCTCATTGGAAAAACAACTTACCTAGAAAAAAAAGATCCAGGAGAGATAATTTAAAAAAAATTTTGGACTGGGGGACAGAGTCAAGATGGCTGCTTAAAAACAGAGACTCCCTTAAGCTCTCCCACAAACCACTCCAAACAGTAGTAAAAATGGCTCCAAACAAATTCTAGAGCTACAAAACCCACAAAATGACAAAGGGAAACAAGTCTCCAGCCCAAGAGAGCCTGGATGGTCCCCAGGAAGGATCTATTGCACCTTGCTGGGAGCACAGCATAGAGCAAAGCGGGCCACGCCAAGACAGACCAGACCAGGTGCATAGTAGACCAAGCAGAGCAGGTCTCAGGACATTGAATCACTGAGCCATGGCAGTTACCAGACTTCTCAACCCACAAACACCAGAGACAACAGAGCAGGTCAGTGGGAAAACTGCTGGATCTGGATGAGAGAAGTGTGCCGTCCAGCCCCTGCCTGGGGGCAGCAGAGTTGGCACAGCCACAGCAGCAGGAAGCCCAGGTGGCTGCTTCCAGAGCTCCAGATATGGATACTTCCTGATCCCTCTGCCCACATGGTGGGAAGAATCAAATGGCAGATCAGAGCAGGAGTGCAGGGAGCTCTTTGCTGGCTCAGAGGCAAGGTTCTCTTGCTTTTGCCCTGCTTAAATCTGGGTTATGGTACTGGTTGGCAGTTCTTGGGGGAGTAGGAGTGCTCCTGTGGCAGAGCTTGTGGTGACTGTGGAGAAGGAGTCCTCCTGGTAGTTACACAGCAGAAAGGAATGCTTGCAATTACAGACCAGAGCACAGGCAAGGAGAGGAGTATTATGCCACCTCAGAATAGAAGTACTCTAAAAATAATGGCACAAAACCCCTGAAGCTTGGGACAAAGCACTCTCCATTCTGAAAGCAGTCACATTCTGAAAAAAAAGCTCAAAAGTCAAGTAATTGTCTGGGGAAATGAACAAGAAATGAAAAAGTACTCAGACTCAGACTATAGAACCTTTTATGGTGACAAAGAAAATCAAAACAAACAGCCAGAAGAAGTCAACAAAGTCAAAGAGCTGGCATGAAAAGCCTCCAAAAATTATGAATTAGTCTCAGGCCATGGAAGAGTTCAAAAAGGATTTGAAAAAGCAAGTAAGAGAAGTAGCAGAAAAATTGAGAAGAGAAATGAAAGCGATTCAAGAAAATCATGAAAAACAAGTCAACAGCTTGCTAAAGGAGACCCAAAAAATACTGAAGAAAATAACACCTTGAAAATAGAATAACCAAAATAGCAAAAGAGCTCCAAAAAGACAATGAGGAGAAGAATGCCTTGAAAGTCAGAATTAGCCAAATGGAAAAGGAGGTCCAAAAGACCACTGAAGAAAATATCACCTTAAAAATTGGAATGGAGCAAGTGGAAGCTAGTGACTTTATAAGAAACCAAGAAATTATAAAACAGAACCAAAGAAATGAAACAATGGAAGACAATGTGAAATATCTTGTTGGAAAAATCACTGACCTGGAGAATAGTTCCAGGACAGATAATTTAAAAATCACTGGACTATCTGAAAGCCATGATCAAAAAAAGAGCCTAGATATAATCTTTCAAGAAATTATCAAGGAAAATTCCCTGACATTCTAGAACCAGAGAGTAAAATGAAAATTGGAAGAATCCACTGATCACCTCTTAAGAAAAATACCCAAAAGAAAATTCCTAGGAATATTGTCACCAAATTCTAGGGTTCCCAGCTCAAGGAGAAAATATGGCAAACAGCCGGAAAGAAACAATTTGACTGTTGTAGCAACATAATCAGGATAATACAAGATCTAACAGCTTCTACATTAAGGGATTGAAGGGCTTGGAATATGATATTCTGGAGGTCAAAGGAGCTAGGATTAAAACCAACAATCACCTACCCAGTAAAACTGAGTATAATATTCCAGGGCAAAATATGAATTTTCACTAAAATAGCAGACTTCCAAGCATTCTCAAAGAAAATACCAGAGCTGAATAGAAAATTTGACTTTCAAAAACAAGAATCAAGAGAAGCATGAAAAGGTAAACAGGAAAGATAAATCATAATGGACTTACTAAAGTTGAACTGTTTTGTTTACACTCCTATGTGGAAAGATGGTATTTGTAATTCATGAGACCTTTCTCACTATTAGGTTAGTTGAAGCAATATATATGTAGGAATAGATAGATAGATAGATAGATACATAGATACATAGATACATAGATATATATAGAGAGAAGGCATAGGATGAGTTGAATATGAAGGGATGATATCTAAAAAGAAAAGGGGGTGAGAGAAGACTATATTGGGAGAAGGATAAAGGTTGAGGCAGAATGGGGCAAATTATTTCACATAAAAGTGGCAAGAAAAAGCACTTACAATGGAAGGGAAGGGGGGGAAGGGAAAGGGAATGAATGAATCTTGCTCTCATTGGATTTGACTTAAGGAGGGAATATCACACTCAGCTGGGTATTTTACCCTACAGGAAAGTAGAGGGGGAGGGGATAAGAAAGGGGGGGATGATAGAAGGGAGGGCAGATCAGGGGAGGAGATAAAAGCCAACACTATTGAAAAAGGACAAGGTCAAGGGAGAAAATTGAATAAAGGGGGGCAGGGTAGGATGGAGGGAAATATAGTTAGTCTTTCACAACATGATTATTATGGAAGTGTTTTGCACAATGATACATGTGTTGCCTATGTTGAATTGCTTGCCTTCTCAACGAGGGTGGGTGGGGAGGGAAGAAGGGAGTGAATTTGGAACTCAAAGTTCTGAAAACAAATGTCCAAAAAAAAAGGTGTTCTTACATGCAAATGGGAAATAAGACATAAAGGCAATGGGATATAGAAATCTATCTTGCCCTACAAGAAAGTAAGGGGAAAACGGATAACAGGGTTGTGGGGAGTGGATGACAAAAGAGAGGGCAGAATGGGAAAAGGGGCAATCAGAGCCCATGCCATCTTGGTGTGTGGGGGGAGGGCTGAAATGTAGAGAAAATTTGTAACTTAAAGTCTTGTGGAAATCAATGTCAAAAACTAAAAATATTAAATAATAAATAATAAAAAAGAAAAACAATGGGCTACTTGTAAAACAAGATACACAAAGAGCTTAGGCATCATCTTTCAAGAAATTATCCAGGAAAACTGCCCTGATATTCTAGAACCAGAGGGTAAAATAGAAATGAAAAGAATCCACTGATCACCTCCTGAAAGAGACCCCAGAAGGAATACTCCTAGGAATACTGTAGCCAAATTCCAGAGTTTTCAGGTCAAGGAGAAAATATTACAAGCAGCCAGAAAGAAATAATTCAAGTACTGTAGACACACAATCAGGATAACACAAGACTGAGTAGTTTTTACACTAAGGGATCCTGAGGCTTGGAATATGATATTTCAGAGGTCAAAGGAGGTAGGATTAAAACCAAGGATCACCTACCCAGCACAACTGAGTATAATATTTCAGGAGAAAACAAAATAGAATTTCAATGAATTAGAGGACTTTCAAGCATTGTTTTCTCCAATGATTTATGTTTTTATTATTTAATATTTTTAGTTTTCAACTTTGATTTCCACAAGATTTTGAGTTATAAATTTTCTCCCCATTTCTACCCTCCCCTGGACTCCAAGATGGCATATATTCTGATTGCCCCATTCTTCATTCTGCCCTCCCTTCTGTCACCCCACTCCTTCCCCCCATTCCCTTTCCCCTTACTTTCTTGTAGGTCAAAATAGATATCTATACCCCATTGCCTATAAACCTTATTTACCAGTTGCATGTAAAAATAACCTTATTTTTGAGCATTTGTTTTCAGAACTTTGAGTTCCAAATTCTCTCCCTTCTTCCCTCCCCACCCACCTTCCTGGGGAGGGCAAGCAATTCAACATAGGCCACAGATGTATTGTTCTGCAAAGCATTTCCATAATAGTCATGTTGTGAAAGACTAACTGTATTTCCCTCCATCCTACCCTGTCCCCCTTTATTCAGTTTTCTCCCTTGACCCTGTCCCTTTTCAATAGTGTTGGCTTTTGATTACCTCCTCCACTGATCTGCCCTCCCTTTTATCATCCCCCCTTTCTTATCCCCTCCCTCTCTACTTTCCTGTAGGGTAAGAAACCCAATCGAGTGTGTATGTTCTTCCCTCCTTAAGTCAAATCCAACGAGAGAAAGATTTACTCATTCCCCTTCACCTGCCACCCCTTCCCTTCCATTATAACTGCTTTTTCTTGCCACCTTTGTGTGAGGTAATTTACCTCATTTTATCTCTCTCTTTCTCCTTCTCCCAATATATTCCTCTCTCACCCCTTAATTTTATTTTATTTTTTTAGATATCACCCCTTCATATTCAACTCACCCTGTGCCCTCTGTCTATATACATGCATATTCCCTTCAACTACCCTAACAATGAGAAAGGTCTCATGAATTATAAACTTCATCTTTCCGTATAGAAATGTAAGCAAAACCGTTCAATTTTGGCAAATCCCTTATTATTTCTCTTTCTTGTTTACCTTTCCATGCTTCTCTTGATTCTTGTATTTGAAAGTCAAATTTCTCTGGTCTTTTCATCAAGAATGCTTGAAAGTCCTCTATTTTATTGAAAATCCATATTTTGCCCTGGAGTATCATATTCTGTTCTGCTGGGTAGGTGATTGTTGGTTTTAATCCTAGCTCCTTTGACCTCCAGAATATCATATTCCAAGTCCTTCAATCCCTTAATGTAGAAGCTATTAGATCTTGTGTTATCCTGATTGTGTTGCTACAACAGTCAAATTGTTTCTTTCTGGCTGTTTGCCATATTTTCTCTTGAGCTGGGAACCCTGGAATCTGGTGACAATATTCCTAGGAGTTTTCTTTGGGGAATCTTTCTTAAGAGGGGATCAGTGGATTCTTTCAATTTTCATTTTACCCTCTACTTCTAGAATATTAAAGCAGTTATCCTTGAAAATTTCTCAAAAGATGATGTCTAGGCTCTTTTTCTGATCATGGCTTTCAGGTAATCCAATAATTTCTAAATTATTTCTCCCAGAGCTATTCTTTGGGTCAGCATTTTTTTCCAATGAGATATTTCACATGGTATTCAATTTTTTTTTCATTCTTTTGGTTCTGTTTTATAATCTCTTGATTTCTCATGAAGTCACTATTCTATTTTTTAGTGTTATTTTCTTCAGCATTATTTGGGTCTCCTTTAGCAAGTCATTGACTTCTTTCTCATGATTTTCTTGCATCACTCTCAATTGTCTTCCCATTTTTTCCTCTACTTCTCTTACTTGCTTTTCCAAATCCTCCTTGAGATCTTCCATTGACTGAGACCAATTCATATTCTTCTTATAACTTTTGATATAGGCTCTTTGACATTGTTGACCTCTTCTGGCTGTATATTTTGATCATCTCTGTCACCAAAAATAGATTCCATAGTCTGTGTCCTTTTTGTTTTTGCTGCCTGTTCATCTTCCCAGCCAACTACTTGACCCTTGAGGTTTTTGTCAGGGTATGACTGTTTTTAGAGTAGACAGTACTTTGTCCCAAGTTTTAGGGGCTTTGTGCTTCTGTTTTCAGAGCTACTTCTACTCCATGGTCACTGCAATCTCTGCTGCACCAGTGCTTCTCCTTCCCCAAGAACCACCAACCAGGACCACAACCCAGATCCAAGCAGGGCAAAGCAAGAGAACTCTGCCTCTGTACCAGCTCAGTAATCCCTGCACTCCCAATCTCATCCACTGTTTATCCCTCCCAGCGGCTAGTTCTGTGGCTGGAAGCAGCCACTGCTGTAGTTCTGAAACCAGCTACTGGAGCTTCCTGCTGCTCCCACCATGCCACCTCTGCCACCTCTGGGTCTGGGGCTGGACTGCGCACTTTTCACCCAGATCCAGCAATTTTCCTACTAACCTGCTCCATTGTCTTTGGTGTTTGTGGTTTGAGAAGCCTGGTAACTGCCACAGCTCAGTGAGTCATGGGTCTAATGCCTGCTCTGCCCAACTCCTGGTCTGGACTGTCTTGGTGTGGCCTATGCTGGGCTGTGCTCTGCTCCCAGCACAGTGTGATAGACCCCTCTGTGAGACCATCCAGGCTGTCCTAATCTGGGGACTTGATTACCTCTCTTATTTCGTGGGTTCTGTAGCTCTAGAATTTGTTCAGAGCCATTTTTACAGGTGTTTGGAGGGATTTCAGGGAGAGCCATTTTGTCTCTGCCCTCCGACTTTCAAGAATTCTTGTTGAAAAGACCAGAACCGAATAGAAAATTTGACATTCAAACACAAGAATAAAGAGAAACATTAAAAGGTAAACAGGAAAGAGAAGCCATAAGGGGGACGAAATGTTTACATTCCTACATGGAAAGATGATATTTGTAACTCAAGAGATCTTTCTTAGTATTAGGGTAGCTATAGTAAATACACACAGGCACACACACACACACACACACACACACACAGATTATATTTATGAGTGTATGTGTATATATACGTATGTGTATATACATACATTTATATGCAAGTATATGTTTATGTGTGTATGTGTATGTGTGTATATATGTATAAATATGTGTACATATGTATGTGTGTATACATAGAAAAGGGTACAGGGTGAATATGAAGGAATAATACCTAAAAATTAAAATTAAGTGTTAAGAGGAATGCACTGGGAGAAAGAGAAAGGGAGAGGCAGATTGTAGTAAATCATCTTACATAAATGAGGCAAGAAAAAGCTTTTAAAATGGAGGGGAAGATGGGGGAGGCGACATGGAATAAGTGAGCCTTACTCTCAGCAGGTTTGGCTTTAGGAGGCAATAACATACACACTCAATTGGGTAAGGAAATCTACCATACCCTAGAGGAAAGCAGGGGGCAAGGGATTAAGAGAAGGGAGATAATAGAAGAGATGGCATATTGGAAGAAGGGGCAATCAGAAGCAAACCCTTTTTGTGGAGGGACTGGTCAAAGGAGAAAATAGAATATGTAGTCAAGCAAAACACTTCCGTAACAGTCATGATGTGAAAAACTAACTGTATTGCCCTCTATCCTGTCCTACTAGTACTGAATAAAAGGACAGAAGGACAGAATAGAGGGTGATATAGTTAGTTTTTCACATCATGACTGCTATGGAAGTGTTTTGCTTGACTACATATGTATAACCTATATCAAATTGCTTGCTTTCTCAATGAGGGTGGGTGGGGAGGGAGGAAGGGAGACAATGTGGAACTCAAGGTTTTAAAAATCAATGTTAAAAATTATTTTTCATGCAACTGGGAAATAAGATATACAGGCAATGGGGTACAGAAATCTATCTTGTTCTACAGGGAAATAGAAGGGCAGGGAATAAGAGAAGTGGGTGGAGGGTAATGGAAGGGAAGGCAGATTTCAAGAACTATGATCAAAATGCATGCCGTGCAGAGGTAGGGGTAGGGGAGAGATGGGGAGGAAATTTGGAATTCAGAATCTTGTGCAAGTGAATTTTGAAAACTGAAAATAAATTTATATTTTAAAAAAATACAATTGGCCAAATGGAGGGAAAAGTATACTGAAGAAAACAAGTCCTTCAAAATACAATTGGCCAAATGGGGGGAAAAAAGCACACTGAAGAAAACAATTCTTTGATAATTGCATTGGTCAAACAGAAAAGGAGGTATATAATCTAATTGAAGGAAACAATTCACTAAAAAATAGAATTGGGCAAGTGGACACTAATGACTCTATGATATATCAATAATCAGTCAAACAAAAACAAAAGAATGAAAAATAGAAGAAAATGTAAAATAACTCATTGGTAAAACAATCTACCTGGAAAACAGATCCAGGAGAGATAATTTAAAAGTTATTGGTCTACATGAAAAACATGATGAAAAAAAGAGCCTGGACAGCATCTTTCAGGAAATCATCAAAGAAAAGTGCCCTGAGGTCCAAGATTCAGAGGGTAAAAAAGTCATTGAAATAATTTGCCATTCACCTCCTAAAAGAGATCTTAAATTGGTAATTCCAAGGAATATTGTAGCCAAATTCCAAAATTACCAGGTAAAAGAGAAAATACTGCAAACAGCCAAAAATAAATAATTTGAATATCATTGAATTAGAATTAGCATTATTAAGGACTTTGCAGCTTCTACATTAAATGATCAAGGGCATGGAATATGCCATTCTATAAGTCAAAGGAGCTTGGATTAAAAGCAAGGATCAAATTATCGGTGAAACTGAGCATAGTCTTTCAGGGGAGGAGACAGTCATTCAAAGAAATAGGGAACTTCCCAACTGCCCTGATTAAAAGAACAGAGCTCAACAGAAAATTTGTCTTCAACTACAAAATTCAAGAAAGTCATAAAAAGATAAACAAGAAAGGAAACAACAACCTGTTATTAATAAGGACAAACTACTTCCATCCCTTCAAGGGAAGGTGACACTTGTTATTCCTAAAAATTGTAGCATTGTTACTAAATTTAAAAGGAGACAGAAGGCATGAGTGTGTTGATTTTAATATGATGATAAGAAATCTAAAGGGTGAAAAAGGATTGTTCTGGGAGAAGAGGAAAGGAAGAGGCAGACCAGGGTAAATGATTTCAAATGAAAAGGCACAAACACCTATTACAGTAGAGGAAAAGAAAGGAGGAGGTGAGCATTGTTTGAACCTTACTCTCATCAGATTTGACTCAAAGAGGGAATAACTTAATCAGATATAGAAATCTAACTTATTCTATAGGAAGTAGGAGGGGAAAGGGGAAAGAAAAGGGAGGGGTTGAATAGAAGGGAGGGAAGAAGTAGTAAGGGAAAAGGAGAAGAAAAGTGAGAGGGCTGATTGAAGGGCAGACTGAGGGAGCTGGTGGTCAAAAATAAAACTCTAGTGAGGACAGAAAGGGGGAAAGGAGAGAGAAAAGCATAAACAGGTTGAAAAATAGGATGAAGAAAAAGATACAGATACTAATCAGAACTGTGAATATGAATGGGATGAACTCTCCCATAAAATTGAAACAGATAGCAGAGTGGATTAAAAACCATTATCCTACTACAATAAACATATTTGAAGCAAAGAGATACACACCTAGAAAAGGTAAAAGACTGAAACAGAATATATTATGCTTCAGAGCAAGAAAAAAAAAGGAGGGGTAGCAATCTTGATCTCAGATAAAGCAAAAGCAAAAACAGATCTAATTAAAAGAGATAAGGAAGTAAACTACATCCTGCTAAAAGGTACCATAGACAATGAAGTAATAGCATTACTAAACATATATGCACCAAGTGGTATAGCATCTAGATTCTTGGAGAAGAAATTAAGGGAGTTACAGGAAGAAATAGATAGCACCTGAACTTCCCCTCTCAGAACTAAACATATCTAAACACAAAATAAACAAGAAAGAAGATAAGGAGGTGAATAGAATTTTAGAAAAGTAAGATATGGTTGACCTCTGGAGAAAACTGAAAGACGATTGAAAGGAATATACCTTTTTTTCTTGGTGGTACATGGCATCTACACAAAAAATGGATATGTACTAGAGCATAAAACCCATATAATCCAATGCAGAAAGGCAGAAATATTAAATGTGTCCTTTTCAGATCATGATGCAATAAAAATTACATGTGATAAAAGGTCATGGAAAGATAGATTAAAAATTAATTGAAAACTAAATCATCCAATCCTAAAGAATGAGTGGGTCAAACGACAAATCATAGAAGCAATCAATAATTTCATCCAAGAGAATGACAATAATGAGACAACATACCAAAACTTACGGGATGCAGTGAAAGTAGTTTTTAGGGGAAATTTTGTATCTCTGAATGTTTACATGAATAATATAAAGGAAGAGGAGATTAATAAATTGGGTATGCATCTAAAAAAGCTAGAAAAAGGAAAAAAAAATTAGTAACAGTGGTGATATTGGATATATCTCCCAATCTTATTGGAAATGCTTCTAGCTTATCCCCATTATATATGTTGTATGCTGATGGCTTTAAATCCCCAATAAAATACTAAATTAGAGATACTGAATGCCAAAGGAGAGATGAATAAAATTGAATTTAAGAAAACTAGTGAACTAATAAATAAAATTAAGAGTTGGTTTTAGGAAAAGACAAATGAAATAGATAAACCTTTGGTTTATTTGATTTAAAAAAGAGGAAAGAAGAAAACCAAGTTAACAGTATCAAAAGTGAAAAGGATGAATTCACCACAATTGAAGAGAAAATAAAAAAAAATAATTATGAGCTATTTTGTCCAAATGTATGTCAAAAAATTGGACAATCTCAGTGAAATGGATGAATATTTACAAAATATAAACTGCCCAGATTAACTGAAGAGGGAAAAAAAATACTTAAATCACTTCATTTCAGAAAAAAGAAATTAAAAAAGGCATCAATTAGCTCCCTAAGAAAAAATATCCAGAGCCACATGGATTCACATGTGAATTTTATCAAACATTTAACAACCAATTAATTCCAATAATACATAGAGATATTATATGCATATACATACATACATATATAAATATACACATGTACATATGAGAAAATAGGCAAAGAAGGAGTACCACTAAGTTTTTTTTTTATGATACAAATAGGGTGATGATACCTATACTGGGAAGAGTCAAACCAAAGAAAGAAAATTATAGACCAATTTCCTTAATGAATATAGATGCGAAAATTTTAAATAAGATATTAGCAAAGAGATTACAGTAACTTATCTTGAGGATAATACATGATGACAAGGTGAGATTTATACCAGTAATGCAGGTCTGGCTCAATATTAGGAATACTATTAGCATAATTGACCATATCAACAATAAAGCAGAAATCATATGATTATCTCTATAGATGCAGAAAAAGCATTGAACAAAATATGGCACCAATTCCTTTTAAAAACACTAGAGAGCGTAGGAAGTGACTTTTCCTTAAAATGATAGCTAGCATCTATCTAAAGCCATCAGCAAACATCATATATAATGGGAATAAGCTAGAAGCATTTCCAATAAGATTGGGGGATACATCCAGTATCACCACTGTTATTCAATTTGGTGCTAGAAATGTTAACTTTAGCCATAAGAGAAGAAAAAGAAATTGAAGGAATTAGAATAGGCAGAGAAGAAACAAAGCTATCACTCTTTGAAGATGATATGATGGTATACTTAGAGTACCCTAGGGAATCAAGTAAAAATTACTGGAAATAAACAAATTTAGCAATGTTACAGAAATATAAAATAAACCCATATAAATCATTAGCATTTCTATGTATTACTAACAAAGCCCAAAAGCAAAATATAGAAAGAGAAGTTGCATTTAAAATTACTGTAGACAGTATAAAGTATTTGGGAATCTACTTCTCAAAATAAACCCAGGAATTATATGAGCACAATTAGAAAACACTTTTCACACAAATAAAGTCAGATCTAAATAATTGGAAGAACATCTGTTGCTAATGGGTACGTTAAGCTAATATAATAAAAATGACAATTCTACATAAATCAATTTATTTATTTGGTGCTGTAACAATCAAATTACCAAAAATTATTTTACATAGCTAGAAAAAAACAGTAAAAAAAACCAAAATGTCCAGAATATCAAGGGAATTAATGAAAATAATTGCAAGCAAAGGTTTCTCAGCTAGACCAGATGTTAAATTGTAATTGGAGTCTGAACGCATATGGAAGCCTACCATTTGCTCTCCTTTCGTTGTTTTGTTTCTTCTTCCTCATTTTTGTTCTAATTGTTTTTAATTCTTCCCATTTGTTCTAATTCTTCTTTACATCATGACTAATGTGAAAATATGTTTAATATGAATGTCTAAGTAGAGCCTATTTCAGATTGCACATCATCTTGGTGATGGGGGAGGGAAAAGAAGGGGAGAAAATTTAAAACTCAAAATCTTACAAAAGTGAATTTTGAAAACTAAAAAGAAATTAATTGATTATTAACAATGAAGATAATTTCAAAGATGCATCAGCAAAAAGGGTGGGAGGGGGGCAAAAAAAGTCTTACAGAAATGGGATTCTGGGCAAACCTTAAGGAAGCCAAGAAAATTAGAAAATGAAGACAAGGAGAGAAAGCATTCCAAGTATGAAAGGTCAGCTAATAAAAATACAAAGAGTAGAGAGATGAAGTGTCATGTTCAAGAATCATCAAAGAAGATAATGTCACTGAATTGTCAACTATGTGGAGGGGAGTAAGGTGCAAGAACACTGTGAAAAGTTTAGGCTATGAAAGGTTTTAAAGGCCAAACAAAGAATTGTACATTTGATTGAGGGCATAATATGGAATTTATTGAACAGCAGAATTATATAGTCAAAACTGCATTTTAGTAAAAAAAAAATTACATTGATATTTGAGTGGAGGAGTGACTGGATTATTGAGGGTAAATGTCTCAGGTATCTAACTGGTAAAAATGACAATTAAAGAATGTGACACCTGTTTAGCAGGCTGTGGGAAATCAAGTACCCAATGCACTGCTGGTGACATTTATGTGTTCAGCCATTCTGATAAGAATTTGGAACAGTGCTCCAAAAACCGGTAAAAAAGATTGTGTGTACACATACACATGCACACACACACACACACACACACACACACACACACACACACACCCTTTGACCCAGCTATACCACTACTTAACTTATGTCCCAGTGCGATCAAGGGAAGAGCAAAAGGAATAATGCTCACCAAAAATTATTTATAGCTGCTATTTTTGTAATAGCAAAGAACCAGAAATTAAGAGACTGCCCACTAAGTGGGTAATTACTGAAGAAATTATAGTTAATGAATGTGATGGAAACCTATTCTGCCATCAGATTATGAAAAAGGAGAAAAATGGGAAGACTTGTATAAACTGATCTGGAATAAAGTGAGGAGAATCAGAGAACAAGTTATGCAATAACGACCTTCTAAAAGCATACAACTTTGACAGAAGTAAAGACTGATCAATATAATTACCAATCATGATTCCAGGGTATGGATAAGGAATGGTGGTACTCACTTTGTGTCAGACAGTTAATGGACTCAAGGTACAGAATGAAACATAGATTTTCAGACAAGACCAACACGGAAATTGTTCTGCAAAATAGACATATTTGCTTCAAGGATTTATTTATTTATTTGGTGGTGGAGAGAGGCAACAAATAGGTTATCAGAAATGAAAGAAAAGAAGATAGAACATTTTTGCACATAGATGAAAAGTGCAAAAGGCTAGAAAGAACATAAACAAGCAGAACAACTTTGAAGGTTACATGTTGAATTCATAGTACACATAAAATGAGAAGGAAGCTACGTATAACAGATTCCTGATTTCATTTGTGATCTTTTTGTTTTAATTTGTGTATAGGAATGCTAATTTTTTTAAATGTTTGTCAGGTTCAAGGTAAAAATTTCCTTAACATGTATTTCATATTTTGTGAATGGATTTTGTGCCCTTTATGATTATATTAATTTATCTGGAGAGGTGGAACCTTTCCTTTATAACTGTGAAGTAGTCAAAATAATTATTTTGGCTATATTAACTATGAAATTCACTTGACTAGCTAACTACATGGTTCAACAATCTACTCATCCCCAGCTGAAAAATAAGATTACATCACATTTTCCTGTATTCAACATAATTATATAAAGTCAGTCTGAATTAAGGATATATTACGTAAACATTTCCATTGAAAATATGAACAGTAACTATATGAAATCAACCTTTTTTTCTGTTCCTTAGAGATTGCTCTTACTCCCAGTGGCTTTTAGTAATCTTTGTTATTTTCATACTTACATACACACATATCTAGGCTTAAATCTTGACCTAGCCTAGCCCTCTATTGTCCAGCTGCCTCCCACCCTTGATCCCATCAAAATCCTATTCTCTTGTTTCCTGGAGTCTTGACCTCTAGTCACCCCAGTCCCAACAAGATTCTCCTTAGACTCCTCCTCAAGACCCTCCTTAAACCCTTCCTCTAGTCACCCCAGACTACTTGACCACCCCTCAATCCCTCCCACAATCTTTTTGTATATAAGATCCATCTTGCCTCCATGATGGCACTCAGATTCATTCTAGCTCAGTAGATTGAATCTGGCCCACTTGTGAAAATAAACATCACAAAGGATGAGATTTCTTAAGACAGCCTGATATGGTGAATCCTTAATAAACTTTGTCTTTTTCCTTGGCTGAGAAGGCTTGAGTCAAACTGATTCAGCAGGACCCAGCATATTGGTATTTTGGGGTCTTGAGCACCCCCTAAAACCTATGGTTCCCTACACTCATCATTTTTCTTTAGCCTCATCATTATTATAGAGAGTCAAAGTGGTATAATCAAATAAGAATCCATCTTGATAACAACATATCTCGTTTCAAATACTTTCTTGTCAATTCACCAGTGTTACAACCATGTGGGTGGGAAATCAAGTAGACTTGATAAACCTCAGAATCTTAATCTACAAAAAACAGAAATAATAACATTTTTCCTGTTTTCTTACATATGGCTATGGTAGAAGAATGTTTGTAAACATTTGATTACAAACGATATATATTTTTTTCTTTGTAAATTTCTCAAACAGGAATAGAAAGGAAATGAAGAAAAACAAAGCAATGGGAATATTTTCTCCTCTACCCCTAACCATAGCAAAGCAATTGTGCCCTTGAGTCAAAAACAACTTTGGCAGACTCTGGAATACAGGAAGAAATGGTTGCTTTTATTTAAGTACTCTAAAAATGAATTAGACTCAGTATGTCTATAACCATACATGAAGAGGGCATGGAAGTTATTTTGTCTTTAAGAGGCAATAAGACTTAATCAGATGTATTTTTAAATGATTTTGCCATATCTGGCCTTTACAGCATGTAGATAATGAGCCTATTTAATGTTCCATACACTGTGACTGACACCCCATCATTCCTCTACAAAAATAGGGAGAATTTCAAATTATTGTCTTATACAATAAATGCAATGGAATGACTGTGCACCATATGCATTTGTTTTAACAGATGCTGCTTTTGGATTATTTCAAATTTGCATATAGAGTAGTTTTCATTTGTAATATATTTACTATAATACTGAGAAGGAATGTTATTAAATACAGAAAATTATTTGATTCAGATGAGCAAATCAAAGACATTATCCTAGATTTTGGTGACCAATCAATGGTGAACTATATGACTACTACAAGTAAAAGTAGGAGAACCTGACTCAGTAATCAGGTATACATTGAAACATACTTGTTTAATGGGCCTTGCTAGGAAGAATATGAATAAAAGTAACCCATAGAAATTGCTTTCCTTCCTTCTACATTCTTAACTCCTCTGTGTTCTTCTCAAATTTCCTTACTTTAACAGAAATTGATACCTTTGTTGTCCTATTTTTTTAAAGTCATTTCTGCCCACTTTATTGGAGACTCATAAGACTTTATTTGATTTTCTTTAAGAAGAGTGATGGGGTCAGGGGATCAGTGCAAATGTTTCTAAATGAGTGTGAGCTCTACTTATCAGGAGTCAGACTATACAATAGAAGCTGGGTCATAGTCACCTTCCAGCAGAAAGTACATTTTTGTACAGCTAGATGTATCTAAGATGCTGATTGTAATGATTTTCTTTATCTTGTTATATCATACTATACTTAACTTTTTTATTCTGCATATACTAATGTATTCTCATAAATAAATTGTGAAATATCAAATTCTTGGGATTTTATCTCATATGAAGAAAATAGGCAAAGATGACAAAAGTTAGAAATAGTTAATACTGGAGGCATATGAAAAGATGGACATCATAATACATTATGAATGAAACTATGATTTGATCCTATTTTCGAAACCAACAAGTAAAATAGGAGAAATCAGTGAAGATATGATAAAAAAATGTCCATGACCTCATCTCCAGAGAATGTTTCCTGTCATGCCATAGAAACTACTTTACCCTGCAAACCTATTCCTCACCTGTTCCTTCTCAATTTGTAAATACTTTTCCCAGAGTCCTCACTTTTTATTGGCTAGTTCTGACACTGAAGACTTTGTGCCACTTGGTTTCACTTACATCCAATTCACATACAAGTCAAGACATTACTGTTGTACCAGAAGCGAGCGAGACACACCACAGAGCATAAGTTTAAAGTGGAGAATTTATTAGCCGGCGGCCACTGGGGTATGGCACCACAAATCAATGGCAAATGTGTTGGGGTGATGGCTTGGCTTATATAGGATATGGGGGTACAGAATGGGGGAAGCAGGAACAAAGGTCCTGGTTGATCAAAAGATTCAGTCAGGTTATCGTACTAGTGGGATAATCTCATTTACATTCCTTGGTGGAGTCACAGAGCCCCAGGGATATCTGCTAGACAGGGTCTGCCAGGTTATCCTTCAGTGGGATGATCCTATCTACTGACATTCCTTGGTGGAGTCAGGGAGTCCCAGGGGGTTTGCTAAATGCCAAAGATATGTGAGTCCATTCTTTCTGGGGGTGCTTGTCAGTAGCTAGGGGTTTCTCAGGGGTTCCTAATTTTCCTTGTATTACATTCCCCACTTTTTTTTCTCACAGGGGGTTTCAAATCCTTGAAAAAGGAACGACCTGATGGGGCATAGCAATAAAAATTAGGAGGCCAACCAAAACGCTAAGCAGGGGTGACAATAAAAGGAATGCCAGGTCGTTGGCCCCAGGGGAAGGCCAGACCTAGTTGGAAGACTCAAGGAGAGTCCAAGGAGCCTCCCCGGGTACTGCACTCCAGAAATTTTAAAAAATGGTATAAAACATCCCACATTTCCCCCTTTTTGGTCAAAGGCAAACTGAAGGTTTCGCCTAAAGACCAATTAAAGGTATGGAAAAAACTCTATTTTCCACAGGGTGAAGTTTTAAAATCCCTATCTAGGTGGAGTCAGGTTTTCCCTTTTCTGTATTTGGACATCCCCAGCGATGGGCAGAAATTGTAAACCAATTGTAAGTAAGCAGAGGGAACATAATAAAAATTCAGGAAAAACAGTATTGGGAACACAAGGATGCAGAAGGGAAAAAAGCAGGTCTTTGCTCAGGTTCTGGTTCCGGATCTCGTGAGAAAGCCGTCCGCGTCCTGTGCTGTCCCTCTCAGGCTCTTGGAACCACAGGGCGAGGCTCCTATAGGCCCAGATGTCCACTCCTCACACGGGGTTCCCGGAACACACGTAATTTGATGATTAAGAAAGAAACACAACATAGGTCCCAGCCACGCAGGGCTAAGTTCTGCCTCTCTGGTTCAGATCTAGAAATTCTCAGACAATGTTAACTTACTATAAATTACAGATACTTTACCAAGGGGATATATTTTCACTTGTACCATTATCTTATACAATTTTCTTGTGCTAGCATCCAAATTTAAGATCTTATTACCAAAACACACTTATCAGCTCAAATTTCCAGAAGTGATAAATTTTTAGAGCCAATCATTTTCCCTTTTTGGAGGCTGTTATCCCTATATTATTTCAATGTTTTATTTGGTCATGAACATAGGTTAAAATTGTAAGCTATTCATACCTATATCCTATTATAATAACTCAGAGATATTTCAATATTCATCTATCTATTACCTAACAGATTTAGCATAGTGCTTACAAAATTTCTTGATAATTTGAATTTGCTATGAAAGAAACGAGGGACTATGTCATATATCTTAACAGAAGGAAAGAACTTCCTTAGCTCTGTTTGATTCCAGGCATGAGTCATATCTGATAGCCAATCTTATAGTCACCAGGTGCTGAAAAGCAGGGCTTAGGTGTAACCAGGTGGGGACTTTCCTTTTCAGAAAGGAAATAGCAGAGTTGGGAAATAAAGTCAGGAAGATCCTACCTAGGCTGTGACCAAGGTCGTCTTCATGACTGCTCCCAGGCAGATCCACCTTAAATTCTCAGCTTGTAACGCCTGCCATGCCATTACTGGCTTCATGTGACCTAGTCCTGTAATCAGAGCTTAAGACAATATTAAATTGTAGTCCCAAAAAATCTTAAATAGCAAATAAATATCCTTCAGATAAGACTGCCCATATTTTATTGAGCTAACAATTATCCAATCAAGCTACATAACTTTTTCCATCTTCTAAATACTTCCTCACACTCATCTCCAACTTACTGAGACCTTCTGAAACAGTCATTCTTGGGACAGGAGAGGCTTAGCTAACTCCCATTTGTCCCCAAACTTTCTTATCTGCCTTTCCTATTTTCCCTCAGCCTTAATTTACCTTCCCAAATCTTTCAAACCTAGTACTCAGTTTCCCTTTACATTTCAACCATAAGACAAAATGATTCATAAGTTAGTACTTTCATTGTCATAACTGTGTATACTGGAATCCCATTCCAGCTTCTTAAACGCACAAAGACACAAAAAGGGGATTTGTTTTTCATGATAACTCATTCTAAAGAAAAGGGAACACTTATTAAAAAGATCTGCCATCTCATCTCCCCCTGAGGGTGGGTTATTCTCCATCAGATGGCAGACTTCACTAATTAAACTACCAGGCCAAACCTATCTCAAGTCTTAGTCTAATCTTATCAGTTTTTTTTTTAAGAAGCCAGGTTGGAGGCTTCTTGGCCCCTACCATCCTCTTATTGCTGCCCCTCCCCTTTCCTTCCCTTCTGACAGGTGGGCTAAGGTGAAATTCTTTTCTTCTTATCTAAACTAAGGGTGGGGAGGAGTAAGGAATTTAGACTGTCATTTGAACCTCCTTACTCAAAAAAAAAAAAACTTGAATAAGACATTGAATGGGCACTTCTATAGATAAGCATTAATTCTAATAATTCTAACAAGGTTCTCACCCAGAAACTCCAAGAACTCACAATAGGTTTGAACTGAAACCAATTGGCTTACAGGTGGAAATTCAGCAGGCCTTCTAAAATTACGCAAAAAGATTTTTTTTTTATTTTTTTAAAATTTCTTTATTTATTTTTAGTTTACCACACACGGTTCTACATATTTTTGAGTTCCAGTTTTTCTCCCCTCCCTCCCCCCTCCCTCCCCAAGACGGCATGGAATCTCATATAACTGTCATGTATAACTTCGCATTGAATTAATTTATGCACTAGTCAAGTCGTGGAGAAGAATTTTGACCAATGGAATGAATCATGAGAAAGAAGAAACAGAACCAAAAAAAAAAAAAACCCCAAAAACAAAAACAAAAAAGAAGCAAAAAAGGCGAGCATTTAGTGCGCCTCGATCTATATTCAAACTTCACAGTTCTTTCTCTGGATGAGGATAGCATTCTCCATCGTGAGTCCCCTGGAGTTCTCCTTGCCCCTTAGGTTGCTGAGAAAAGCGCAGTATGTCAGGGTTGGTCCTCACAGA
Source organism: Trichosurus vulpecula (assembly GCF_011100635.1). Classification (NCBI taxonomy): domain Eukaryota; kingdom Metazoa; phylum Chordata; class Mammalia; order Diprotodontia; family Phalangeridae; genus Trichosurus; species Trichosurus vulpecula. Next base: position 132,881,514 of record NC_050573.1, on the reverse strand, counting down.
ATCCATATATCTGTGGCTGTGCACAACATTCTCCTGGCTCTGCTCCGCTCACTCAGCATTATGTCGTGTAGGTTTTTCCAGGTTGTTATGAAGTCTGCATCATCCCCATTTCTTATGGCACAATAGTATTCCATCACCTTCATATACCACAGCTTGTTCAGCCATTCCCCAATTGATGGGCATCCCTTTGATTTCCAATTCTTAGCTACCACAAAAAGAGCTGCTATAAATATTTTTGTACTTATGGGTCCTTTTCCCGCTTGTGTGATTTCTTTGGGATACAACCCGAGAAGTGGTATTGCTGGGTCAAAGGGTATGAACATTTCTATAGCCCTTTGGGCATAGTTCCAAACTGCTCTCCAAAATGGCTGGATCAGCTCACAACTCCACCAGCAATGCAACAATGTTCCAATTTCCCCACATCCTTTCCAGCATTTATCATTTTCTTGTTTTGTTATATTAGCCAATCTGACAGGAGAGATGTGGTATCTAAGAGTTGTTTTGATTTGCATTTTTCTAATCAGTAGTGATCCAGAGCATTTTTTCATATGCCTGTAGATAGCTTTAATTTCTTCCTCTGAAAACTGCCTGTTCATATCCTTTGATCATTTCTCAATTGGGGAATGGCTTGTATTCCTATATATTTGGCTCAGCTCCCTGTATATTTTAGAGATGAGGCCTTTATCAGAGATACTAGTTGCAAAGATTTTCTCCCAATTTTCTGCTTCCCTCCTAATTCTTGTTGCATTGGCTTTTTTTGTACAAAAACATTTCAATTTGACATAATCAAAATTATCCATTTTGCATTTTGTAATGCTCTCTATCTCTTGTTGGGTCATGAATTCTTTACTTTTCCACAAATCTGATAAGTAAACTATTCCTACGCAAAAAGATTTTTTTTCAAAAATATTTTCCCTTCTTAAAGCAAAATAACCTTTAAACATTTGAATTCATTCACAAATTATTCCATAAACCTACAGATTAACATACATTAATATATCTTTAGATGATACAGGCTTAAAAATCATACCCCTATATTTTTCAAGGTATTAGCAACTCAATTCTTTGTTATTACAGAATTTCTAGATATCACAAAATCCTTTAGTCAAAAAAGAATTTGTAATGGAACCAATTAAATTAGCTTTTATTACAATGACAAAGTTTACCTGGACTTTTAAGAGCTTTGTCTATAAGAATCCCGCTACCCTGAAAACTTTCACAAGATTGATAAGAATTCATGACTAGATGGTTTCAAAAGTTCTTGTTTCAGTTAATAACCTCAATTTCTTAATTAACTACGATTCTTAATCTAACAACATCCAGATTATAAGAGAAATTATTCTCTAACAGCACAGGTAATGTGATGTTAACCAATTTGTATATAATAACAAATTTAGAAATAAGTACACCACAAGCAATCATCATATACTTGAAACAGATTCCAATTAATTACCAATCTAGTGATCATAACTGAGTTGGATAAGCAAATCAAATCTGATTCATAACCACTAGTGGTAACATTTTAATTTCTAAGGCCCAATACTCTCTGCATTGTAAAAGATTACCACATTTTTCAATATTGCTGATGCATCTGTTTGTCAAATTACACAATTTAGAAATGTACCAGTGACCTAAACATAATTATGCATTTTAAAACTTGAAACAACCCTTTTATCAATTTAGGTGATCACATTTCTAAATCTCCTTGCTCAGAGAATCTTTCATATCATTATTTGAAACTATAACTTTAAATCACCAGACATATTCTCATAATAGAAAACTTTTTCACATGGAAAGTCTGTTCTTATGGTTAAATATCAGTATTATTAATTATTTACTTGTTATAACTGATGAGGGTTTAGGGTGAGAGGTGCTCGACACCCCAAAGTACCGACACACCGGGTCCTGCCGAAAGAATTCGACTGAAGCTTTCTCAGCCAAGGGAAAAGATAAAGTTTATTAAAAGTTAGCCATATAGGCCTGCCCCCAAGACATCCCACCCCTTGCAACACCTGTAAGGAAAGCGGGCCAGACCAATCTGAGCTAGATTGGATCTGACCACCTTCATGGAGGCAAGATGGAGATTATATACACAAAGGTTGTGGGAGGGATTGAGGGATGGTCTGGGGTGACCAGAGGAGGGGTCTAGGGAGGGACTTAAGGAGGAGTCTAAGGAGCAGCTTGAAAGCACTGGGATGAGGTCAGACTCCTGGGTGGGGGAAATAGCTGAAGGCTATATGGAAATGACAACCCATAAAGGGCTGTGGTAAGGGAGCTAGGGTATAGATATTTTGATCAGGATTAAGGATGGGAAACAGGATTAAGGGTGGGAGGGCGTTGGGAAGACAAGATTAAGGGTGGGAAACTGCTGGACAATAGAGGACTGGGCAAGGTAGGGATTTCGGCTTAATGGTTATAGCCTCAGGCCAAGGCCAGGTAGAGTGGGAAGATTCAGGGAGAGTTCAAGGGTTCAAGGGGTTCCCAGAGACTGTGCCCTCATCATAACCACATATAACAGTTCCAAATTTTATCACATCTCTTTAAAAAAACCCAATTCACATATATCAAAATCAGATTAAAATTGCTATAATATCATTTCTTACCACACAATGGTCTTCTCAAATTTCACAATCTAAGAGAATTTTGGGAACACAATGCAAGTTTAGAAATACAGAAACAATAATTTTCAGATGACACCAATTGCATTTCCAGATACAATATAGGAACTGTTGGTCTTACTACTTCTGATATTATACATTAATGTATTAATATATAAATACATGTATCACATATATTAATACATTAACATCCCAAATACACTTTATTTAGCTGTATATTCTTCAGCACCACTACCTCTGGCCCAGGTATAGGAACTTTTGCCTGGCCATGAATGAACTTATGAAAGAAAGAGAAACTTTTTTTTTGCACCCACTTTTTCCAAGCTTCATCTTATATAAAAATGCCTAAAAGGATTTTTTTTTCAGACTCCCAAGGAAGGTAAGAGCAGGAAAAAAATTCCTTTTAGTTTTCTAAAGGCTCCTCCCTAGGTGGAGCCTGGCAGCCCCTTGAGGGCAAGGAGCTTACCCTTCCAAGGGCTAACTAACGAGCCCTATTTCTTTACAAGTTAACCTTTTAGCTTCAGCTCTGATAACCTTTCAATGTGGAGGGTGTGGGAAGGGTGAGGCCAGGAGCAGCACATAGCAGCCAAGAGGAGCACGTGGACTCCTGACTAGACAGGTAATCTCAAGCTGCTATTCTACAACCCCCCTAAATTCCTTATACAGGTTTTCTATCTCTCTCTTTCACAAATTTACCTTTAAACTTTACCACAAGGTTGGGCTACAAAGGTACCCAGGGGCACAGGACTGACTGTCCATCTGTGAATTTCTATCCCTCTCCTCATTGCCCGGTGGGGAGGGCGATTTAAGTTTTTCCCTACAGTTCTCCTGCATTCTCTTCTAATCTGATCCGGGAGGAGAGGAGTTTGATTTAACTGCTCTAACTTTTACTGCAGCCCTAGTGAAAAGATCTCAATGATTGTAATTCAAGTAAAACTTCACCCTCTTGCTCACTCCCAAAAACGTCTTTTGTACTCGAATCTAAGGGAATCAGGGACTAAGACAAATGTGAGAGTTCCACTGAAGACTTTAAGGGAGGTTTAGCCAGAAGGCATTCATTGGGAGGAGATGTTTTCAGCAAGAGTGAGCTCCTGGAATGGATTTACAATTTCAGGAGTTCTTTCTTCCCAAATTCAACTAACCAATTTCCAAACTTTTTAGCAATTTAAAACCCAGAATTTGCCAAATTTTAACCCATTCCCTGTAGTTCCATGCTGGCCAAACGGGAGCCACAAGGAAGAGAGTCTGTTTCCCTAGTGGCAGCCTGATATTTCTGGCTGCCTGTGTTTCAGATTTTTTTATTTTTTTTTAACAAAACATAGACATTTCACAATTTTGACATAGACACACGAACAGAGACAAACTTAAAACGTAACAAAATTCACGGTGTGGATCGAATTGAAGGTTAAGCAGTTCCCCTCAGAGGAAAGATTCCCTCCTCAAAGATACGACCCCCAATCTCTCTCACACCTCCAACACAAACAGAGACCAACAGCATGGGTTAATTGGTGGCTAAACAGGTCCCCTCAGAGGAAAGAAGATAAACCAGGTTTCCTCTTCAAGGAAAACACCCCCAATCTTCCCACACCCCAAACAGACCCGGTAGCATAGGTTAATTGAGGCTAAGCAGGTCCCCTCAGAGGGAAGAAAATAAAAAAGTTTCCCTCTTCAAGGAAAACACCCCAATCTTCCCATACCCCAACACAAAACAGATAACCAATGGCACGAGTTAATTGGGGCTAAGCAGGTCTCCTCAGAGGAAAGAAAATAAACCAGGTTCCCTCTTCAAGGAAAACACCCCAATCTTCCCACACCCCAATAGGAAGGGTGGCGTCCCAGCCCCCCCAGCTCTGTACCACAGCCTCGTCAGGGTTTAGCATGGTATCAGAGACCCAAATGGCTAGCCCCAAACCAGAAACCAAACCAGAAAACCTTACCTCTAGAAGTCTACAAACCAGAATTCTCCGTAGGCCAAAAAGGGACAGGTCAGCAAAGAGGCCATTCTCTGAGACCATCACTCCACATCAGAGTCCTAGGAAAAGAAATCCCCAGGAGCCAGCCCTCTGAAGTGAGAGAAGGTGGATCGGGGCAGAGACTCCCTGTTGAGGTCCGGAATTCTGTGTGTGTCTCCAGGGCGGTAACATGAAATACCGCCTCATCTTGCTGGGGCCTCCAAAATGTTGTACCAGAAGCGAGCGAGACACACCACGGAGTATAAGTTTTAAGTGGAGAATTTATTAGCCGGTGGCCATCGGAGTATGGCACCACAAATCAATGGCAAATGTGTTGGGGTGATGGCTTGGCTTATATAGGTTATGGGGGTACAGAATGGGGAAAGCAGGAACAAAGGTCCTGGCTGATCAAAAGATTCAGTCAGGTTATTGTACTAGTGGGATAATCTCATTTACATTCCTTGGTGGAGTCACAGAGTCCCAGGGAAATCTCCCAGGAAGGGTCTGTCAAGTTAACTCTCAGTGGGATGGTCCTATCTATTGACATTCCAGGGAGGAGCCATGGAGTCCCAGGGGGTTTGTCCATTCTTTCTGGGGTTGCTTGTCAGTAGCTAGGTGTTTCTCAGGGGTTCCTAATTTTCCTTGTATTACACAGCCTGGAAGTCTAATTTCAATTGACACTCTGACAATTACTACATTTACAATCCAGCCTATCAAGAAAATCCTTCCTGATATTATGGTTCAAACCTATGAAGACTGAGATTTTAGCTGACACAGGCATCCTGAGCCAGGAAGGGAGGGAGTGAGGGAGAAGAGGGAATTGTTCTGAAGACCTCAGGTCTCTACCGTCTGTCCGTTTTCAGCTCATTTTTGCGATGATCTCCCATGTGCATCTCTATATGTGTGATCCACCATCTTTGAGAGAAATAATCGTGCACATGCAGCCTGCTTTGGTTTGTCCTTCTTAGACCAAAGTATTTTTTAAAGTATTTTAAATTTTTTAAAATCCCTATTTTCACTCACTCTGAAGTGTCAAAACCCAAAGAAGGAATAAGTGAGGCTTGGGCTGGGACCTGTTATTGGCCAGCCAGAGAGCCAGTGATTTGGGTTTAAAGGGATAGTCGAGTAACTCCATATAGATCCCAATGGACTTTAACAAAGCCTGGTTTTTCAGAGCTATATTTCAAGACATCATAAATGAAGACTACGTGAGATGACCATTAATTTTCCCAGTTTTTTTTTAAATGACAGAATAAATTAGAAGGAAAGAAAAAAATCCAGTTCGCAAAATTCAAGATCTTTGGAGATTTAAGAGATAAAAATTTATACTCCTTCGGACAGAACTCCCACATGTAATGGTATAACTCCTTGTGACAGAGGAAGGGAGTGTATGGGACAGAATTTTTAAATAATAGGAGAGACATCTTTGAAAGAAACAAAATAAATTTATTCTACAAACCTTGCAAGATTTGGGCACACCTCCATAATGGAGGAGGCCAGGTAAAAGGGAACCTACCTTAATTTATAGTCTTAATGAAAAAGATTCCCACCCACCTCTATCCCTTCTCACCTTTGGCTGGGAGGTGGACTTACAGTCTAGGCGCGAAAACTACACAGAGGACCAAGGTTGATCCAGTCCATTCAGGTTTTTCCCTATCAGAATTCAACTGCCAGGGTGGTGTCTGAAAGTCTAGGAGAAGAAATGGGGTGGGGGAAGGAGAGACCCTTCCTGGAGCAGAGAACAAATAGCTCACAGGAAGTTCATTTTCTTCTAATATCTGGGGGGCGGGGAAGGGCATGCCTTCCCCAAATTACAAGGCCAAATCCCAAAACCTCTCCATTAGACATACCCTGTGAAGTCTTCCCAATTATCCGTTCCATTCAGGAGGAAGGGAGGGACAAAGGAAGGAGGGAAGGAAGGAAGGAAAGGTAGAAGAGGGAAGGGAGCAAGAAGAGGGGATGGAGAAAGAAAAGATGGAGGCAGAGGAAGGCAGGAAGGAAGGAGGGATAGAAAAAGGAAGAGGGAAGGGAAGAAGAAGAGGGGATGGAGAAAGAAAAGATGGAGGGGGAGGGAGGTAACAGTAGCATTGTCCAACTGGAACTGGCCAGTTGGTCCCCAGCAGGGTAGCTACTATTACTTAAATTATGTTGTTCATCCTTGGTTCTCAGTCCAAGGAGGGCAGAGTACCAGTTGGAGGGAGAGCTCTTACACTGAGGCCACTGAGTTTCTGACTGGTCTCATCCCACCTGTGATTCCAAAGCCCCCTGTGCCTCTTGGGTCTCTATAGAAGGCTGGGGAGGGCCGGGGAGGAAGAAAGAAGAGTAAGAATAAGAGAAGGAGGGAAGTAGTCTTCCTGTTCAGACCATCTTCATTTCCAAGCCTAGCCCTCCCTCTGTAGTTAGAGTATCACTTTCAGGTAGTATGGGGCTATGTTTTTATCCTGGCATTCTTTCTGCTCAGGAGGAGGAAGGGGTGAGTCTGGGAGGGAGGGAGGAGGGAGGGGTTAAGAAACTGGAGAGGAGGAGCTCTCAGAGATGGGCAGCCTGGTGGATGGTGGCCCAGGTGGACTTTGAGCTCTGGGTGGAGTTTGGAGGCCTGGAGGACTTTAGGGCTGAAGAGGGGGTCTTTGCACTGGAGAAGGCATTGCATGTGATAGAGGGCAGGGCTTGGTGGGAGAAACAGGCCAGTCTCTGAGTCTTAGAGCTGTGTATGATTGGAGGAAAAGGCACCACCATCCTGGAGACCTCATGGGCTGGACAGGGCGGTACTCTTGGAAAAAGGAAGACTCTCACAGTGAGGGGCTGGACAGAAAGAGGAAGTCTTTGAGCCCAGACTGTTCTGCCTTACCTTCACCTCAAACCTCTCACTTCTTCCCCTAGATCTGAGATATCTTTCCCTGCTGGACCCCAGCTCTGTGCTTGTAGGTCCCAGGTAGATCTAAGCCAAAGCCCCACCATTTTTCCTGCTTCTGCTAGCCGCCTGTGTAATTCAGTCTCATTCTCCTCATCTGACCTCATGCTGAGTGTCCTCCAGGTCTGCCAGGAGCACACCTTCCTCCACAGCCTGGCTGCCAGATGAGCTCCCTGCCCCTAGATCTTTTCCATCACTTCCTAAACTCCTGGCTCACCTTCCCCAGATTTATCATTGGATAACACTATTGCAGATTTCAGACTTTGCCCCTAGGATTCCTGGAGTCCTGATTTCAGCCTTCCTGTCAGGCCCCAGGTGTCCTGTCTCCCTGTCCCCTAATGATCATTTAATATCATTTTTGTAACTTCAATAAAGGCCAGAGCCTGAACTGATTAACCAGAGGAAGAAACTGAACTGATTAACCAGCTTAAACAAACAACCTCTTTGTTCTCTTTACTCAGAGAATGCCTCTTCCTATGTCAACAGGTCCAGATCTGGCTGACTTAAGACCATTCTTTCCTCTATTAGCCATTAAGGATGAGACCCTCAACACAAGAAACTATCTGGCTTAATATTTTATGGGCATATACTATGTTAGGGAATGTTACTAGTAAATTAAACACAGAAACGCTGGGTTATAATTTCAATGGACCCTTTGTCAACTCTCTCATCTTATTGTATTTACTACCTATTCAATTAAGGAAAATCCTTTTCTTTTGTCATGGTTAAACATAGATGGGGATCATAAGATTGAGTAACCCAGGTATGCTGAGTTGCAGCTGTTCTAAAAATGTGTTTAAACCTTCTCATTCTTCTGTTCAGGTAGTCAGATTATTCCTGGCTCCATACATGTACATATTCGCTAGCTTTAAGGGAATAAACAATATGAATTTACATATCACCTACCTTATTTCCTATTTTAACAAACTTTCAGGTTGACACCCCTAATCTCTAAGCTCCTGGTTAGAAATTCCCTTGTCTTGCCTTCAGATCCAGTCCCCTTGGAGATCCAAGAATCATGCCTTCCTACTGCCTACCCAGGCTTGGACACAGTAACCAAAGGTATCTCCTGGTCCCTCTTATCTGCAGCCATGGCTCTGGGACTGGTTCCCTGTCAGATCCCGGGCATGTGGCTCCCTGTCTCTAGTTTCCCTCTAGGGATTCCAAGCCTAAGCGTGATTTACATGAAACTGCAAATCCACCCTGCACAAGTTGCTATTCCTTTCAAATGTACAACAAAATTATGATGTAGTTTTTTTTCTTTTATTCTTCCCTCTCCAAACCCTGCCGCCCTAGAAATGGCTGCCCATGGGCATAAATAGGTGTGTGTACGTACGTTATTCCCTACATATTTCTATTTATCAGTTCTTTTCTCTGGATGCAGATAACATCTCTCTTTATATGTCCTTTATAGCTAATTTGGGTGTTCGTAATAGACAAAATAACTTCTTCACTCAAAGTTATTCTTAAAATAAAATTTCTGTTACTGTATAGAATGTTCTCTTGGTTCTGCCATTCCCCACTTCAGTGTCTCATGCAAATCTTCCCATGTTTTTCTAAAATCTTGAGGTCATTATTTTTTATAGCATAGTAGTGTTCCATCACAATCACATACCACAATTTCTTCAACCATTCCCAAATTGATGGGCATCTCTGAAGTTTTCAGTTCTTTGCCCACACAAAGAGAGCTCTTATAAACATTTTAGAACATGTATGCTCTTTTCCTTTTTCCTTAATCATGTTTACAAATAGACCAAGTATTGCTATGCCCACATAATTCCAGATGGCTCTCCAAAATGTTTGGATCATTTTACAATTCCACCAACAATGTATTTATGTCCCAATTTTTCCACTTTTCTCTAATATTCGCCACTTTCCCATTCTACCATTTGGGTTTGTATTTTTTTTTGCTTGTGGTCCCTGAACTAATTATCATTGTTATTTCATTATGGAATGAAAGGATATGTTGATTTTTTCTGCCTTTTTATATTTGTTTGCAGTGTCTCTGTGCCCTGGTGGTTTTCAAAGAAGTTTCATGTGTTGCAAAGAAATAGGCATATTCCTTTGTGGTCCCATTTAGAAGATGCCATATCTTTTAACTCTAGTTTCTCCAGAAATGTGCTTCTTTCTCCTGCTTTCATCTCATTCTACATTTCTTACTTCTCATTTTCCCTCTGTTTCTCATATAGATTTCTCTTTCTCTCTTCCCATTCAACTCGTCCTGTTCAGTAGCTTTTGAATTCCATCTCTTTTTCTTTCCCATTCCAACATGGGATTTTTCTCTCTCTTTTCATTGTCCATCTCCTCTTTCTGTTTTACCTAGATTATCATTCTCTGATTCATACACCCTAAGGGTGTAAAATGTGTTCAAGAAGGACTAATACCTCTGATAGATGAAAGTCTCCTGAGAACACTATGGAAACATTTGGCCCATCTCTCCAGGATCCTGTCTTTATCAGTAATTAAGGTGGCAGTGAATAGGTGAGCTGCAACATACGTCTTTTGCCTATAAAGAGCCTTCAGGGTGTCATGAAAGCATTGTATATTGTTACTGTAAGTGCCAAACTGAATTTCCTGTGCCTTCTGAATGAGCCAAGAATCCTGCATCTCTCTGAGCTCCACTTTTACTTTGCTTTGATGGAGTCAAATGTTGCATTCTTAGAGATGGATGGAGTACCCTGCTGGGAACCCCTGTGGAGGTCTTGTTTTTCATTTAGCAGCTTCTGAATCTCCCCATCATTTTCATCAAAGCGGTCTTGATGTTTGTTCCTGTTCTGATCCACATGAGTAAATGGAGTGCTGTGCACCACTTCTCTGAAAGCTTCCCATTCCTATTCTGTTCAATTCCTACCAACTATGTGTTTGCTCAACTTTCCCACCAAACTGTTCCTGCTCAGAGAAGAGCTCTAATCTGTTGACAATAAGTCTTCTGCTAGTCATTTTGCCCTGGGATTGATGCTTTTGTTGGAGGCAAATATGTAGTTTGGAGAGGATCAGTCTATGATCGGTCCAGCACTGTGTGCCACACATCGCCTTTGTCAGTCTCACATCTTGTCTGTCTCTTCTCCTTACAATCACAGAGTCTCTAAGATGCCAATGTTTGCTGCAAGGGTGCATCCACAAAGTTTTATTGGGTTTAGGTAAAAGGAAGAAAGTTTTGGTGCTGGGAAGGTCATGAGATGCACAAGTCTTAATGGTAAGTGACCATTGCTGTTGCTGTTTCCAGCATTACTCCCAAGGATTCTCTGCCACTAGTCTCAGCTTCCTCTAGCATTAAAGTCATCCAGAATTATATCAGCTTGTCTTCTTTTGGCAGATTGATGATGAGTATCTCTAGGCCTTCCAAAAATTTTTCTTTGACCTCATCCAGATTCATCATGGTGAGAGCATAGGCACTGATGCTGGTGGCCTGATGTTTTCCTGCAAGTGGCAATTACATTGTCATGAGCCTGTCATTCATTCCTTTTGGTGGGCATACAAGCCTGTTGACTAGATTAGTATCAATTGCAAAACCTACACCAGCTGCACAGTGCTCCTGTTCACTGAATTTCCCCCTTATTTTCAGAAAACCCCGTATCCAGCTCCAGCTTCTGCAAACTGGCCTTCCTTTGCCAGCTTCATTTCATTCAGGGCTGCTGTTTGGTTGTGATATCTGCTGAATTCTCTTGAAACAAGAGCTGTTCAACTTTCAGGTCTACTGAAATTTGTGTTGTCCATAAGTGTGCAAAAATTCCACACACTGATACGTGAGTGGAATCATCTTTGCAGTTTTTGTACCTTTTATTTGTATGTTTTGACTGAAGGGTGGGATCCCTACCTGCTATGGTAATCAGGACTGGGTTGGGTAAGCAGACAATCTTTAGCGCACCTTTTCTGGCCCCTTCATCACACCAGGAGGTGAAGAGTGAGGTCCTTAAAAGGTTCCTCAGATACCCAGGTGGCTGCCAGATTCCACAGCTGATTCCAGTGAAAAGATGAGCGGATATCCTGGGTCACCTGTGTGCAGGTGCCTTCTTATAGCACCCAGTGTATCCTGGCCTCCTGGTTTCTCACTTGCCTATCACCACAGTACTTAGAGAAAAGTAAAAATGGTAAAATGGTGTGGGTGATGTCTTTTGACTCACTCACAAATTGGATTTAAGTGAGGCTGAGCCACACAAAGTCATAGGCCTCCCTCTCTCTTCCATGGTGTTACATGGAATCAAGATGACTGGTAGATGACCTTGGCATCTTGTATGTCTAACCAAGCTCTCAGTGCTCCACAGAGCCTGCATCAGCCACTTTAATGTCCGTTGGAACAAATTTTTACCCATTCCACTGGGGAAGTCTTCATGTGGCTGGGGTAGACACGCCCCTAAGTCACTGATGGGTTTGAGACCCCTCAGTTTACCTCTACCTGGTTTCTCCTGTCTGCTGAGATGGTTTACAGGGGTGTGGCCAGTGCACTTGCTACAGCTTCTTGGAGCCACAGGTGAGTTAGGTGGACCAAGTGGACACCAAAGATGGAGAGCAGCCCTGAAAAGGGCTCAGCAGCCCCCATACAGCACATACTCCTCTTCCCTGGACAGACCTCACCCCCAATAAGATGGAGTCAGTCTGACCTAATTATCTTTTATTCTTACAGCTCCTAATAAGGCCCAATTTTAAGTCTATTTTGCCTTAACATCTGGTCTCCTTGTAGAAGGTCAAACATCACAGTTACCGGGGGAGAACTCAGTCCAATCCAATCTAGATTTACAGTTACAAACAGTATATAGCATCCCAATTTTCCCAAGGCCTATTTGTGGCCCTGCTCCTCAAAGCATAGGGTCCATCATTGACTTAGTTTGCCGCTACACTTTTACCCTGGCAGGTTTTCTGCTCAGGAGGAAGAGGGGGTGAGTCTGGGAGGGAGGGAAGAGGTGAGGGGGTGGAGATACTGGAGGGGAGGAACTCTCAGTGATGAGCAGCCTGGTGGGTGGTGGCCCAGGTGGAGTTTGGAGGCAGAGGAGAGGATCCTAGCACTGGAGAAGGCATTCCATGTGAGGAGATGGAGGGCAGGGCTTGGGGGGTGGGGTAGGGGGATAAGTGGGTGGTGTCTCTGAGTCCTAACCCTTGGTGTGAGTGGAGGAAAGGACCCTGCCCTCCTAGACCTCCGGAGGCTGGACAGAGCGGTGCTATTGGAATAGGAAAAACCCTCCAAGAGTGGGCTGAACAGAAGCTGGAGGTCTTTGAGCTGAGACTGCTCTGTTTTACCTTCATCTCTACTCTCCCTTTTCTTCCCCTAGATCTGAGATCTCTCTGCCTTCCCTCTGAGCCAGGCTCGCTCTGCCTTCCCCTGAGCCGAGATCGCTCTGCCTTCCTTTGGAGCCGAGATCGCTGTGCCTTGTGGACGCCAGCTCTGTGCTTGCAGATCCCCGGTAAGTCTGAGCCAGAGCCCTGCCATATTTCCTAGTTCTGCTGGCCATATGGTGAGTGTCTGCCAGGTCTGCCAGGAGCACACCTTCCTCCACAGCCTGGCTGCCAGATGAGCTCCCTGCCCCTAGATCTTTTCCAGACACCCCCATCACTCCCTAAATTCCTGGCTCACCTTCCCCAGATTTATCACTGGATAACACTTTTCCAGACTTCAGACTTTGCCCCTAGGGTTCCTGGAGTCCTGATTTCAGCCTTCCTATGAGGCGCCACGTGTCCTGCCTCCCTGTCCCCTAATCTCTAACCTCCTGGGTAGAAATTCCCTTGTTTTGTCTTCAGATCCAGCTCCTTTGGAGATCCCAGAATCCTACCTTTCTACCTGCCTACCCAGGCTTGGACACAGTTACCAAAGCACTCTCCTGGTCCGCCTTATCTGCACCCGGGGTTCTGGGGCTGGTTCCCTGTCAGATCCCAGGCATGTGGCTCCCTGTCCCCAATTTCCCTTTAGGGATTCCAAGCCTAAGCTCTCCCAGCAGGTCCCAACAATCCTCCCCAGCCCCTATTTAGACCTCAGGGCACAGTCATCCTGCTTCCCCAGGCTCAGTGTCCCCCTGGAGCCCTTCAGTCGCTCCAGTGTCCCTGATCTTCCTCCCTAAATTTGTGAGATTATCTTGCCTCCCAGACCTCACCCCTCCTCCCCTTCCCCAGGTCTCCTGCTCCTCTGCCTCAGGCCCCCTGCCAGGGGGCTTCATGCGAGACTGGATTTTGTCCCCCACCCTCAGGCTTCCCCGGATCATTCCCTGGTGGCTCCATTAAAGAGCCCTCTCCCTTCTCAACCTTCTCTAGCTTCCCTCGTAGATCCAGGAGTCAGTCTGTAGTCTATGCAATGTGTATGTGAGTCAGGGAGAGGGGATGTAGGGAGGGCAGAGGACCACTTGGAGGAAGAGATGTGACTGAGGAGTCCTTGAGGCTCAGAATGGGGTCCCAAAGCCCCTCTGCCTCTTGGGTCTCTGTGGGAGAATGGGGGGAGGGGAGGGAAGAGAAGGAATAAGAAGGGGAGGAAGTGGTCTTACTGTTCAGACCTTCTTCATTTCCAGCCTAACCCTCCCTGCTTCCTGCCTCCCTCTGTAGGGTGGAGTCTCTCACCTGAGGGCAGGGCCAGGGCCTTTGTGACTCCTGTGGGGCCTCACCCTGTAAATCCCTGTAGGCCAGCCTTCTGCCTGGGAAGAAAAGAGCAAGACCTCTCCCCTCTCTGGGATCCTTCTCCCTGCCCAGCTCAGTCTGCAGAGGACCAAGGCCTGGCCCCAGCAGGGAGCCTGGAGCCAGAGGGAATGGCCCCTGGGAGCAGCAGCCCCCCTCCCCAGGTGAGTGCAATCTGTGCACAGACATCAGCCAATGAGGCCATTACCATAGACACAGAGGATGGTCTGTGAAGCCCTAATTGTGGTCCTCGTGGAGCATTTCTTTTCAAAAACAGGCATGCAATTGAATCAGGTAGTAACAACACTGCCCTGTTCTCTGATCCTCTGCCTTAAACTGATTCCCTGGCTCTTTGGTATGTGAAGCACTAAGTCCTCATGCACAGTATTCTTAGCAAGGCCGGCGGAGTTATTTGCCATTTCTTTCTCCACCTTATTTTACAGATGAAGAAACTGAGGCAAGCAGGGTTCAGTGACTTGTCCAGAGTCATACAGTCAGTGTCCGAGTCAAGAATTAAGCTCAGGTCCTCCTGAGACCAGGGCCAGCACTCTATCCACAGTGCCACTTAGCTTGCCCAACAACTCAGCAGCACTGTACAAACAAGCTTGGCCTAGTATAAAATGGTGTTGACTCTGAGAGGAAAAGCTCTACCAATTTTAGGGACCAGGAAAATAATTTTTTCACAAAGTGAAATTTAAGCTGAAACTTGCAGGAAGCTCAGAGCAAGCATTTAGGGTCTGGTTAGAGTTAGGATTGAGAATGTTCCAGTCATGGAAGAGCGCAGTTGGAAAGGCCTTTCCCATCGCCTTCCTTTGGTTTTTTTCATTTTGTTCGACTGTTTCCTCGTGTTTCCTACAGTCAGTAGCTTCACCTTTCTTGATTCTATCTTTCAAGGAATTATTCTCTTCACTGAAATTTTGTGCCCCCTTTTCCATCTGGCCAATTCTACATTTCAAGAAGTGCTATTCTTCAGCATTTTTGGTGCCTCCTTTGCTGCACCTTTGACTCTCTTTTATGATTTTCTTGCATCCTCTCATTTCTTTTCCCTATTTCTTCTCTACCTCTCGTAATGGTTTTTAAAATCCTTGTCAGCTCTTCCATGTCTTGTTCCAATTTGTTTTTGAGGCTTTGGGTGTAAGGAGTTTTGACATAGATGTCATCCTCCCAGTGTGGTTTTTAATCTTCCTTGTCACCATAGTAACTTTCTGTAGTCTGAATTTTTCTGTTCTTTGCTCATTTTTCCAGCCCATTCCTTGACTTTAAACTCATTCCTAAAGTGGGGCTCTGCTTTCAGGGTGGAGGGCTCACTGTAAGTTTGCAGTTCTGCCAAGGTGGTAGGAGCTAAGGAGGGGTGTGTTGACTTCTCTCCTGGCCTGTGAGTGACCACAAGCATTCTTTCCTGCCCTGGAGCTATGGGGAGGGGTCCCACTCTGTAGCAGTTCCAAGCTCTTGTGTGCTCCTCCTCACACTGGGTTTTCTATCCAGGAGTGGGACCCAGATCCTAGTGTGGTCAAAGCACCAGTGCCCCCAGTGCCAGAACAGGGACCCTGTAATCTCCTAACCAGTTATGTGACCCTTTACCATGTGTGGGCTGATAGGGCCACCAGCTGCCTCAGCCACCGCTGATTTCTTTCTGGGGCCCAGTCTGGACTGGTGCAGCCTATGATGGACTATGGTCCCCTCTTGCCCAGGTGTGACACACCTTTCCCCCTCTCACCTTCAAAGGCCCCTCCCCCTCACCTACTCTTTTGTGCTCTTCTCTTTTCCAGACCAGAGAGGTGACCTCCATCGTCATTCTCCTTGACCTCTCTCCAGCCTCTGACCCTGGTGATCACTCTTTCCTCCATGATACTCTCTTTCCCCTAGGCTTTTAGGACCCCACTCTGTCCTGGTTTTCCTCTGACCTGTCTGACTACTTGTCTGTCTTTTCTGCATCTTCCTGAGATCAAACCCTCTGACCATAGGTGTCCTTGGTCCTCTTCCCTCTTCCCTCTATACTACTTTCCTTGGTGATTTCATCAGCTGGTTCTCAAATCGGCCCTTCCTGCCTCAGTTTCTCTGCTGACCTGCAGTCTTGGATGTCTAATTTCCTAAGAGATATCTCAAACTGCGTGACCAATAGACATCTGAAATTCAATGTATCATAAAGAGAGCTTGTGATTTTTACCCCAGACATTTACACACACACAAACACACACACACACACACACACACACACACACACACACGTATGCACATACACACACAAAAACTCTCACACAACCACACACTCCTGTTTCCCTATTACCACATTTTAGTTGAAGGCTTATTCTGGGGCCCTTCTGTTGGAATCCATATTCCTCTGTGACTTGTACAAAGTATGCATCAATACATTGCTTATTCTTACACCTGGTATTTGCGGACTGACTAGATGAATATACTAAAAGCATTACAACAATCATCACCCCTTATAAAATCCTAATGAACTGACTAATGCTGTTTGAGTAGGGGTCCTCAATGAATGGTTTCTCTCATATTCTCAAACCTGGCCAGCCTCTCCTTTATATGGCCCATCAGTAGGCCTCTTACTCCTCCTCTTGACTCTTGTTCTACCAAGTTTCTGTAATTCTCCCTGGCTGAATTTTCCAAAGAAATAGCTCAAGCAAATCCCAGGTTAATTGAATATTGCTTTTATTTTTAACCAATAAAGGAACCCCCCCCTCCCCCTACTCCATCATTCTTGTTGACTCGTGTTCAGGACTTTATAAAGTGTTTGGGATTTTTCTTCACAAAGATACTGGAGTGGTTTGCCTTTTCCTTCTCCAGTTCATTTTGGAAATGAGGAAAGTGAGGCAAGCAGGGTTCAGTGACTGGTCCAGGGTCACAGAGCTGGTAATTTCTGGGGCCAGATTTGAACTTATGAAGATGGTATCTTCTTGATGCCAAGCCCAGTGCTCTTTCCACTATGCCACCTAGCTTGCGCTTCTCCATCATACTTACTTTTATTTCTAGGTAATTAATTTTATAATTAAGGAAGGTACACAATTAAGGAAGGTAGACAAATGAAAGCACTCAGAAAGGAAAGGCATGAGCTGTCTTGGCTACGACACATCATCTGTGGAGTAACCTGCAGCCCTCAGTGTAACAACATTGGCTGGGGGGGAGTCTCTTACAAATCAACAATTCCAGTGAATAGGTCTTTAGAATCCTCTTCCAGATCAGACTTTATTTACTTCAGCCATTCAGGAAACAAAATAGATCTTTTCTTTAACTTTGTTCTCTCTCAAGTGATCACATTAAATGCTTTCCCCCAGAATGCCGTGCAACTGCCAGCTTCACACAGACTTTTCACTGAATTTTCTTTAGAACATATCACTTATTAATTAGAAATTGTTAAGGAAAAGTGCCGTTTAAGTTCTAGAACAAGAGGGAAAGCAGAATAGAAAAACTTCTACTGTTCACCACCTGAAAGAGATGCCAAGAGGAAAACTTGCATGAATGTCATAGCCAGGTTTCAAAAGTCCCAGGGTAAGGAGAAAATCTTGTAAACAACAAGAAAAAGAAAGCATTTCAATAAAGTGGAAATCTAGTTAGGATTTCCCAAGAACTGGCAGATTCCACTCTCAAAGACTGAAGGCTTGGAGACATTAGATTTCAAAGAACAAAGGAGCTGTGGTTGCACTCAAGAATAACTTACCCAGCAAAGTGAGTATGATCCTGAATGGGAAAAAAGTGACTGTTTGATGAATTGAGAGACTGTCAGGTTTGGAACAAGAAGAGCAAAACTCATTGGAAAATTCGATATAAAATATTCAGAAGACATATCAGGAAATCATTGAAGTCTGATTATTTGGCCCCCATGAAGGTCAAACTGTTTTAGTATCATTTATATATGAAAAAGTTATCAGTTTTCTTGTAACTGTCATCATTCCTGAGGTATGTTGAAAGACAGGTGGTGGCTGAGTTGTGTATGATGGGGTGATGATAAAAAGCAAACCTGTGTAGGGAAAGTCAAAAGGGAAAAATGATATTGGAGAAAGGGAGAGTGAAAAAAGACCTTATAGAGAGGAAGCAAGTAGGGGTGGAGGGCTGCTAAGGTTGGAACCATACCCTCATCTGGGTTGAAAAAGAAGCATCATGTACATGGGAAAGGGTGTACAAGTCTCCTGAACATGTAGAGAGGTGAGAAAATTGGGGAACAGGATGGGGGAGGGACTTTTCAGAGGGGTGTGTGGACTGGGATTTAGGAGGGTCAGGGAGAGGTGGGGGACTTTTGGAGACCTTGTGGGCTGAAATTGGGGGGAAGGAAATGGGTGACTCTTGGAGGTTTGGGTAAATTGGGGGTAGGAAGGTGGGGGGAGAAGATAAAGTAAAAACAATAGGGTAAAAAGAGGGGGCAGAAAAGAAAATCATGAGTAAAAATGAGATGGAAAGAAATTCACATACAGCAATTGTGACTTTGAATGTCATTGAGATGTTGACAGCAACTTGCTTGGTGGTGACAAAGAACTGGAAAGTGCAGGGATCTCCATCATTAGTGGAAAGGCTGAATGGGTTGTGGTGTGTGGTTGCGATGGAATGCTACTGTGCTGTAAGAAAGGATGAGCTCAGTGATCTTAGAACGGCCTGGAAAGACTTGCACAAAGCATCTAAGAGCAAAGTGAGCAGAACCAAGAGAACATTGTATACAGTAACAGCAATATTGTGTTCAGAAGAGTTTGAGCACATGAGTCATTTTGACTATTCTAAGGACACAAATGAAAAGTAATGGGCATTTAAAGACTGATGCTATCTGCATCCAGAGAAAGAACTGACAAACAGTGGTATGTGTGGAATAATGTTCCATGTATATATGTTTGTGTGTGTGCATATACTTAGAGACATATAAATTATATATGTGTGTGTGTGCATACACATTGTAGCCATCCCTAGGGTTGGGGTAAGGGCAGAGAGAAAGAAAAGAATTTTCCATGATAATTTTTGTACATTTCAAGGAATACCAAGTCATACATGGGAGATTTGCAGTTTCATGAGCAATCATCTTTTTTATTGTACTCCTACAGAAATGCTTCTTCTGTTGCCTGAATTTTAAATAAATTTAAAAAAAGGGGGGGGAGGGAATCCTGTTCCTAATGCTAAGGAGCTCACATTCTTGTGGAGGAGATAAAATGCAGATTATTTTGTACATATGAGGTTTGTTTGTTATATAAAGTGTTGTCATGTGCATGTGTGTTGATAGTCACATGTATATACATATACTATATTAATTTGGCCTGGGGTTTCCCTTCCTCTGATCCACAAGTTCTCTGCTTTGGTCTCTGTGTCATTTGGATTTAAGTAAATCTTCCTACATCCCCATTCAACATGAAATGAAATAAATTCTACAGTTTACCATGGATATGCATATAACAGATTAAAAAAAATAGTGTTTTAAAAAAATAATCACGTCAGTTCCGATGAGGAAGATATTACCCATCACCCTGTCTCATATTCCCCCACACATCCACCTTCTTCATTGATCAAACACAAACTCTCTCCCTGATTCCACAGGAAAAATGCATTTCAGAAGAAAATATTCCTCAGTTTTATTCTAACTGATCATGGAAAATGCTTTTCTCAAAACTCAGTTGGGCTCTTAATGACTGTGGTTTTAGAAGTTGACTCTGATTCTCATAAAGGGTCTGACTTTTCAGCAAATCCCTTCTCTGGGCTTCAGTTTTGTTCTGTATATTTAATGAGGATTGGATTATTTAAATGTGAAGTGTCCTTCAGCTCTACATTCCATGACTTTTAATGATTTAGGGGCTGGTGACATTCAAGGACGTGGCTGTGGACTTCACCCAGGAGGAGTGGGGCCTCTTGGACCATCCTCAGAAGGAGTTGTACAAGGGGGTCATGCTGGAGAATGCCCGGAACCTGCTCTCACTGGGTAAGGACAGGTCCTCTAGTAATGCTGAGTCTGCAGTCAAAGGAATATTTTCATGCCCTGGTGTGCAGGATTTGGAGCACTGATCAGTTATTAGAGGGAGAAAAGTGTTGGTCTCCTGTCCTGCTGCCTGGAGTTTTCTATAGAAAGTCTGTGCATTGTGTGACATTAATCTGAGGATTTCCTTGTTGCTCCTGAAGCTGTCTCTCACCCCTTCTAGGCAGCTTCAAATTAGTGTGGAAGAATCTCAGACCTGGAACTAATGTCAGGGGTGATTTGGCCTAACCCCCACCTGGCCATGAAATCTGTCTGCCAAGGCTCTGAAAGCTGCTCAGGAGACTTTTCCTTACAAGCCTGTCCTCTCTTGGATGGGTCTGGGATCTGGAATATTCTTCTTTTTAACAGCATCATTTTGTAGCTCCCAATTTCTACTTGTCCCTCATATAGTGAGTTCGTCTTCAGTCTTCCTTCCTATTGCCCTGAAATTCCATCACAGATGGTGGGAAAGGAAGGGAAGGGAAGAAGCATTTATTCTCACTTAGTATTTGCCCAGTGCTGGTCCTGGGGGTTTCTTTACAATATTATGCCACTTTATCCTCACAATTGGGTGATACTATTCTCCCCATTTGACAGTTGTGGAAACTGAGGCACATGGAGTTTATGTGACTTGTCCTGTGGCACACAGCGAAGTAACTGTCTGAGGCTGGATTCAGACCCTGGCATGCCTCACTCTAGGCCCAGGGCTTTCTCCAGAGAACCATCAGCTGCCTCTAATTTCTAGAGAATGGAAAGTGTGCAATGAGTCCATCCTTCTATGAGGAAGGTGCACCAAGACCAGATTTTCTGGCTCCAGCCTGGTTCCCTGATCTTCTCCCCCACTTCTCCCCAAAGCTCACAAAAGAAATGGTATCAGACTATCCTCCAGGAGGCCTGGGAACCACCCTGGGGTCCTTGTTTACATGACCCTGGCATTGCCAGGAATAAGAGACTGGCCTAGAAATAGAATTTGGACCAACTAGGGTTTCTTGAGTTTGCCAGCAGGAGACTCTCACCTGAAGAGGCAAAAATGCCCCAAATGAGCAGTACGCAAGGTTTCTACAGGTTTCAGGGAGTGAGGAACAGGGGAGGGGGGCAGTGCAGAAGGTGGGTGGTCAAGCATCCTCCTTCTGGCGCTTAAGGCTGGTCTTGCATAATAAGCCTTTGTAGCCTGCATTGGATTTAGCAGTTTCTATGAGAATGGGACTCAACAGGATGGGGGGCAGAGGTTTGGCTCTTTCTCACAGCAGGTTGTACAAAAGGATAATGGGGCACACCCTGCTTTGGGTTACCTGCATTATAATCACTAATGGGTGAGAACAGGCTCATGTGTGTAAATCTCACAGTGGAGCAGATGTGGGTCTGAACACTTTTCCCTAAAGAGAACTAAAGGACAAGTTTGTCTCCATGCTCATCTCTATCTGACTCCCCATGCCCAGGGCTGCCAGTTCCCAGAGAAGTCATGATCTCTTCCTTTGAGCAAATGGAAGGCCCATGGATGCTGGAGCAAGAAGGCCTGAGGAGCTGCTGTCTGGGTGAGTGAGTGAAGGCAGATATATGAGAGGTGGGATTGCAAGAGGCTGCTATTTGTTCTCGTTGTGAAGCAAGTGGTAGATCTGGGGCAGCACGGCCTGATTTGGAATTCTTTTTCAGATATTTCTCAGCAGCAGCTTCATGGGTCAGTCACTGAACCACTGAGTCTCAGTTTCTCCAACAGTAATAAGAGGGGTTTGGACTCCATGACCTTTCACCTTCCTTCCGGGGATAAATATATGATCCAAAAAAAAGTCATTGTTTGGAAACTGGGGGCATGGAATTCTCCTGAGAGTAGTAAAGGGGATTAGGTTTTCTTCTATGAGCTCTTTCCTAGATCTTCATATGTTTGTATATATAGTGTCTATTTGTTTTAGTGTTGTTTTTTTTTTAAGACCGAGAGATGAGCCTGGAAATGAAGGAAGCTGCTACAGAACTAAGGCTTTCTGTGGCAGAAACTCCCAAGGAAGGATTCATGAGGTGATGGTCCCTTTGCCTCAATTGGAGAGAAGTCTGCAAAACACCTGAGAGTATCCAAAGTGGAGAGAAACCGTATGACTGTAATCAATGTGAGAAGCTTTTAGAGAGAAGGCATTTCTTATTGCACATCAGAGAACACACACTGCAGAGAAACCTTATGAATGTAATCAGTGTGAAAGACTTTTAGAGAAAAGCGCAGTCTTGTTATACATAGTAGAATCCACACTGGAGAAAAACCTTATGAATGTAATCAATGTGGAAAGACTTTTGCAGGAACTTAGGGCTTGTCAACATAGAAGAATCCACACCTGGAGAGAAACCTTAGGAATGTAATCAATGTGGAAAAACTCTTCGACGCAGGGAAGTCTTATTACACATCAGAGAATCCACACTGGAGAGAAACCTTATGAATGTAATCAATGTGGAAAAGTTTTGATGCGGAATGTACTCTTGTTAAACATGAAAGAATCCACAGAGGAGAGAAACCTTATGAACATAAGCAATGAGAAAAGGCTTTTGCACAGAAAGTCAGTCTTGTTATACATGAAAAAATCCACACTGGAGAGAAACCTTATGAATGTATGCAATGTGGAAAGGCTTTTGCACATAGAGTCAGTCTTGTTAGCCATGAAAGAATCCACACTGGAGAGAAATCCTTATGAATGTAATCAATGAGGAAAAACTTTTACATGCAAAATTATTCTTGTTAAACATAGAAGAATCCACACTGGAGAGAAACCTTATGAATTTAATCAATGTGGAAAGACTTTTGCAGTGAAGGCTTATCTTATTAAACATCAGAGAATCCACACTGGAGAGAAACCTTATGGATGTAATTAATGAGTAAAGACTTTTACATGGAAATGTGGTCTTGTTACACATGAAAGAGTTCACACTGGAGAGAAACCGTAAGAATGTAGTCAATGCAGAAAGACTTACATGTAAGCGCAGTCTTGTTTAACATAGAGCAATCTACACTGGAGAGAAACCTTATGTATGTAATCAATGTGGAAAGCTTGTTGCATTTAAGAATTGCCTTGTGAATCATGGGAGGATCCACACTTGAGAGAAACCTTACAAATGTAATCAATGTGGAAATGGTTTTACACATAGAGTTGGTGTTTGTTATTGCTCATCAGAGACCCCACACTGGTGAGAAACCTTTTGAGTGTACTCAGTGTGGAAAGACTTTTACACGGAAGGTCTCTCTTATTGTACTTCCGAGAATCCATACTGGAGAGAAACCTTATGAGTGTACCCAGTGTAGAAGGCTTTTAAACAGAAGGCCTCTTTTACTAAACATCAGAGAATCCACCCTTGAGAGAAATGTTGTGAATGTACCCAGTGTGGATAGGCTTTTAAACAGTAGTTCTCTTTTACTGAACATCAGAGAATCCACACTTGAGGGAGACCTTATGAGTATACCCAGTGCCCCAAGGCTTTTCAACAGAGGAACCATCTTAACTGACATCAGAGCATCCACAGTGGAGAGAAACCTTATAAATATACCCAATATGGAAAGGTTTTACACAAAAGTCCTCTCTCACTGGACATAAAAGAGTCTACAATGAAGAGAAACATTATGAATGTACCCAGTGCAGAAAGGCTTTTAAACAGAGGAACCATCTTAACTGGCATCAGAGCATCCACACTGGAGAGAAACTTTATGAATGTGATCATTGTGGTAGAACTTCAGGCTAAATTCAATCCTTGTGTACCTTCCGAGAATTCATGTGACACGTAGGACTCTTCTAACTGACCTGAATGAGGAAAGGCATGAAAATGGAGTACAGAGATTCATAGCAGAAAATTCACTCGGGGTACAAGCCATGTATGAACTCCCTATGGGAAGGCTTGCAACCAGAGATCATCTCTTATCCTCTCATCAGAGGATTTATAATGAAAAGAAACCTCATGAATGTGCTTAGTGGAATGTGCCTTACTCTAGAACATGGAGGTCACAGGTGAAGATGAAATTTTGTCTGAATACAACAGAAAGGTGAGATAAGGAAAATAATTCTTGCTGACCTTCCAGGTTGCGCAACCAGAAAAGGAGGCAATTGTCAGGTAAAGTGCAGAACTATGCAAAAGAATACATCTGGATGTTTTCATAACAAGGAAAAGACTTTGTGCCAATCTTTTGTCAACTGGGGAACAATCTTTGGTGAAGGGAAGAAATCAGATTTGTTTGATGAAGGATATTAGAACTGGAGCAGTTGAGGGGAATGTTGTGTTCTCCCACAGCCACCTGCATGCTTGTATTCAGAGTCCATCCAGTTGAGAGTCAAGACACTTCTCATTAAGTTGAGATCATTTCTGCCTCCTCACTGGGAAAGGCCACAATGAGCAGCAGGAAATGGGGCAGCAATCACATTTTAAGAAGGCATGGAGACACGCTCTGAAGAGTGTGGAGTAACAGAGTGGGAGAGGGCAGAGCTCTCAGCCTGGGAATGGGATTGGGAAGGGAAGTAGAATGAGGAAGATAAGGGAGGGGGAGAAGCAGAGAACATCTGTCCCCCAACCATGGCTTAGAGTTGGGGTCCCTAGGCAGCATTGGCCTGGGGATGGCTGGGATGCAGTGGATGACCTTGGCATCTTCCATGTCTGCCCGCGCTCGAAGCCCTCCACAGAGCCTGCTTCAGCCACCTTCATGGCTGTTGGAAGAAATTGTTCTCATCTGCCCATTC
Source organism: Trichosurus vulpecula (assembly GCF_011100635.1). Taxonomy (NCBI): domain Eukaryota; kingdom Metazoa; phylum Chordata; class Mammalia; order Diprotodontia; family Phalangeridae; genus Trichosurus; species Trichosurus vulpecula. The sequence goes on along the minus strand of NC_050573.1, from coordinate 132,856,798 downwards.
CTGGGTGGGAGGGCATAGTTCTTGTGCTTGGGGTTGGCACCCCCTCCCTCACCCATGTGTTTGTGGCCTTTCAGTTACCCTCAAGCTGGCTTAGCCAGAGGCAGATTAGCAAGGGTGTCTGCTGGGCATGCTACAGCTTCTTGGGGCCACAGGGGAGAGTTGGGTGAGAGGTGGACACCCAAGGAGTGTGAAAAAGGCTCAGCCAGGCCTCCCACCAGAGGGGCTAGTCCTCCATGAACAGGCACATACCTGGAAAGCAAGAGGGGGGGGGGGCTAAAGACACCCTAGCAAGAGGGAGAGAACATTCCTACCATGGGGGACAGCCATTGGAAAGGCAAAGTCAGGAGATCAGGTCTTGGTGAAACATGAGCCAGGAGGACAGTGACCCTGGGTCAGAGAGCAGGAGGAGAAAGGAGGAAGAGAGGAGTGAGGTGTAAGAAGACTGGAAAGGGGGTGGGGCTAGTTATATGTACCTGCTGTTGGCCAGGCACCTTGTCCTTTTTAGCTCATTTGATTCTGCTGCCAGAATTCTCAGGGTCCTTGTTAGTGACATTCTGAGTAATGCACGTGGAACCACACATGTACACAGAAACAAACAAACATGCACACGCACTCACAAACGCGCACACAAACACGTGCACATGCAGATATAGTTTCAGATGTAGATTTTCCACTCTTGAGGTCTGGGACTGGCCCAGAGATTGGGGTGTGATCAGGTAAGTCCCTTAGGTGGAAAAAGATAGATAGTGGTGAATTTTTTAAAAAAGAGTTTAAAGTATTAATGTGATGAGTGCCCTTTAGTGTTTGCAATAAATCCAAGAAAACGATGTCTTCTTTTTGAGTCCATTATTTAATTGGCCTGTTAAGCTCCTAGTGGGCAGCTGGGTGGCCTAGTGGAGGGAGAGAGTCCTGGGTCTAAAACTCTTGCAGAGTTCAGATGGGGCCTCAGGTACTTCCTAGCTGTGTGACCCTGGCCAAGTTGCCCAACCTTGTTTGCCTCAGCTTTCTTATTTATAAAATGAGCTGGAGAAGGAAATGCAAATCATTCCAGTACCCTTGCCAAGAAAACCCCAAATGAGGTCAGGAAGGACCGGACAAGGCCAAAGCTCTGAACAACAAGCTCCCAAGCTTGGAAGGCAGGCCTAGTGAGCTTTACTAGGTGCTTATCCTCAGGCCCAAACCCCATCACATGTTAACATAATCCATGTGGATGTGAACCTCCCAGGGTCCTAAGGGGAGGGGTCAACTCAAGAACCAATCACCAGAGCCTGACCTCTGGTGATTCAGATGATGTTTGATGTCTGAAGTCCTATAAGAAGGGAGGACAGAGCCATTTGTGCAGGGCTCTGGAGATGGTGTTGAGGAGGAGACTCTGGGCACCTGTAGTTAAGGACCCCTCTAGCTTGTAAACCTGGATGTTGAAATTTTGTTTAACTTTGGTAACTATGTGTTGGGATTGAATCAGACAAAGTCTGTTGATGTTTCTAATTTGTTTGCATTTTGTTTTGAAGTTCAGGGTGCTGGCTTTTTCCCCTGAACTAACTGAATGGTATTTGAATGCTGAATTAAAAGTAAGTTCATCAACCCTTTCACTTTGCTTTCCTTAATTAAGCAGATCAGAAGAACCTGTGCTGTTGGCACAGCACAGAAGCTGCTAGCCAGATTGTTAAAACAGGTTTATACTAAGCCTGAAAGAAAGGTCAGTGGTATTTAGTTGTTACCATTTCCGGTCCCCTAAATTTGGTATGACCAGTGAAAATGGGGATCAGTCAAAAGTCAATTACCCAGCTTACAAATGTGCAAGATAGGTTTGAACTCCAGATTCCATGGGATGATTGTCAAAGGTGATAGAGTCAGAAAGTGAGTAATAGGGAAATATACCTTTTTTAAAAGACTAAACAATGACCTCAGGAAGAAAGAAAATTATTTAAAACATTAGATTACAAGGAGAAAAAATGTGAGGCATACATTAAAATGTAGGAGATGATGCTATCAAAAATCTGAATGAGTATAAACATCTCTAAACTATTATTGCAAGAGAAAGAAGCTGAGCCAATGACTGATTGAATATACAACCCAGCCAATATATAAGAGTGCTGGGAAATAAGGCAATATATTATCAATTAGTTGAAGAAAGCACTTAGAATAGTGGAATAGGTGAAAAGGTAACAAATGAGAGAATTTATGGCTCAAATGACTGTCTTTGCAGAATAGAAAAGAAAGCTGAATTTACTGTAGCAGTTCTCTCCAAAGAGAAATGATCATAACAATCATAGGTCTCTAAGAAGAACATAACAAGTTCAAAATCTGAGAATTATAAAGCTCAAAATAATATAAGAAAAATGCATAGAACTTTAGAGTATGAAAAACTAAGAACCAATCAAAATATTCCACAGATTGACAACAGAAAGAAAAAAGAAAAAGAAAACAATGCTGCAAATTCCAGGAAGCATAGTGGTTAAATTGAACAGTTCCATGAGACAGAACACATTTTACAAGAAACCAGAAAAATACCCTTCAACTATAAAGGAAAGAAAATTTGAATAACATAAAGCTATTCTGTTCTCAACAAAAACCACAGAAGGGAGTGGAATAATATATTTCAAAAAGGAAAGAAGATTACTATGCAACCCAACATGATGTATCTAGAAAAGAGGAATCTAATCATCAGTAAACACATAAATTCACACATGAATACCAATATGTGTGTATGTGTATAAGGTTTTGCCTATATGTATATTAAGAATTTTAACATATATGTATGCGTATGTATTTATCATTCCTACAAAAAAAAACAATGTGAGAATACTATAGAAATAGTGAGAAGAATGGTAAATATATTTATTTACCAGAAGTATATTTAAGTAAGGGAATTAATTATTCTATCTACAGAGATTAATAAAAGGAGGGATAGAGAGAGACAGAGATAGAAACAGAAACCAATGAGGCTTAAAAAGAATATCATTCTAAAATGAGTCAAGGATATAAAGAAGAAATTAGATCTTAAAGAGTTAGTAGTGGTAGTGGAGTAACACTCTTGAGAAACAATGGACTAAATTATACAACCCCCTGTCTCTTACAGGTGAATCAAGTATTATGTGAGGGGGAAAATACCTACAGAACGGGAAGATGTATAGAAGAGGAAAGGAACAGTAGATGATAAGAAGAATGTGTGATATTCCTTAATCAAGTATATGGTAAACAATGAAGGAAAATTACTCCAGTAGTGTCTCAGGGAAAAGATGAGCTAAAAGAGAATACGTGAGGCGACCAAAGGGTGTCTTGAAAAAAGGAGTAAGAGAGAAACAAATCTTAAACTTTGTGGTGGCAGAGAATCCTACACAAGAATATTCCCTTGAAGGAAGAGAGATATTCTTTAATGGGACATGTTTACCATATGGTAATTATAACCTTCCCTGATTAGATGCTTAGGGAGTACTTCTTTTTTTTCTGACTGAATGCTGGTTTCTAAAGGCCAACATCCTGCCTCAAGAAATTGAAATCAGAGCTCTTATGGACAGTCAGTATCCACAAAGATAGGAGCCTATGGAGTCAGAGAAGAACAAATGGAACAGAAAATTATAGAAAAAGTAGGGAGTGGAAGCAGTATGCACAAACAGAAACACTGAAAAAGTTCTACCAGTTCGCAATGTATCTATCCTCACTACTTCACAGAGGATTTGTAACTTCTAAGACATTGAGACACAACAGAAAAACTAAAAAAAGTAACTTTGAATGGAATTTCTCTTTCTATCTCTTGCTGTTGGGCTTTCGCAGTAATGCATAGGAATGCTGAGGATTTATGTGGGTTTATTTTATATCCTGCAACTTTGCTAAAGTTGTTTATTATTTCAAGTAGTTTTTTACTTGATTCTCTAGGATTCTCTAAATAAATCATCATATCATCTGCAAAAAGTGATAATTTAGTTTCTTCTTTTCCTATTCTAATTCCTTCAATTTCTTTTTCTTCTCTTATTGCTACAGCTAAGATTTCTAGTACCAAATTGAATAATAGGGGTGATAATGGACATCCTTGTTTCACCCCTGATCTTATTGGGAATGCATCTAGCTTATCCCCATTACAAATAATGCTTGTTGATGGTTTTAGGTAGATGCTATTTATAATTTTAAGGAAGGTTCCATTTATTCCTATGCTTTCTAGTGTTTTTAATAGGAATGGGTGTTGTACTTTGTCAAAGGCTTTTTCTGTGTCTATTGAGATGATCATATGGTTTCTCCTGGTTTTGTTGTTGATATGGTCAATTATGCTAATAGTTTTCCTAATATTGAACCAGCCTTGCATTCATGGAATAAATCCTACCTGGTAATAATGTATTATTCTCGTGATGAGTTGCTGCAATCTTTTTGCTAATATTTTGTTTAAAATTTTTGCATCAATATTCATTAGAGAAATTAGTCTATAATTTTCTTTCTCTGTTTTGACTCTACCTGGCTTGGGTATTAGAACCATTTTTGTGTCATAAAAAGAATTTGGTAGGACTCCTTCTTCACCTATTTTCCCAAATAGTCTACAAAGTATTGGAATTAGTTGTTCTTTAAATGTTTCATAGAATTCACATGTAAAACCATCTGGCCCTGGAGATTTTTCCTAGGGAGTTCGTTGATGGCATGGTCAATTTCTTTTTCTGAGATGGGGTTATTAAGTAATTTCACTTGCTTTTCTGTTAGCCTGGGCCGTTTATGTTTTTGTAGATATTCATCCATATCTCTAAGGTTATCAAATTTATGGGCATACAGTTGGGCAAAATAATCCCTAATTATTGTTTTGATTTCCTCTTCATTAGAGGTGACCTCACCCTTTTCATTTTTGATATTTGCAATTTGATTTTCTTCTTTCTTTTTTTAAATCAAATTGGCCAAAGGTTTATCAATTTTATTGGTTTTTTCATAAAACCAGCTCTTTGTTTTATTTATTAATTCAATAGTTTTCTTGGTTTGAATTTTATTAATCTCTCCTTTGATTTTCAGTTTTTTTAATTTGGTATTTAATTGGGGGTTATCAATTTGCTCTTTTTGTAGCTTTTTCAGCTGTATGCCCAGATCATTGATCTCCTTTTTCCCTATTTTATTCATGTAGGCATTTAGGGATATAAAACTTCCCCTAAGAACTGCTTTTGCTGCATCCCATAAGTTTTGGTATGTTGTTTCATTATTGTCATTCTCTTGAATGAAGTTATTAATTGTTTCTCTGATTTGTTCTTTGGCCCACTCATTCTTTAGAATTAAATTATTTAGTTTCCAATTAGTTTTTAGCTTATTTTTCCATGGCTCTTTATTTAAAATGATTCTTATTGCATCATGATCTGAAAAGGATGCTTCGACTACTTCTGCTTTTCTGCACCGGATTGTGAGGTTTTTAAGCCCTAGTACATGGTCAGTTTTTGAGTATGTACCATGTATTTTTGAGAAGAAAGTATATTCCTTTTTATCCCCATTCAGTTTTCTCCAGAGGTCTATCATATGTGCCTTTTCTAAAATTCTGTTTACCTCCTTAACTTTTTTCTTATTTATTTTGAGGTTAGATTTATCAAGTTCAGAAAGGGGGAGGTTGAGGTCTCCCAATATTATAGTTTTGCTGTCTATTTCTTCCTGTAACTCCCTTAACCTCTCCTCTAAGAATTTGTATGCCTTACCACTTGGTGCATATATGTTAAGCAATGATATGGCTTCATTGTTTATGGTGACTTTTAGCAGGATATAATGTCCTTCCTTATCTCTTTTAATTAAATCTATCTTTACTTATGCTTTGTCTGAGATTAGGATTGCTACACCCTCTTTTTTTACTTTAGCTGAGGCCCAATATATTTTACTCCAGCCTTTTACCTTTACCCTATGTGTATCCCCCTGTTTCAAATGCGTTTCTTGTAAACAGCATATTATAGGATTATGGTTTTTAATCCATTCTGCTATCTGCTTCTGTTTTATGAGAATTTTCATCCCCTGCACATTCAGAGTTATGATTTCTATCTGTGTCTTTATCTCCATCTTAATTCCCCCTGTTTATGCTTTTATTTCTCCCTTTTCCCTTCTCCTCGACAAAGTTTTGCTTTTGACCGCCACCTTCCTCACTTTACCCTCCCTCTTTATTCCCATCCCTTATCTTACCGTTTCCCACTTGCTACTTCTCCTCTCCCTTATGACCACCCCCCTCCCTTTTTTCCCCCCTTCCCCTCCTACTTCCCATAGGACAAGTTAGATTTCTAAGCTTTTCAGGGTATGTTATTCCCTTCTTGAGCTAGATCAGATGACAGTAAAGTTCAAATACTGCTCTTCTCCCTCCCTTCTTGCCCTCTACTATAATATGTTTTTGTGCCACTTCATTTGGTATAATTTACCCTTTTCTACTACCTCCTTACCGTTTCCCTCATAGCCCTCCCTTTATATCACTTACTTATATTTTATATCTTTGCATCAGTTATTTTATACAGGCATTCACAACCTATGTATATCCCTTTCAATTGTCATAATAGCTGTACCATTCTCAAGACTGACTTATATTATTGTGTATATATATATATATATATATATATATATATATATATATAACATACATAAGATGATATAATCCCACATAAAGATGTAAATAACCTGCCCTTATTGGTTAATAAGGTTTGTGGGGTTTTTCCCCTGGTTACCAACAAGAGATAGAGAGCATTACAAAATACAAAATGGATAATTTTGATTATGTCAAATTGAAATGTTTTTGTACAAAAAAAGCCAATGCAAAAAGAATTAGGAGGGAAGCAGAAAATTGGGAGAAAATCTTTGCAACTAGTATCTCTGATAAAGGCTTCATTTCTAAAATATACAGGGAACTGAGCCAAATATATAGGAACACAAGCCATTCCCCAATTGAGAAATGGTCAAAGGATATGAACAGGCAGTTTTCAGAGGAAGAAATTAAAGCTATCTATAGGCATATGAAAAAATGCTCTGGATCACTACTGATTAGAGAAATGCAAATCAAAACAACTCTTAGATACCACATCTCTCCTGTCAGATTGGCTAAAATAACAAAACAGGAAAATGATAAATGCTAGAAAGGATGTGGGGAGATTGGAACATTGTTACATTGCTGGTGGAGTTGTGAGCTGATCCAGCCATTTTGGAGAGCAGTTTGGAACTATGCCCAAAGGGCTATACAAATGTTCATACCCTTTGACCCAGCATTACCAATTCTAGGGTTGTATCCCAAAGAAATCACACAAGCGGGAAAAGGACCCATATGTACAAGGATATTTACAGGGGCTCTTTTTGTGGTAGCCAAGAATTGGAAATCAAAGGGATGCCCATCAATTGGGGAATGGCTGAACAAGCTGTGGTATATGAAGGTAATGGAATACTATTGTGCCATAAGAAATGGGGATGATACGGACTTCGTAACAACCTGGAAAAACCTACACGACCTAATGCTGAGTGAGCAGAGCAGAGCCAGGAGAACATTGTACACAACCACAGATATATGGATTATGGGAGGACCAACCCTGACATACTTCACTCTTCTCAGCAAAGTAAGGTGCAAGGACAACTCCAGGGGACTCACGATGGAGAATGCTATCTTCATCCAGAGAAAGAACTGTGAAGTTTGAATACAGATTGAGGCTCACTACATACTTGCCTTTTTTGCTTCTCTTTTGTTTTTGTTTTTCTTTTTTTTTTGTTCGGTTGGTTTTTTTGGTTATGCCTCTTCTTTCTCATGATTCATGCCATTGGTCATAATTCTTCTCCAGAAAAAAATTATTTTAATAAATTTATAACAACATGTAAAAAAAAAAAAGAAAAACAAAAAAATGGATGAAATGACAATATCTTTGCCATTATAAAATTGAAAGAGTTTAGGAGAGAGAACTCAAAATAGGTACCTTAAATTTTTAATTCCTTGAGGAATATGAAGACCACAGAAGCAATAAATGTAGTCCTCTTGAAGCAAAAGACAAAAGTCTAGAATAGAAATGAATGAGATAGAAATTATAAAGATAATAAAATAGAGGTTTTTTTTAAGAAAAAAAGCAGAGAAAAAACAAAAAAAGACAAGAAATAAAAACATGGAAAGGGAATAAAAGGCTGGTAATTTTAAGCAACTACTTAACTGAAACAGAAAAAAGAAAGAGAAGAGAAGAGAAGAAACAGATCAATGAAAAAGTGAAAAAATGAATTACGCATAACTCCAGAACTAGGAAAAAGATTGAAAAAGGTATTGAGATTGAGGAGAAGAAAGCCTAGGGAATAGGGTTGCCTTAAAATAGATTAGGGAAGAAAGGAAGGACAAAATACTATTGAGAAAGAGGAATAGTAAAAAAGTGATGTTTTTCCAATATATATTTGTCTTCACATTACAATTATTTCCAAATATTGCCATATCTCTTCCCATCCCTATTGAGCTTTACCTTGTAAATATGGGAGGGAAGTAAAAAAAAAATATAAAGCAAACAATGTCAACCAATACATTGATGTTGTCTCACAGCATAAGCAACATTCTACATTCATGATGCCTCATCTTTACTCTTGCACACATTGGACTATGGTAATGATGATGTATTCAGTTTTATTTTATTATTCTTATACTATTGTATTTTGTATGATATCATGCTGATTCTTATTTTTTATTGTTTATTGTATTTGTTCTTAAAAAGTCTCTTCCAATATGTGCCAAGTCCTCATATTCAGCATTTCTTAAGACACAATGATATTCCACACACTTTTTACACATTACCCAATCAACCAGACCTGTTTCCATTTCTTTATTACTGCAAGATATGCCATGAATATTTGGCTATGAATTAAGTTTTTTCTTTCTTTGTTGTTCTTGGCAATTTAGTTCAACAGGATATCTCTCAGGTAAAGAATTCAGGCATTTTAATCATTTTTGGAATTTTCAGTAATTATAAATTATTTCCCAGAATGATTAAACCAGCTTAAAGCTCCACCATTCATATAGTATATCATCAGTACATACATCTTTTTATGCCTCCCATAAAATTGCCTCTTAAAATTGTCATTTTTTACCAGTTTACAGCCCTCAAATTTGTTCTAATTTGTATCTTCCATGTTATTAGTAAATTTGAAACAATATTTTTGCTAATAGTTTGAAACAAGTTCTTCTTTTACAAATGTCACCTTAATATAATTCTTTTAATTAGCTATCTTTTCTATCCTGCCTTTATCAAATATATTTGATTTAGAGATCTTTTTTTTCAAGTAGTTGCTTGTCTTAAATGTATTAAATTGACTCATTCAAAACCTTTTCCATTTTATCTAATAAAATCATTTTATTATTTTTTCATAATTTCCTCTACCCCTTGTTTCCTTAGAATTTTTCCTTTACTCATACAATATAAAGGGTATCTTCCTCCTTTTTTAGGCCATGTGCCAATTCAGAAAATGATATACAATCTTGGTCAAAATATAAGCTTCTTATATTTTGCATTTTATTTTTTCTCAAAAACAATATTATTAATGTTGAATAGTGAGATTTTCCCCAATAAATTAAATTTTGTTGGTCATATAGCAATTGGGATATAGGGTCTTTCTGATTATTGCTCATATAGTTTTTTCATCAGATAATTTAAAAAAAATAAATAATAAATGACAAAAATTATTTACTATTGCTTTATAATATTCTTTCCTTTGCCAAGAAAAACCTCAAATGAGATAAAAAAGAACTGGACATAACTGACAGAAATGTAAAAAAAATCTTATACTTCCAAGACTAGGTGTTCTATTTTACTCTCTCGAGATCATTATCAAGTTGATTTTTATTTGCATCCCCATTGGAAATCTATACATATATGCTTATGTAATCCATATATATGCACACACGTATACATGCATGTATGTATGCATACACAGAGGTAGATATGTATTAGACATGTGTACAAGTCTATAATGAGTTGCAGTGTACATGAACATATATAGGCACACACGTGTACATATGTCTAGATATTACTGAATGTTGTATATTTTCATATCTACTCATATATTGAAGAATCAGTGAGTAACAAAGAAGTCAACAAACACTTTTTAATCACTTTCTGTGAGCCAGAATCTGTGTTAAGGACTGGTATGTGAATGAGATAGAGAGGTAAATGAAGTGTTTCTATATGTTTGTGCCTCTTTAAAAATAGCAAGTATTTATTGAGTACCGGGATGAGTTGCATAATGAAAAAAAGCACCAATAAGAGAAACTATACATATATATATATATACATATATATACACATATATTCATACGTATATAGTTATTTGCAAGTTTATAATGTACTTAATATATAATATCACATTTTATCTTCATAACTAACCAATGAAGTATTATAGGTACAAATATCATTATTATGGTTTGTTGTTCTCCTTGTTGCTATTAATGATCTCCTGAGATTCAGATAGAATTTGAGGGACATGTCACTATCTTACAATTGCTAAATATGCAAAATATTTGGTGGACTCTTGAACAGAAGTATAAAATTATTGCCCTTTGTGATTAAATAAAATATCTTGATGGAAATTCATCTTCTGTAACCTTACTGAAAGCATGATTAGGGTAACACTGATAGCAGACAAGATGGTTAATTTATACTTCATCTTATTCCTACATGGTTTGGATTTTTTCTCTTATTTCTCTTCTTTCTCTTTTTCTTCCCCCTCTACTAAGCTTCATCATTATTATCTCGCATTTATTTAGCATTGTGATATTTGGAAGGTGTTTTAATAATATTATTTCATTTTGATCTTTATAAGAATCCTATGAGGTGTCTTATTAATAAAATATTCCAGATGAAGAAACTGAGGTAAGACAAAGCTACACAGGTATTTAATAGTCAGTATCTGCTCAGATGAAGGAACAAAGATTCAGAAATATCTTGCCCCAAATCACTACCAGTAAGCACCAGACCTGGGATTTGAAACAAAGTTTCTCTTCTTTCCACAACACTACAATTATCCTGCAAAAGTGATACAACCAGGCAATGAGTATTTATTAATTGTTTACTGTGTACCACACACTGTGCTATGTGTGTGTGTGAGGAAACTAAGAAAAAACAAAAACTTTGTCTCTGTCCTCCAAGAGGAACTCACATTTTAATAAAAGGAAAGATAAGTGAGTGAAATTAGACAATCCGAATTGAGTTGGAGGACTCACTCTTTGCAATTTAGGAAATCTGCTGTCAATTTTAATCTTTTTTCCAGAGGATTTTTTTCTTCATTTATGCTAAGAAAGATTATTAAATTTTCTCCTCTTTATTCCAAGTGAGAACAATGAATTTCTAAGTCGGCAGATAGTAAGACAAATAATTAAATGTGCCTCTATATTCTTATTTATTTTCTCCCTTTAAAGTGGTATAAGAACAAACTGGCAAAAAGCAAAACAAAACAGTAACACTTATTTTCCTTCTCCGCATCCCCACCCCCACCAAAACAAATCTCCCAGTCATGAATTCCTCTTCTCCATCAGATTCATAATTAAGAATCTAAGCTCCTAAACTTTCACATGCTACAGTAAACCATCGTCTAACAATTCATTATATCAGTTGATTTAGACTAGTTTCAAGATTGGGATTGCACCTCAATTAATCCTTTTTGCTCATTTGCCCCAATTCAAGTTTCCTCTGTGAATTTAATAATTCAATTGATATCTAAATGTCCAATTCAACATAGATATATATATATATATATATATATATATATAAAAGGTCCTCATTGCCATGCAAAGAACAAAGATGAGAATGCTTATGAAGAATTTTTTAAATTTCTTTATTTATTTTTAGTTTACCACACACGGTTCTACATAGTTTTGAGTTCCAGATTTTCTCCTTTCCCTTCCCCTCCCTCCCCAAGACGGCATGGAATCTCATGTAACTGTCATGTATAACTTCGCATTGAATTAATTTATGCACTAGTCAAGTCGTGGAGAAGAATTTTGACCAATGGAATGAATCATGAGAAAGAAGAAACAGAACCAAAAAAAAACCAACCCAAAAAAACAAAAGAGAAGCAAAAAAGCCCTATATAATTGATATGATTCTCCTCCTCTTGCTATTGTGAGTTACTTTCTTACCAAGGAAAGACACAGACCTTTATTTTGTGTGTGTGTGTGTGTGTGTGTGTTTTTTTTTTTCCTTTTCTCTTTTTTTTTTTGCAGGGGGGAAGGCAGGGCAATTGGGGTTAAGTGACTTGCCCAAGGTCACACAGCTAGTAAGTGTGATAAGTGTCTGAGGCTGGATTTGAACTCAGGTCCTCCTGACTCCAGGCCTGGTGCTCTTCTCACTGAGCCACCTAGCTGCCCCAGACCTTTATTTTTTATAGTTCCTTTCTAAAGGTTTCAACTTGCCTTGGAATGGAATCTTGATTAATTCATATTAGAGAAAAAGCTATTTTTTTTGTTTCTGCATATTGTTTTAGTTTATGCATGTACTGGCAAACATTTAACCTTTGGCTCTCTGAAAATTCATGATATGCTTTTAAGTTTAATCTGCATTATTAATATTTTCTCCATTTCTTTCTTAGGCTTAAGCAATATACATAGATAATTGAATGAATAAATGAAACAGGCAGATTTGTAGTTTGCTGGTTCTTAAGGTATAGCTACTCCCATTGAAAATTCAACAATCACCTTTTCTGAGCCAATATGAGCTAACTTCAGCATGCCCTTGGTCCAGTCTCTTCCTATTGTTACAGATTGAAGGTCACATGCAAGACTGTTAGCTCAGGATCTTGACACTCATAAAATGGAGAGGTTCAAAATCTCTCACAATGCCTCTCCCCCACTCAAAGACAGAAATTCAGTAAGTCAAAAAGAATTAATAAAGCACCTACTATATGTCAGTCACTATTCTGGGGATATGAAGAGAAGCAAAAGAGAGTCTCTGCCCCAAAGAGCCCAAAATAGAATGGGGGTACAACTGTGTACAAAAAAGATAAACTGGAGATAATAGTAGAGGAAATTTGCCAGTATTAAAGGTGACCTGAAAAAGTTTCTTACCAAAGGCAAAGAATTTAGATGAGACTTGGAGAAAACCTAGAAATTCAGGAGGCAGAGATGAGGGAGAAAATTCCTTTCAGGCATTTAAGAAGCCAGTGAAAATATCAGAGTCAACAAAGAGTGTGTTGTTTTTGTTTTTGTTTTCCTTGCTTGTTTTATTTTGCTTTGCAAAGAAGAGCAAAGGGGCTAGTGACCTCACGGGATTATTGAATACAAGGAGAAGAGAAATTTGTAAGAAGACTAGAAAGGTAGGTAGGGTCCCATTAAAAACCAAGAGCATTTATACTTTATCATAGAGAAATAAGGAGTCATTTGAGTTTATTGACTAGGAGGAGGGGTGGGGTGACATCCTCAGATTTGTTCTATGGAAACATCACTATGATAGTTCACTGAAGGATGGACAGGAATGGAAAGAGATTCAAGACCAGTTAACCAACCAGTTTAACTCCACAATGCTGCCATCTGTTGAATTTTGATTGAGAATAATAACTAATATTTATTTGGTGTGTATCATATGCCAGATACTGTAAAACATATTAATAATAACAATAGATAGCCAATTATAAAGTACTTACTATGTGCCAGACATGTTATTTAAAATTATCTCATTTGATCCTCACTACAAACCTGGGAGATAGATGCTATTATGATCCCCATTTTATAGATGAAGTAGGTGAGGTAAACAAAGGTTAAGTGACTTTCCCAGGATCACATAGTTAATAAATGTCTGAGGCTGGATTTATACTCAAGTCTTCCTCATTCCAGGCTGATGACTCTAATGACATTACTTATAAATATCTTGAGGAATATCTGAGAACAATGTGTATATGTCTACCAATTCTGTCTGTCTTGGCTATATGTCAAGATAATCTTTATTTTACAGATATATAGTCTTATATTTTGACTTGCTTTCGTGGTTCTCTATCTTAATTTTGAAATTTGCTCTTCTAATTGACTTCACATCAAATTCTAGTCTTCTACTACAGCATAGACATGCAGAAGATTCAACAAGATTAACTTGCTTTAGCTCCTCAGTATTTTCTAAGGGTTAGTGCTACATTGGCAGTGACAATGCTTTCAAGTTAAAAAAGGAGGAAATACATTTTCACTTCATTTTTCTATTTTTATCATGCATTATTGTTTATTATTGAAAGTAATTATTGAAAATAAAATTGACAAAAACTTTGAGTAACTTGTCTGTCAAATGTTTTAATTATGTTCAGTTTCTCTCCAGTGCCAGCCAGCCAGGTCATGACTTCAATCTTTGGAATAATTGTCGTTCCTCAGGGCCAGGTGACTGTGTAAATGGTTTCCTAATTGCTTGTTCTTTCAGCACTCGACTTTTGAACACATTATCAGCACACAACAGCTCCTGGGTAACTGTCTTAAGGTATCAATAATTAACAACAAAAATGGCTTTTATCCTTATTTTGAAGTATTGTATTTAATGTCTCTTCGTGATATTATTGTCATCAATTCATTTACTGTGCCAAACTTCTAGTTTTATTTATAACTACAAGTACTGAATAAATAAGGCATGGAATAAATAATGCACATATAGCTTTCAATTATTAATGCCAAATAATTAAAAGTAATGATGGTATTCTAGACCAGGAAGATCTTTTACTCCTAATATGGATAAGGCCTGGGATCTGCTGGCTTTTAAGTACTCTGTGTCAAAAGGCTTTTACTATGGCATAAAATGGCTCTAAGGGTGGAAATTCTTATCAGAATATATGATAATTCTCTGCAGCAATGTGGGGAAGAAAGACATGCCTTAAAACCACACCAGTGTAAGAAATATTAAAATAAAAATATAAAACATGAGGAGGATGAAGTATTTTAAGAAGATGGAATAGCCACCTTAGCTATTCATGCATAATTGAGGGAAGTGATGTAAAAGTCTTTCAATCATACTCATAGGGAACTATTTGGGAGCATTTGTGTTAGCTATTTGGCATTTCAGTTTCACAGAAAAGAATGATGCTGTCTCTTTTATATTAGATGACACTAATATTGTCACCATTAAAGTAGGAGAAATTCTGGTGAAGTTATGAGAATGCCTCCATTAGAATGTCAAGTTCCATATAATGCTCATCTCTTCCTTGCTTTTCTTGCTCACCCCTCTAAAGAATATGGAATTGCTTGGTACTTATAGAAGAGAGATGACAATTCTCAAAATATCTTCCATTAATCTTACAAGATGAAAGTGGTTTGTTTCTGGTTAAGAAGTTTTCAACAAGCACAGGACCATAACATGCTATTTAACACTTTCTCTAACTACCCCTCATACATTCAATTTAACATTTGTAAATCAATAAGCATTTATTAAATGCCTACTATGTGTCATGGGTAAGTATGAATAAAGAACCAGAAAGGTAACAGAGAAGGAAAAATTGAAGAAGTAGAATGAGAGTCAATTGAAAGCAGTGAGGTGTTCACTTCATAAAAGTTTTCCATATCCTAATCTAGGACAATAATTTTCTTCCATAAAAAAATAAAAAAAGAACATGTTTGAAATATGCATATAATGTATGTGCTTTCCTGGGTGGAAAATTATTATTTGTCACTTGTTATGGGGTTGGTACAAGGTTTGTAAGAGATATGAAAGTCTCAGGCCACTCTAGTAAGCAACTGGCATAATAGGAAATAAAATAATTTTAGAGATGATGAGTTTGGCTCTTATAGGAAACTGCAGAGACAAAGATGTGATGTTGTTATTTTGCTAATTATTCAGTAGTGTTTCAAATAATTTTCTTTAATGGAAGATTATGTTCTACAAAAACTCTACTCTGATATCTTATTGTGGTGGGGAAGGAATTCTTAATTGTTAAAAGAAGCATGATTACCACATGCTCTGTCAGGCTCTCCTAAGTGTCAAAACTTTTAAGTAAAGGACCAGTAAATGAATATGTTGTTCATAAACCTATTCACATTCAATGTGAATAGCCAGGTTAACCTTAGAGTGATGAAGTTTTTTAACCTCAGTGACTCTTAAGGGCCATCAACTAAGTTTTGGAGGGATTGAGATCTGCTTTACTAAAGGTAGTACCTAGGTGCTGAAATCCTAGCTATTTGAAATATGGAAGTAAATAAATTAATAATAATAATAATACACTTTAAAGTTTTCAAAGGAATTCTTAAGTATTATCTCATTTTATTTTTACAATAATCCTGGGAAGTAAATGTCATAATTATCCCCATTGTACAGATTATAAAACTGAAGTTGAGAGAAAATATTTTCCCAAAGTTACACATTTATTAAATGCCTGAAGCTATATTTGTACTCGGGTCTTCCTGATTCTCAATTCCGTATGTTATCCATTGCACTACCTTACTACCTCAGTACATTATTTACATTGTTAAGTTTTAAGCTTCATGAGTGGAGGGACTGTGTTTTATCTAAATTTTATATGTTTCCCATGCCTATTTTCTGCACACAGGATATATTTAATGAATATCTATTAAATTGAATTGGATTGAATATGGTTAGACTCATGTGCTTTTTCCATTTTAAAAGAATAAGGAGAAAAATTATCAGTTTAATTGAATTACGATTGCCCTTAGACATTGTGGTCTGAAGGACAGACAGAAATGAACATTTGAATCATTGTTGATTATAAGAGGAATTATTTCAATAACTAGTGGTAACTTTTTAATTTCTAAGGCCCAATACTCTTAGCATTGTAAAAGATTACCACATTTTCCAATATTGCTGATACATCTGTTTGTCAAATTACACAATTTAGAAATGTAACAGTGCCCTAAACATAATTATGCATTTTAAAACTCGAAACAACCCATTTATCAATTTAGGTGAACATATTTCTAAATCTCCATGCACAGAGAAGCTTTCATCTCATCATTTGAAACTATAACTTTAAATCACCAGATATATTCTCATAATAGAAAACTTTTTCACACAGAAAGTCTCAAGCTGCTATTCTACAACCCCCCTAAATTCCTTATACAGGTTTTCTATCTCTCTCTTGCACAAATTTACCTTTAAACTTTACCACAAGGATGGGCTAAAAAGGTACCCAGGGGCACAGGACTCACTGTCCATCTGTGAATTTTTCTATCCCTCTCCTCATTGCCTGGTGGGGAGGGCAATTTAAGTTTTTCCCTACAGTTCTCCTGCATTCTCTTCCAATCTGATCTGGGAGGAGAGGAGTTTGATTTAACTGCTCTAACTTTTACTGCAGCCCTAGTGAAAAGATCTCAATGATTGTAATTAAAGTAAAACTTCACCCTCTTGCTCACTCCCAAATACCTCTTTTGTACTCGAATCTAAGGGAATCAGGGACTAAGACAAATGCCAGAGTCCCTCTGAAGCCTTTAAGGGAGGTTTAGCCAGAAGGCATTCATTGGGAGGAGATGTTTTCAGCAAGAGTGAGCTCCTGGAATGGATTTACAATTTCAGGAGTTCTTTCTTCCCAAATTCAACTAACCGATTTCCAAACTTTTTAACAATTTAAAACCCAGAATTTGCCAAATTTTAACCCATTCCCCATAGTTCCACGCTGGCCAAACGGGAGCCACAAGGAAGGGAATCTGTTTCCCTAGTGGCAGCCTGATATCTCTGGCTGCCTATGTTTCAGATTTTTTTAATTGTTTTTTTAACAAAACATAGACATTTCACAATTTTGACATAGACACACGAACAGAGACAAACTCAAAACGTTACAAAATTCACGGTGTGGATCGAATTGAAGGCTAAGCAGTTCCCCTCAGAGGAAAGATTTCCTCCTCAAAGATACGACCCCCAATCTCTCTCACACCTCCAACACAAACAGAGACCAACAGCATGGGTTAATTGGTGGCTAAACAGGTCCCCTCAGAGGAAAGAAGATAAACCAGGTTTCCTCTTCAAGGAAAACACCCCCAATCTTCCCACACCCCAAACAGACCCAGTAGCATGGGTTAACTGAGGCTAAGCAGGTCCCTTCAGAGGGAAGAAAATAAACCAGGTTCCCTCTTCAAGGAAAACACCCCAATCTTCCCACACCCAACACAAAACAGATAACCAATGGCATGAGTTAACTGGGGCTAAGCCGGTCCCCTCAGAGGAAAGATAATAAACCAGGTTCCCTCTTCAAGGAAAACACCCCAATCTTCCCACACCACAATAGGAAGGGTGGCGTCCCAGCCCCCCTAGCTCTGTACCACAGCCTCGTCAGGGTTTAGCATGGTATCAGAGACCCAAATGGCTAGCCCCAAACCAGAAACCAAACCAGAAAACCTTACCTCTAGAGGTCTACAAACCAGAATTCTCCGTAGGCCGAAAAGGGACAGGTCAGCAAAGAGCCAATTCTCCGAGACCATCACTCCACATCAGAGTCCTAGGAAAAGAAATCCCCAGGAGCCGGCCCTCTGAAGTGAGAGAAGGTGGATCAGGGGCAGAGGCTCCCTGCTGAGGTCCAGAATTCTGTGTGTGTGTCTCCAGGATGGTAACACAAAATACCGCCTCATCTCTCTGGGGCCTCCAAAATGTTGTACAAGAAGCAAGCGAGACACACCACAGAGTATAAGTTTTAAGTGGAGAATGTATTAGCCGGCGGCCATCGGGGTACGGCACCACAAATCAATGGCTAATGTGTTGGGGTGATGGCTTGGCTTATATAGGATATAGGGGTACAGAGTGGGCGGGGGGGAAGGGGGAAACAGGAACAAAGGTCCTGACTGATCAAAAGATTCAGTCAGGTTATAGTACTAGTGGGATAATCATCTCCTTTACATTCCTTGGTGGAGTCACAGAGTCCCAGGGATATCTCCCAGGAAGGGTCTGTCAAGTTATCTCTCAGTGGGATGGTCCTATCTATTGACGTTCCAGGGAGGAGCCACGGAGTCCCAGGGGGTTTGTCCATTCTTTCTGGGGGTGCTTGTCAGTAGCTAGGGGTTTCTCAGGGGTTCCTAATTTTCCTTGTATTACACAGCCTGGAACTCTAATTTCAATTGACACTCTGACAATTACTACATTTACAATCCAGCCTATCAAGAAAATCCTTCCTGATATTATGGTTCAAACCTATGAAGACTGAGATTTTAGCTGACACAGGCATCCTGAGCCAGGAAGAGAGGGAGTGAGGGAGAAGAAGGAATTGTTCTGAAGACCTCAGGTCCCCACCGTCTGTCCTTTTTCAGCTCATTTTTGCGATGATCTCCCATGTGCATCTCTATATGTGTGATCCACCAGCTTTGAGAGAAATAATCATGCACACGCAGCCTGCTTTGGTCTGTCCTTCTTAGAACAAAGTATTTTTTAAAGGTTGACACTATTTTCACTCACTCTGAACTGTCAAAACCCAAAGAAGGAATAAGTGAGGCTTGGGCTGGGACCTGTTATTGGCCAGCCAGAGAGCCAGTGATTTGGGTTTAAAGGGATAGTCAAGTAGCTCCATTTAGATCCCAATGGACTTTAACAAAGCCTGGTTTTTCAGAGCTATATTTCAAGACATCATAAATGAAGACTACGTGAGATGACCGTTAATTTTCCCAGTTTTTTTTTTAAATGACAGAATAAATTAGAAGGAAAGAAAAAAATCCAGTTCGCAAAATTCAAGATCTTTGGAGATTTAAGAGATAAAAATTTATACTCCTTTGGACAGAACTCCCACATGTAATGGTATAACTCCTTGTGACAGAGGAAGGGAGTGTATGGGACAGAATTTTTAAATAATAGGAGAGACATCTTTGAAAGAAACAAAATAAATTTATTCTACAAACCTTGCAAGATTTGGGCATACCTCCATAATGGAGGAGGCCAGGTAAAAGGGAACCTACCTTAGTTTATAGTCTTAATGAAAAAGATTCCCACCCACCTCTATCCATTCTCACCATTGGCTGGGAGGTGGGCTTATAGTCTAGGTGGGAAAACTACACAGAGGACCAAGGTTGATCCAGTCCATTCAGGTTTTTCCCTATCAGAACTCAACTGCCAGGGTGGTGTCTGAAAGTCTAGGAGAAGAAATGGGGTGGGGGAAGGAGAGACCCTTCCTGGAGGAGAGAACAAATAGCTCACAGGAAGTTCATTATCTTCTAACATCTGGGGGGTGGGGAAGGGCATGCCTTCCCAAAATTACAAGGCCAAATCCCAAAACCTCTTGTGATATCTGCTGAATTCTCTTGAAACAAGAGCTGTTCAACTTTCAGGTCTACTGAAATTTGTGTTGTCCATAAGTGTGCGAAAATTCCACACACTGATACGTGAGTGGAATCATCTTTGCAGTTTTTGTACCTTTTATTTGTATGTTTTGACTGAAGGGTGGGATCCCTACCTGCTATGGTAATCAGGCCTGGGTTGGGTAAGCAGACAATTTTTAGGGCACCTTTTCTGGCCCCTTCATCACACCAGGAGGTGAAGAGTGAGGTCCTTAAAAGGTTCCTCAGACACCCAGGTGGCTGCCAAATTCCACAGCTGATTCCAGTGAAAAGATGAGCGGATATCCTGGGTCACCTGTGTGCAGGTGCCTTCTTATAGCACCCAGTGTATCCTGGCCTCCTGGTTTCTCACTTGCCTATCACCACAGTACTTAGAGAAAAGTAAAAATGGTAAAATGGTGTGGGTGATGTCTTTTGACTCACTCACAAATTGCATTTAAGTGAGGCTGAGCCACACAAAGTCATAGGCCTCCCTCTCTCTTCCATGGATGTTACATGGAATCAAGATGACTGGTAGATGACCTTGGCATCTTGTATGTCTAACCAAGCTCTCAGCGCTCCACAGAGCCTGCGTCAGCCACCTTAATGTCCGTTGGAACAAATTGTTCTCATCTACCCATTCCACTGGGGAAGTCTTTATGTGGCTGGGGTAGACACGCCCCTAAGTCACTGATGGGTTTGAGACCCCTCAGTTTACCTCCACCTGGTTTCTCCCGTCTGCTGAGATGGTTTCCAGGGGTGTGGCCAGTGCACTTGCTCCAGCTTCTTGGAGCCACAGGTGAGTTAGGTGGACCAAGTGGACACCAAAGATGGAGAGCAGCCCTGAAAAGGGCTCAGCAGCCCCCATACAGCACATACTCCTCTTCCCTGGACAGACCTCACCCCCAATAAGATCGAGTCAGTCTGACCTAATTATCTTTTATTCTTACAGCTCCTAATAAGGCCCAATTTTAAGTCTATTTTGCCTTAACATCTGGTCTCCTTGTAGAAGGTCAAACATCACAGTTACCGGGGGAGAACTAAGTCCAATCCAATCCAGATTTACAGTTAGAAACAGTATATAGCATCCCAATTTTCCCAAGGCCTATTTGTGGCCCCGCTCCTCAAAGAATAGGGTCCATCATTGATTTAGTTTGCTGCTACACTTTTACCCTGGCAGGTTTTCTGCTCAGGAGGAAGAGGGGGTGAGTCTGGGAGGGAGGGAAGAGGTGAGGGGTTGGAGATACTGGAGAGGAGGAACTCTCAGTGATGAACAGCCTGGTGGGTGGTGGCCCAGGTGGAGTTTGGAGGCAGAGGAGGGGATCCTAGCACTGGAGAAGGCATTCCATGTGAGGAGATGGAGGGCAGGGCTTGGGGGGTGGGGTCAGGGGAGAGGTTGGTGGGGTCTCTGAGTCCTAACCCTTGGTGTGAGTGGAGGAAAGGACCCCGCCCTCCTAGACCTCTGCAGGCTGGACAAAGCTGTGCTATTGGAATAGGAAAAACCCTCCCAGAGTGGGCTGGACAAAAGCTGGAGGTCTTTGAGCTGAGACTGCTCTGTTTTACCTTCATCTCTAATCTTCCTTTTCTTCCCCTAGATCTGAGATCTCTCTGCCTTCCCTCTGAGCCAGGCTCGCTCTGCCTTCCCCTGAGCCGAGATCGCTCTGCCTTCCTTTGGAGCCGAGATCGCTGTGCCTTGTGGACGCCAACTCTGTGCTTGCAAATCCCCGGTAAGTCTGAGCCAGAGCCCTGCCATATTTCCTAGTTCTGCTGGCCACATGGTGAGTGTCAGCCAGGTCTGCCAGGAGCACACCTGCCGGATGAGCTCCCTGCCCCTAGATATTTTCCAGACACCCCCATCACTCCCTAAATTCCTGGCTAACCTTCCCCAGATTTATCACTGGATAACACTTTTCCAGACTTCAGACTTTGCCCCTAGGGTTCCTGGAGTCCTGATTTCAGCCTTCCTATGAGGCCCCACGTGTCCTGCCTCCCTGTCTCCTAATCTCTAACCTCCTGGGTAGAAATTCCCTTGTTTTGTCTTCAGATCCAGCTCCTTTGGAGATCCCAGAATCCTACCTTTCTACCTGCCTACCCAGGTTTGGTCACAGTTACCAAAGCACTCTCCTGGTCCGCCTTATCTGCACCCGGGGTTCTGGGGCTGGCTCCCTGTCAGATCCCAGGCATGTGGCTCCCTGTCCCCACTTTCCCTTTAGGGATTCCAAGCCTAAGCTCTCCCAGAAGGTCCCAACAATCCTCCCCAGCCCCTATTTAGACCTCAGGGCACAGTCATCCTGCTTCCCCAGGCTCAGTGTCCCCCTGGAGCCCTTCAGTCGCTCCAGTGTCCCTGATCTTCCTCCCTAAACTTTGTGAGATTGTCTTGCCTCCCAGACCTCACCCCTCCTCCCCTTCCCCAGGTCTCCTGCTCCTCTGCCTCAGGCCCCCTGCCAGGGGGCTTCATGCGAGACTGGATTTTGTCCCCCACCCTCAGGCTTCCCCGGATCATTCCCTGGTGGCTCCATTAAAGAGCCCTCTCCCTTCTCAACCTTCTCTAGCTTCCCTCGTAGATCCAGGAGTCAGTCTGTAGTCTATACAATGTGTATGTGAGTCAGGGAGAGGGGATGTAGGGAGGGCAGAGAACCACTTGGAGGAAGAGATGTGACTGAGGAGTCCTGAAGGCTGGGAATGGGCTCCCAAAGCCCCTCTGCCTCTTGGGTCTCTGTGGGAGAATGGGGGGAGGGGAGGGAAGAGAAGGAATAAGAAGGGGAGGAAGTGGTCTTACTGTTCAGACCTTCTTCATTTCCAGCCTGACCCTCCCTGCTTCTTACCTCCCTCTGTACCGTGGAGTCTCTCACCTGAGGGCAGGGCCAGGGCCTTTGTGACTCCTGTGGGCCTCACCCTGTAAATCCCTGTAGGCCAGCCTTCTGTCTGGGAAGAAAAGAGCAAGACCTCTCCCCTCTCTGGGATCCTTCTCCCTGCCCAGCTCAGTCTGCAGAGGACCAAGGCCTGGCCCCAGCAGGAAGGCTGGAGCCAGAGGGAATGGCCCCTGGGAGCAGCAGCCCCCCTCCCCAGGTGAGTGCAATCTGTGCACAGACATCAGCCAATGAGGCCATAGCCATAAACATAGAGGATGGTCTGTGAAGCCCTAATTGCGGTCCTCGTGGAGCATTTCTTTTCAAAAACAGGCATGCGATTGAATCAGGTAGTAACAACACTTCTCTGTTCTCTGCTCCTCTGCCTTAAACTGATTCCCTGGCTCTTTGGTATGTGAAGCACTAAGTCCTCATGCACAGTATTCTTAGCAAGGCCAGTGGAGTTATTTGCCATTTCTTTCTCCCCCTTATTTTACAGATGAAGAAACTGAGGCAAGCAGGGTTCAGTGACTTGTCCAGAGTCATACAGTCAGTGTCTGAGTCAAGAATTAAGCTCAGGTCCTCCTGAGACCAGGGCCAGCACTCTATCCACAGTGCCACTTAGCTTGCCCAACAACTCAGCACCAATGTACAAACAAGCTTGGCCTAGTATAAAATGGTGTTGACTCTGAAAGGAAAAGCTCTACCAATTTTGGGGACCAGGAAAACAATTTTTTCACAAACTGAAATTTTAGCTGAGACTTGCAGGAAGCCCAGAGCAAGCATTTAGGGTCTGGTTAGAGTTAGGATTGAGAATGTTCCAGTCATGGAAGAGCGCAGTTGGAAAGGCCTTTCCCATCGCCTTCCTTTGGTTTTTTTCATTTTGTTCGACTGTTTCCTCGTGTTTCCTACAGTCAGTAGCTTCACCTTACTTGATTCTATCTTTCAAGGAATTATTCTCTTCGCTGAAGTTTTGTGCCCCCTTTTCCATCTGGCCAATTCTACATTTCAAGAAGTGCTATTCTTCAGCATTTTTGGTGCCTCCTTTGCTACACCTTTGACTCTCTTTTATGATTTTCTTGCATCCTCTCATTTCTTTTCCCGATTTCTTCTCTACCTCTCGTAATGGTTTTTAAAATCCTTGTTCAGCTCTTCCATGTCTTGTTCCAATTTGTTTTTGAGGCTTTGGGTGTAAGGAGTTTTGACATAGATGTCATCCTCCCAGTGTGGTTTTTAATCTTGCTTGTCACCATAGTAACTTTCTATAGTCTGAATTTTTCTGTTCTTTGCTCATTTTTCCAGCCCATTCCTTGACTTTAAACTCATTTCTAAAGTGGGGCTCTGCTTTCAGGGTGGAGGGCTCACTGTAAGTTTGCAGTTCTGCCAAGGTGGTAGGAGCTAAGGAGGGGTGTGTTGACTTCTCTCCTGGCCTGTGAGTGACCACAAGCATTCTTTTCTGCCCTGGAGCTATGAGGAGGGGTCCCACTCCGTAGCAGTTCCAAGCTATTGTGTGCTCCTCCTCACATTGGGTTTGCTATCCAGGAGTGGGACCCAGATCCTAGTATGGTCAAAGCACCAGTGCCCCCAGTGCCAGAACAGGGACCCTGTAATCTCCTTCTAACCAGTTTTGTGACCCTTTACCATGTGTGGGCTGATAGGGCCACCAGCTGCCTCAGCCACCGCTGATTTCTTTCTGGGGCCCAGTCTGGACTGGTGCAGCCTATGATGGACTATGGTCCCCTCTTGCCCAGGTGTGACACACCTTTCCCCCTCTCACCTTCAAAGGCCCCTCCCCCTCACCTACTCTTTTGTGCTCTTCTCTTTTTCAGACCAGAGAGGTGACCTCCGTCGTCATTCTCCTTGACCTCTCTCCAGCCTCTGACCCTGGTGATCACTCTTTCCTCCATGATACTCTCTTTCCCCTAGGCTTTTAGGACCCCACTCTCTCTTGGTTTTCCTCTGACCTGTCTGACTACTTGTCTGTCTTTTCTGCATCTTCCTGAGATCAAACCCTCTGACCATAGGTGTCCTTGGTCCTCTTCCCTTTTCCCTCTATACTACTTTCCTTGGTGATTTCATCAGCTGGTTCTCAAATCGGCCCTTCCTGCCTCAGTTTCTCTGCTGACCTGCAGTCTTGTATGTCTAATTTCCTAAGAGATATCTCAAACTGCGTGACCAATACACATCTGAAATTCAATGCATCATAAAGAGAGCTTGTGATTTTTACCCCAGACATTTACACACACACACACACACACACAAACACACACACACACACACACGTATGCACATACACACATAAAAACTCTCACACAACCACACACTCCTGTTTCCCTATTACCACATTTAAGTTGAAGGCTTATTCTGGGGCCCTTCTGTTGGAATCCATATTCCTCTGTGACTTGTACAAAGTATGCATCAATACATTGCTTATTCTTACACCTGGTATTTGCGGACTGACTAGATGAATATACTAAAAGCATTACAACAATCATCACCCCTTATAAAATCCTAATGAACTGACTAATGCTGTTTGAGTAGGGGTCCTCAACGAATGGTTTCTCTCATATTCTCAAACCTGGCCAGCCTCTCCTTTATATGGCCCATCAGTAGGCCTCTTACTCCTCCTCTTGACTCTTGTTCTACCAAGTTTCTGTAATTCTCCCTGGCTGAATTTTCCAAAGAAATAGCTCAAGCAAATCCCAGGTTAATTGAATATTGCTTTTATTTTTAACTAATGAAGGAACCCGCCCACCCCCCACTCCATCATTCTTGTTGACTCGTGTTCAGGACTTTATAAAGTGTTTCGGATTTATCTTGACAAAGATACTGGACTGGTTTGCCTTTTCCTTCTCCAGTTCATTTTGGAAATGAGGAAAGTGAGGCAAGCAGGGTTCAGTGACTTGTCCAGGGTCACAGAGCTGGTAATTTCTGGGGCCAGATTTGAACTTATGAAGATGGTATCTTCTTGATGCCAAGCCCAGTGCTCTTTCCACTATGCCACCTAGCTTGCCCTTCTCCATCATACTTACTTTTATTTCTAAGTAATTAATTTTATAATTAAGGAAGGTACACAATTAAGGAAGGTAGACAAATGAAAGCACTCAGAAAGGAAAGGCATGAGCTGTCTTGGCCACGACACATCATCTGTGGAGTAACCTGCAGCCCTCAGTGTAACAACATTGGCTGGGGGGGCGTCTCTTACAAATCAACAATTCCAGTGAATAGGTCTTTAGAATCCTCTTCCAGATCAGACTTTATTTACTTCAGCCATTCAGGAAACAAACTAGATCTTTTCTCTAACTTTGTTCTCTCTCAAGTGATCACATGAAATTCTCTCCCCCAGAATGCCGTGCAACTGCCAGCTTCACACAGACTTTTCACTGAATTTTCTTTAGAACATATCGCTTATTAATTAGAAATTGTTAAGGAAAAGTGCCGTTTAAGTTCTAGAACAAGAGGAAAAGCAGAATAGAAAAACTTCTACTGTTCACCACCTGAAAGAGATGCCAAGAGGAAAACTTACATGAATGTCATAGCCAGGTTTCAAAAGTCCCAGGGTAAGGAGAAAATCTTGTAAACAACAAGAAAAAGAAAGCATTTCAATAAAGTGGAAATCTAGTTAGGATTTCCCAAGAACTGGCAGATTCCACTCTCAAAGACTGAAGGCTTGGAGACATTAGATTTCAAAGAACAAAGGAGCTATGGTTGCGCTCAAGAATAACTTACCCAGCAAAGTGAGTATGATCCTGAATGGGAAAAAAACGACTCTTTGATGAATTGAGAGACTGTCAGGTTTGGAACAAGAAGAGCAAAACTCATTGGAAAATTCTATATAAAATATTCAGAAGAAATATCAGGAAATCATTAAAGTCTGATTATTTGGCCCCCATGAAGGTCAAACTGTTTTAGTATCATATATGAAAAAGTTATCAGTTTTCTTATAACTGTCATCATTCCTGAGGTATGTTGAAAGACAGGTGGTGGCTGAGTTGTGTATGATGGGGTGATGATAAAAAACAAACCTGTGTAGGGAAAGTCAAAAGGGAAAAATGATATTGGAGAAAGGGAGAGTGAAAAAAGACCTTATAGAGGGGAAGCAAGTAGGGGTGGAGGGCTGCTAAGGTTGGAACCATACCCTCATCTGGGTTGAAAAAGAACCATCATGTACATGGGAAAGGGTGTACAAGTCTCCTGAACATGTAGAGAGGTGAGAAAATTGGGGAACAGGATGGGGGAGGGACTTTTCAGAGGGGTGTGTGGACTGGGATTTAGGAGGGTCAGGGAGAGGTGGGGGACTTTTGGAGACCTTGTGGGCTGAAATTGGGGGGAAGGAAATGGGTGACTCTTGGAGGTTTGGGTGAATTGGGGGGTAGGAAGGTGGGGGGAGAAGATAAAGTAAAAACAATAGGGTAAAAAGAGGGGGCAGAAAAGAAAATCATGAGTAAAATTGAGATGGAAAGAAATTCACATACAGCAATTGTGACTTTGAATGCCATTGAGATGTTGACAGCAACTTGCTTGGTGGTGACAAAGAACTGGAAAGTGCAGGGATCCCCATCATTAGTGGAAAGGCTGAATGGGTTGTGGTGTGTGGTTGCGATGGAAAGCTACTGTGCTGTAAGAAAGGATGAGCTCAGTGATCTGAGAACGGCCTAGAAAGACTTGCACAAAGCGTCTAAGAGCAAAGTGAGCAGAACCAAGAGAACATTGTATACAGTAACAGCAATATTGTGTTCAGAAGAGTTTGAGCACATGAGTCATTTTGACTATTCTAAGGACACAAATGAAAAGTAAA
Source organism: Trichosurus vulpecula (assembly GCF_011100635.1). Taxonomy (NCBI): domain Eukaryota; kingdom Metazoa; phylum Chordata; class Mammalia; order Diprotodontia; family Phalangeridae; genus Trichosurus; species Trichosurus vulpecula. The sequence continues at coordinate 132,829,017 of NC_050573.1, read as the reverse complement.
GGGCATGTAAAGAATGATGCTATCTGCATCCAGAGAAAGAACTGACAAACAGTGGTATGTGTGGAATAATGTTCCATGTATATATGTTTGCGTGTGTGTATATACTTAGAGACATATAAATTATATATGTGTGTGTGTGCATACACATTGTAGCCATCCCTAGGGTTGGGGTAAGGGCAGAGAGAAAGAAAAGAATTTTCCATGATAATTTTTGTACATTTCAAGGAATACCAAGTCATACATGGGAGATTTGCAGTTTCATGAGCAATCATCTTTTTTATTGTACTCTTACAGAAATGCTTCTTCTGTTCCCTGAATTTTAAATAAATTTAAAAAAAAGGGGGGGGGGAATCCTGTTCCTAATGCTAAGGAGTTCACATTCTTGTGGAGGAGATAAAATACAGATTATTTTGTACATATGAGGCTTGTTTGTTATATAAAGTGTTGTCATGTGCATGTGTGTTGATAGTCACATGTATATACATATACTGTATTAATTTGGCCTGGGGTTTCCCTTCCTCTGATCCACAAGTTCTCTGCTTTGGTCTCTGTGTCATTTGGATTTAAATAAATCTTCCTACATCTCCATTCAACATGAAATGAAATAAATTCTACAGTTTACCATGGATATGCATATAACAGATTAAAAAAAATAGTGTTTTAAAAAAATAATAAATCACTTCTGTCAGTTCCGATGAGGAAGATATTACCCATCACCCTGTTTCATGTTCCCCCACACATCCACCTTCTTCATTGATCAAATAAAACTCTCTCCCTGATTCCACAGGAAAAATGCATTTCAGAAGAAAATATTCCTCAGTTTTATTCTAACTGATCATGGAAAATGCTTTTATCAAAACTCAGTTGGGCTCTTAAAGACTGTGGTTTTAGAAGTTGACTCTGATTCTCTTAAAGGGTCTGACTTTTCAGCAAATCCCTTCTCTGGGCTTCAGTTTTGTTCTGTATATTTAATGAGGATTGGATTATTTAAATGTGAAGTGTCCTTCAGCTCTACATTCCATGACTTTTAATGATTTAGGGGCTGGTGACATTCAAGGACGTGGCTGTGGACTTCACCCAGGCGGAGTGGGGCTTCTTGGACCATCCTCAGAAGGAGTTGTACAAGGGGGTCATGCTGGAGAATGCCCGGAACCTGCTCTCCCTGGGTAAGGACACGTCCTCTAGTAATGCTGAGTCTGCAGTCAAAGGAATATTTTCATGCACTGGTGTGCAGGATTTGGAGCACTGATCAGTTATTAGAGGGAGAAAAGTGTTGGTCTCCTGTCCTGCTGCCTGGAGTTTCCTATAGAAAGTCTGCATTCTGTGACAGGAACCTGAGGATTTCCTTGTTGCTCCTGAAGCTGTCTTTTACCCCTTCTAGGCAGCTTCAAATTAGTTTGGAAGAATCTCAGACCTGGAACTAAGGTCAGGGGTGATTTGGCCTAACCCCCACCTGGCCATGAAATCTGTCTGCCAAGGCTCTGAAAGCTGCTCAGGAGGCTTTTCCTTACAAGCCTGTCCTCTCTGGGATGGGTCTGGGATCTGGAATATTCTTCTTTTTAACAGCATCATTTTGTAGCTCCCAATTTCTACTTGTCCCTCATATAGTGAGTTCATCTTCAATCTTCCTTCCTATTGCCCTGAAATTCCATCACAGATGGTGGGAAAGGAAGGGAAGGGAAGAAGCATTTATTCTCACTTAGTATTTGCCCAGTGCTGGTCCTGGGGGTTTCTTTACAATATTATGCCACTTTATCCTCACAATTGGGTGATACTATTCTCCCCATTTGACAGTTGTGGAAACTGAGGCACATGGAGTTTATGTGACTTGTCCTGTGGCACACAGCAAAGTAACTGTCTGAGGCTGGATTCAGACCCTGGCATGTCTCACTCTAGGCCCAGGGCTGTCTCCACAGCACCATCAGCTGCCTCTAATTTCTAGAGAATGGAAAGTGTGCAATGAGTCCATCCTTCTATGAAGATGGTGCACCAAGACCAGATTTTCTGACTCCAGCCTGGTTCCCTGATCTTCTCCCCCACTTCTTGCCAAAGCTTACAAAAGAAATGATATCAGACTATCCTCAGGAGGCCTGGGAACCACCCTGGGGTCCTTGTTTACATGACCCTGGCATTGCCAGGAATAAGAGACTGGCCTAGAAATAGAATTTGGACCAACTAGGGTTTCTTGAGTTTGCCAGCAGGAGACTCTCACCTGAAGAGGCAAAAATGCCCCAAATGAGCAGTACACAAGGTTTCTACAGGTTTCAGGGAGTGAGGAACAGGGGAGGGGGGCAGTGCAGAAGGTGGGCGGTCAAGGATCCTCCTGCTGGCGCTTAAGGCTGGTCTTGCATAATAAGCCTTTGTAGCCTGCATTGGATTTAGCAGTTTCTATGAGAATGAGACTCGACAGGATGGGGGGCAGAGGTTTGGCTCTTTCTCACAGCAGGTTGTACAAAAGGATAATGGGGCACACCCTGCTTTGGGTTACCTGCATTATAATCACTAATGGTTGAGAACAGGCTCATGTGTGTAAATCTCACAGTGGAGCAGATGTGGGTCTGAACACTTTTCCCTAAAGAGAACTAAAGGACAAGTTTGTCTCCATGCTCATCTCTATCTGACTCCCCATGCCCAGGGCTGCCAGTTCCCAGAGAAGTCATGATCTCTTCCTTTGAGCAAATGGAAGGCCCATGGATGCTGGAGCAAGAAGGCCTGAGGAGCTGCTGTCTGGGTGAGTGAGTGAAGGCAGATATATGAGAGGTGGGATTACAAGAGGCTGCTATTTGTTCTCGTTGTGAAGCAAATGGTAGATCTGGGGACAGGACGGCCTGACTTGGAATTCTTTTTCAGATATTTCTCAGCAGCAGCTTCATGGGTCAGTCACTGAACCACTGAGTCTCAGTTTCTCCAACAGTAATAAGAGGGGTTTGGACTCCATGACCTTTCACCTTCCTTCCGGGGATAAATATATGATCCAAAAAAAAGTCATTGTTTGGAAACTGGGGGCATGGAATTCTCCTGAGAGTAGTAAAGGGGATTAGGTTTTCTTCTATGAGCTCTTTCCTAGATCTTCATATATATGTATCTATTGTGTCTATTTGCTTTAGTGTTGGTTTGTTTTGTTTTTTTTTTTTTTAAGACGGAGAGATGAGCCTGGAAATGAAGGAAGCTGCTACAGAACTAAACCTTTCTGTGCCAGAAACTCCCAAGGAAGGATTCATGAGTGATGGTCCCTTTGCCTTCAATTGGAGAGAAATCTGCAGAACATCTGAGAGTATCCAAAGTGGAGAGAAACGGTATGACTGTAATCAATATGAGAAGGCTTTTAGAGTGAAGGGATGTCTTATTGCACATCAGAGAACACACACTGCAGAGAAACCTTATGAATGTAATCAGTGTGGAAAGACTTTTAGAGAAAAGCGCAGTCTTGTTATACATAGTAGAATCCACTCTGGAGAGAAACCTTATGAATGTAATCAATGTGGAAAAACTTTTATTAATAAGCGGAATCTGGGTAGACATAGAAAAATCCACACTGGAGAGAAACCTTATGAATGTAATCAATGTGAAAAGAGTTTTAAAGTGAAGGATTCTCTTATTACACATCAGAGAATCCACACTGGAGAGAAACCTTATGAATGTAATCAATGTGGAAAGACTTTTAGGGAAAAGTGCTATCTTGTTATACATAGTAGAATCCACACTGGAGAAAAACCTTATGAATGTAATCAATGTGGAAAGACTTTTACTGATAAGCCGACTCATGTTCAACATAGAAGAATCCACACTGGAGAAAAACCTTATGAATGTAATCAATGTGGAAAAGCTTTTCGACGCAGGGACAGTCTTATTACACATCAGAGGATCCACACTGGAGAGAAACCTTATGAATGTAATCAATGTGGAAAGATTTTGACATGTAGACGTAATCTTGTTAAACATGAAACAATCCACACTGGAGAGAAACCTTATGAATGTAATCAATGTGGAAAGACTTTTGCAGTGAAGGCTTCTCTTATTAGACACCAGAGAATCCACACTAGAGAGAAACCTTATGAATGTAATCAATGTGGAAAGACTTTTAGAGAAAAGCATCATCTTGTTATACATAGTAGAATCCACACTGGAGAAAAACCTTATGAATGTAATCAATGTGGAAAGACTTTTAGAGAAAAGCGCAATCTTGTTATACATAGTAGAATCCACACTGGAGAAAAACCTTATGATTGTAATCAATGTGGAAAGACTTTTACTGATAAGCCAACTCTTGTTAAACATAGAAGAATCCACACTGGAGAAAAACCTTATGAATGTAATCAATGTGGAAAAGCTTTTCGATGCAGGGACAGTCTTATTACACATCAGAGAATCCACACTGGAGAGAAACCTTATGAATGTGATCAATGTGGAAAGATTTTTACATGTAAACGTAATCTTGTTAAACATGAAAGAATCCACAGAGGAGAGAAACCCTATGAACATAAGCAATGAGAAAAGGCTTTTGCACAGAAAGTCAGTCTTGTTATACATGAAAGATTCCACACTGGAGAGAAACCTTATGAATGTATGCAACGTGGAAAGGCTTTTGCACATAGAGTCAGTCTTGTTAGCAATGAAGGAATCCAGATAGGAGAGAAACCTTATGAATGTATGCAATGTGGAAAGGCTTTTGCACATAGAGTCAGTCTTGTTAGCCATGAGAGCATCCACACTGGAGAGAAACCTTATGAATGTAATCAATCAGGAAAGACTTTTACATGGAAAATTAGTCTTGTTAAACATAGAAGAATCCACACTGGAGAGAAACCTTATGAATGTAATAAATGTAGAAAAGCTTTTCAATGCAGGGACAGTCTTAATACACATCAGAAAATCCACACTGGAGAGAAACCTTATGGATGTAATTAATGAGGAAAGACTTTTACATGGAAATGTGGTCTTGTTACACATGAAAGAGTTCACACTGGAGAGAAACCGTAAGAATGTAGTCAATGCAGAAAGACTTACATGTAAGCGCAGTCTTGTTTAACATAGAGCAATCTACACTGGAGAGAAGCCTTATGTATATAATCAATGTGGAAAGCCTGTTGCATTTAAGAATTACCTTGTGAATCATGGGAGGATCCACACTGGAGAGAAACCTTACAAATGTAATCAATGTGGAAATGGTTTTACACATAGAGTTGGTGTTTGTTATTGCTCATCAGAGACCCCACACTGGTGAGAAACCTTTTGAATGTACTTAGTGTGGAAAGACTTTTACATGGAAGGTCTCTCTTATTGTACATCCAAGAATCCATACTGGAGAGAAACCTTATGAGTGTACCCAGTGTAGAAGGCTTTTAAACAGAAAGCCTCTTTTACTAATCATCAGAGAATCCACACTTGAGAGAAATGTTGTGAATGTACCCACTGTGGATAGGCTTTTAAACAGTAGTTCTCTTTTACTGAACATCAGAGAATCCACACTTGAGGGAGACCTTATGAGTATACCCAGTGCCCCAAGGCTTTTCTACAGAGGAACCATCTTAACTCACATGAGAGCATCCACAGTGGAGAGAAACCTTATAAATATACCCAATATGGAAAGGCTTTTACACAAAAGTCCTTTCTCACTAGACATAAAAGAGTCTACAATGAAGAGAAATGTTATGAATGTACCCAGTGCAGAAAGGCTTTTAAACAGAGGAACCATCTTAACTGGCATCAGCGCATCCACACTGGAGAGAAACCTTATGAATGTGATCATTGTGGTAGAACTTCAGGCTAAATTCAATCCTTGTGTACCTTCAGAGAATTCATGTGACATGTAGGACTCTTCTAACTGACCTGAATGAGGAAAGGCATGAAAATGGAGTACAGAGATTCATAGCAGAAAATTCACTCGGGGTACAAGCCATGTATGAACTCCTTATGGGAAGGCTTGCAACCAGAGATCATCTCTTATCCTCTCATCAGAGGATTTATAATGAAAAGAAACCTCATGAATGTGCTTAGTGGAATGTGCCTTACTCTAGAACATGGAGGTCACAGGTGAAGATGAAATTTTGTCTGAATACAACAGAAAGATGAGATAAGTAAAATAATTGTTGCTGACCTTCCAGGTTGCACAACCAGAAAAGGAGTCAATTGTCAGATAAAGTGCAGAACTATGCAAAAGAATACATCTGGATGTTTTCATAACAAGGAAAAGACTTTGTGCCAATCTTTTGTCAACTGGGGAACAATCTTTGGTGAAGGGAAGAAATCAGATTTGTTTGATGAAGGATATTAGAACTGGAGCAGTTGAGGGGAATGTTGTGTTCTCCCACAGCCACCTGCATGCTTGTATTCAGAGTCCATCCAGTTGAGAGTCAAGAAACTTCTCATTAAGTTGAGATCATTTCTGCCTCCTCACTGGGAAAGGCCACAATAAGCAGCAGGAAATGGGGCAGCAATCACATTTTAAGAAGGCATGGAGACACGCTCTGAAGAGTGTGGACTAACAGAGTGGGAGAGGGCAGAGCTCTCGGCCTGTGAATGGGATTGGGAAGGGAAGTAGAATGAGAAAGAGAAGGGAGGGGGAGAAGCAGAGAACATCTGTCCCCCAACCATGGCTTAGAGTTGGGGTCCCTAGGCAGCTTGGCCTGGGGATGGCTGGGGATGCAGTGGATGACCTTGGCATCTTCCATGTCTGCCCACGCTCGAAGCCGTCCACAGAGCCTGCTTCAGCCACCTTCATGGTTGTTGGAAGAAATTGTTCTCATCTGCCCATTCCTGGGTGGGAGGGCATAGTTCTTGTGCTTGGAGTTCGCACCCCCTCTCTCACCCATGTTTTTGTGGCCTTTCAGTTACCCTCAAGCTGGCTTAGCCAGAGGCAGATTAGCAAGGGTGTCTGCTGGGCATGCTACAGCTTCTTGGGGCCACAGGGGAGAGTTGGGTGAGAGGTGGACACCCAAGGAGTGTGAAAAAGGCTCAGCCAGGCCTCCCACCAGAGGGGCTAGTCCTCCATGAACAGGTACATACCTGGAAAGCAAGAGGGGTGGGGCTAAAGACACCCTAGCAAGAGGGAGAGAACATTCCCAGCATGGGGGACAGCCATTGGAAAGGCAAAGTCAGGAGATCAGGTCTTGGTCAAACATGAGCCAGGAGGACAGTGACCCTGGGTCAGAGAGCAGGGGAAGGAAGAAGAGAGGAGTGAGGTGTAAGAAGACTGGAAAGGGGGTGGGGCTGGTTATAAGTATCTGCTGTGGGCCAGGCACCTTGTCCATTTTAGCTCATTTGATTCTGCTGCCAGAATTCTCAGGGTCCTTGTTAGTGACATTCTGAATAAGGCACGTGGAACCACACATGTACACAGAAACAAACACACATGCACACGCGCTCACAAACGCGCACAAAAACACATGTGCACATGCAGATATAGTTTCAGATGTAGATTTTCCCCTCTTGAGGTTTGGGACTGGCCCAGAGATTGGGGTGTGATCAGGTAAGTCCCTTAAGTGGAAAAAGATAGAGAGAGGTGAATTTTTTAAAAAAGAGTTTAAAGTATTAATCATTGATTTCTATTCTATACTTTTGTCTTTTGCTTCAAGAGGACTACATTTATTGCTTCTGTGGTCTTCATATTCCTCAAGTAATTAAAATTAAGGTACCTATTTTGATTTCTCTTTCCTAAACACTTTCTATTTTATGATGGCACGGATCTTGCCATTTCATCCTTTTTGTAGTTTTTCTGTTGTGTCTCAATGTCTTAGAAGTTACAAATCCTCTGTGAAGTAGTGAGGATAGATACATTGTGAACTAGTACAACTTTTTCAGTGTTTCTGTTTGTGCATTCTGCTTCCACTCCCTACTTTTTCTATAATTTTCTGTTCCATTTGTTCTTCTCTGACTCCATAGGCTCCTATCTTTGTGGATACTGACTGTACATAAGAGCTCTGATTTCAATTTCTTGAGGCAGGATGTTGGCCTTTAGAAATGAAGCATTCAGTCAGAAAAAAAAGAAGTTCTCCCTAAGCATCTAATCAGGGAAGGTTATAATTACCATATGGTAAACATGTCCCATTAAAGAATATCTCTCTTCCTTCAAGGGAATGTTCTTGTGTAGGATTCTCTGCCACCACAAAGTTAAGATTTGTTTCTCTCTTACTCCTTAATGAATGAGATAGAAATAATAAAGATAATGAAATAGAGTTTTTTTTAAAGAAAAAAAGCAGAGAAAAACAACAAAAACAAACAAGAAATAAAAACATGGAAAGGAAATAAAAGGCTGGTAATTTTAAGCAACTACTTAACTGAAACAGAAAAAAGAAAGAGAAGAGAAGAGAAGAAACGGATCAATGAAAAAGTGAAAAAATGAATTACGCATAACTCCAGAACTAGGAAAAAGATTGAAAAAGGTATTGAGATTGAGGAGAAGAAAGCCTAGGGAATAGGGTTGCCTTAAAATAGATTAGGGAAGAAAGGAAGGACAAAATACTATTGAGAAAGAGGAATAATAAAAAAGTGATGTTTTTCCAATATATATTTGTCTTCACATTACAATTATTTCCAAATATTGCCATATCTCTTCCCATCCCTATTGAGCTTTACCTTGTAAATATGGGAGGGAAGTAAAAAAAAATATAAGGCAAACAATGTCAACCAATACATTGATGTTGTCTCACAGCATAAGCAACATTCTACATTCATGATGCCTCATCTTTACTCTTGCACACATTGGCCTATGGTAATGATGATGTATTCAGTTTTATTTTATTATTCTTTTTCTTATACTATTGTATTTTGTATGATATCATGCTGATTCTTATTTTTTATTGTTTATTGTATTTGTTCTTAAAAAGTCTCTTCCAATATGTGCCAAGTCCTCATATTCAGCATTTCTTAAGACACAATGATATTCCACACACTTTTTACACATTACCCAATCAACCAGTCCTGTTTCCAGTTCTTTATTACTGCAAGACATGCCATGAATATTTGGCTATGAATTAAGTTTTTTCTTTCTTTGTTGTTCTTGGCAATTTAGTTCAACAGGATATCTCTCAGGTAAAGAATTCAGGCATTTTAATCATTTTTGGAATTTTCAGTAATTATAAATTATTTCCCAGAATGATTAAACCAGCTTAAAGCTCCACCATTCATATAGTATATCATCAGTACATACATCTTTTTATGCCTCCCATAAAATTGCCTCTTAAAATTGTCATTTTTTACCAGTTTACAGCCCTCAAATTTGTTCTAATTTGTATCTTCCATGTTATTAGTAAATTTGAAACAATATTTTTGCTAATAGTTTGAAACAAGTTCTTCTATGGAATTGCTTGGTACTTATAGAAGAGAGATGACAATTCTCAAAATATCTTCCATTAATCTTACAAGATGAAAGTGGTTTGTTTCTGGTTAAGAAGTTTTCAACAAGCATAGGACCATAACACGCTATTTAACACTTTCTCTAACACCCCTCATACATTCAATTTAACATTTGTAAATCAATAAGCATTTATTAAACGCCTACTATGTGTCATGGGTAAGTATGAGTAAAGAACCAGAAAGGTAACAGAGAAGGAAAAATTGAAGAAGTAGAATGAGAGTCAATTGAAAGCAGTGAGGTGTTCACTTCATAAAAATTTTCCATATCCTAATCTAGGACAATAATTTTCTTCCATAAAAAAATTAAAAAAAGAACATGTTTGAAATATGCATATAATGTATATGCTTTCCTGGGTGGAAAATTATTATTTGTCACTTGTTATGGGGTTGGTACAAGGTTTGTAAGAGATATGAAAGTCTCAGGCCACTCTAGTAAGCAACTGGCATAATAGGAAACAAAATAATTTTAGAGAGGATGAGTTTGGCTCTTATAGGAAACTGCAGAGACAAAGATGTGATGTTGTTATTTTGCTAATTATTCAGAAGTGTTTCAAAGGACCAGTAAATGAATATGTTGTTCATAAACCTATTCACATTCAATGTGAATAGCCAGGTTAACCTTAGAGTGATGAAGTTTTTTAACCTCAGTGACTCTTAAGGGCCATCAACTAAGTTTTGGAGGGATTGAGATCTGCTTTACTAAATGTAGTACCTAGGTGCTGAAATCCTAGCTATTTGAAATATGGAAGTAAATAAATTAATAATAATAATACACTTTAAAGTTTTCAAAGGAATTCTTAAGTATTATCTCATTTTATTTTTACAATAATCCTGGGAAGTAAATGTCATAATTATCCCCATTGTACAGATTATAAAACTGAAGTTGAGAGAAAATATTTTCCCAAAGTTACACATTTATTAAATGCCTGAAGCTATATTTGTACTCGGGTCTTCCTGATTCTCAATCCCATATGTTATCCATTGCACTACCTTACTACCTCAGTACATTATTTACATTGTTAAGTTTTAAGCTTCATGAGTGGAGGGACTGTGTTTTATCTAAATTTTATATGTTATGTTCCCCATGCCTATTTTCTGCACACAGGATATATTTAATGAATATCTATGAAATTGAATTGGATTGGATATGGTCAGACTCATGTGCTTTTTCCATTTTAAAAGAATAAGGAGAAAAATTATCAGTTTAATTGAATTACGATTGCCCTTAGACATTGCGGTCTGAAGGACAGACAGAAATGAACATTTGAATCATTGTTGATTAAAATTTTTAAGAAAGATTTTCAGATTTCATTTAATGATATAAAGAGACATTAAAATGTAGGTACATATTGGATCAAAAACAAGTGATGAAGATTGTGCAATAATTGAACACTGATGTATGTTTCTAGGCAGTAGATTAGAAGAGAAGGATCACAACGCCTTTGAATGGAAAGTGAGTCCAAGAAGAAATGAATAGAAACAGAGAAGTTTAAGTTAGAACCAAACTCATTCTCCAAAGCTAATCTCAGTAACAATATAAATGAGTAGAAATGGAACAATCACAAAGTAAGGTTGCCAGAAAAATTAAAGCACACACAAACATGCATACAAACTTTCACTCATACACACAGACACACACATAAATCTACAACTGTTGTATGGACTAATGGGGGAAACACCGTATTGTCACCCATTATATCAGGGGCTGAGAAGCAGCAGACAGACTTTAACTGATGTGTCAATCCCATTTTGATGTAAAAATAATACAAAATGAATCTCAAAATTTTAAGAAATATGAAAATACAGAGTTGGTCTTTAAATTCAAATGCTGTCAATTGAGAGATTTTCACAGAATCACAATGAATTAAATGTGTTTTTCATGAGGAAGTACAGAGAAAGGACGTATTTCTGAGATAGCTTTAAATTTATAATCAAAAGCAGCTTCCATTTCACTTTGAAAATGATACAGTCCTCTCCTTTGACATTTCCAAAACCTTCCTCATACTATCACTCCTTTTATGACCTTGCTCTTCCCAATCCCCCTCAAACAGCTAGGTAGCCCAGTGGATAGAATGCTGGGACTGCAGATGGGAAGACCTGAATCCAAAATGAGCCTCAGACACTTGGTTGCTGTGTGACTCTGGGAAAGTCACTTAACATCTGTCTGCTTCAGTTTTCTCATGTGTAAAATAGGAATAGTAATAGTAGTAGTTGTTGTGAAGATCAAGTCAAATAAGAATTGTAGAGAATCTAACAGTGCCTAGTGCATACTAGCACTATATAAATGTTAGATGATGATGATGCTGGTAATGATGATTATATCCCAATTCCTTTCATTCCTCCTCACGCTATTAAATCACATTAAGATCCTTCATCAGACAGAAGTATATTATGTCTTCATTTTTTGTTCCTTCTCTTCTGTGTAAACTGAGTATCAAAATGCACTGATGTAAGACTCTTTCCTCTTTGGTGGAGATGAATGTTTTGCCATGCACTAGGAGCAGGGCAGAGCTCTCAGAGCTCTCAGAGACCAGAATTTTTCTTTATCTTCTGACTGAAAAAAAACTTGAACATTTTAAAATATAAAACAGCCCTCAAGTATCAGAAAGAGCATTATATATGTCCTAATCCAATAACCCCTATTCTATAAATAAGAAAAGTAAAATCAAGAAAGACTAAATAACTTAAAGTCATACAATTAATTATTGAGAGACATAATATTAAAGTTAGGTATTCTGAAATAACATAGATTTTTGTTTCATTTGGTTTTCTTTTCCTAAGCACTGAGGCCATTAATTGGAACTTTTGGGTACTAGGTTCTTGGTATGTACATAGAGAGCTATTTACTGTATACTATGTGGAAATATAAGGAAGATGAGGTAATCTGTGTCTATTGGACAAGGGGAAAAGAACAACAACATATGATGAGAATTTAAGATTTTATGGACTAGAACACAGTGAGAACACTGTAAGACAGGTGCAATCTTTTGCTATACTCCTCCATCCTTCACAGCAGACAAACACATCACCAAAGAGGCACAGACCAAGGAGGAAAACTTCAAGTTGGTTAGTGTCACAAGCCTATAATGACTTCTATCTTCAAGGGACAGGCCATTGTCTCTCTGCATTGGGAGAAGCTAGAAGAATTTGTAAATTTCACCATGAAATCTGAGATTTTTACTTCTAGAGGCAAAGCATCCTTTTTTCACTCTGGAAAAGAGACTGTTGAAATAATTCTGGGTGGAAGAATAATGAACCAGAATACTTACAGGTTTTTTTTTTTATTTTCATTTTAGAAAGAGATGGAAGGATTTGGAATTCAAGATGAAGTTGTAAAAATGGGGAATAGGCTAAGCGGTTTAAGTGGTTGCCCATATGACCAAGTTGCCTTTGACTAATCAAATTACTGGCTAAAGGGAGATTTGAATGTTCTTCACCATTGTAGCTGAGGGAAACAGTGAAGAGATTCACTTTCTGCCTTCCCGTTGCTTCTATCTCTGCTTACAGCTAATTAACTCCTATGTTTCTCTGTTATTCATGTCTGCTGTTTACTTTTTATTTAGTTCCTTGCTTTGAAAACATATTTCTTAACATATGAAAATATGATCAGCAAAATTTCTATAGTGCATTTCTCTAAATTATTAAATCGTGGGCAGAGGGGAGCAAATGGAGCATGGAAATGAGACTAGTTGGGATATACAGAACTAAAAATAGGTAAAAATTATTAAAATGCTGAATATTTCATCCTGAATGAAGCCTCCATGAGCTGGTATGAATGGGTTTTATTGTTCATTTTATTAATAACAAGTTATAGGATACCAAAATAGTAGATTGAGATAATCCATATGAACTGGACCCTATGCCCAGACTTTAATAGACCAGAGTGACATTATTTTTGGGACCAAGACCAGAATTGGTTTAGAACATGAGTACCTCAGAGAAACTATTTAGACTCCAATGGATGAGATAAATTCTGTGTAGACAAATTCAAAGGCATCTTGTATAAAATTATCAGGGGAGGAAGTGTGATCTGAAATAATATAATCTGGAAGAGTCACTTTTCTTGAGACTGACTGAAATTCCTACTGAAGGACAGAAAGCCTCCCTAAATTTCCAACTTTTTGCTCATAGCAATCTTTTCTGCTTACAGTAACAAGAAGAAAAGGTAAAAAGAGAAAAGAAAAGATGTTCTATTTCTTTCTTATCAGCAATTACTGCTGTAATCCTGCCAATTATTTCTTTATCTAAAACTGGTTGTTAAAAACTAAATTGGCAAATACCATCTGTGCTTTAAAGGAATAAATCCATTAATTTGGCATAAAACAAGTATATAATGTGTAAAGCTATTTATCATTAATCTGTATCATGCCATGTGATTATAAATCATTGGATTGTGATAATTATTTTCTTTTAATTGTAGTCTTATTATTAAGATATTTGAAATTTTGCAAGAGATATAAGAAAATAGAATTACAGTGTTTCCACAGTGATATTATTCATCTCAGTCACCAGGATGATAAGTTTTGAATATTTGTGCCATATAATGAACATGAATAAGAGATAGAACTTATCATAATAGAGTACTAGGCTTGGAGTCAGGAAAATAGGTTCATATCCTATATTATGGTGTTATCCTGGGAAAGGCACTTAATTTATATTCACTTTAAGCTGTGTCCTAATATGAATATGCTAAATAATAAATAAATTGTTGGATCAAAGATCTGAAAATGAAAAGGAAACCATGAAGTCATCCAGTTCAACAATACCACGATAATAATAATAAATAACATTTATATAGCACTTACAATGTGCCAGGCACTGTGCTTAAACCTTTACAATTATTACCTCACTTAATCCTCACACAACTACACTGGGAGGAAGGTTATTATTATTCCCATTTTATAGATGAGGAAACTGAGGTAAACTGAGGTAAGTAACTGAGTCTGAATTTGAACTGAGGTCTTAACTCCAATCATAGCAGCATATCCACTCAATTACCTAGCAGCCATAAGAGATAAAATGACTTGTCCTAAAATACCTAGGTTGCAAATTATAGTTACAAGCTGAATCAAGGTCCTTAGTATCCTTTTGTTGAAGGACACCAAATTCAATACTCTCTCAACTGTGCCATGAAGTCTCTTAATGGATTACAATATAACAGAAAATAAAGCTTGGGGATGCAAGAGGAAAATGCAGACAGCATTTTAGACGGAAGTTGTGCCTAGCTGTTCCTCAAAGCAAGAGAGATTTTGAAAGGTAGAGATGAGAAGGGAGTACCTTCCATGAACTGTAGGTGATCTTCATTGGTCTTCTGAGACATTTCAATTTTTCTGTTATTTTAACATCTAAAAAGAAAGAATAGAACTAAAATGAAAATATAGCTCAAGGAAAAGATCAGTCAGCTAATTAATGAGAGAGAACATTTCTGTCCTTAATACATTCAAGATGGGGACCATCTCCAGTCATCATGATCTATATCTTGCAACTGGACCCAGATGGCTCCAGAGGAGAAAGTGATGTTTGTGACCTTGCACAACCCTTCCTCACTTAAATCAAATTTGCTGACAATTTGGCATCATCTTCTTCATGTCATGGTCCCCTTCAACAAACAACAGCAACATGATAACAAGCCAGGGATAGGGGAAGAACACACCATACTCCCAGGACATTGTAAATACTAGATGACATGGTGGTTGAGTTCTCATCAGTAACATTGGAAAAAATAGGTAAGATGAGAGAGGTGATTAAAGACAGCAGCAAGCATATGCTAGTCTGATTTTTTAAGTGAAAGTCTATATTCCGAAAAGGAAGGTTGGTTGCTTGATTGTTGTCCTTAGTTCTCTAAGAGGACCAAAATGATATCACTATGTTGGAGTCAAGGTACAATGCATCTGACTGTGTCTGATCAGACCACCATGAGCTGAGAATGCTCTACATTGGTCAGGCACAAATAGTCCATAGAAATATTTGTGATGGAGACATGTCTAAATGTGTACAATTCATGTTTCTTTTGAGCTACTGAAATTCTGTTTTACTCAGAGAGGACACCATGCTGGATGCTGCTTTGCCATCATCTCCCATGTAATACGGCTGATTCCAAAGTTCTTCAGAGAAACCTTGAGAGTGTCCTTGTATTGCTTCTTCTGACCACCATGTTTGTGCCTTCTTTATGTGGATTCTCCATAAAATAATATTTTAGGCAAATACACTTCGGCATTCAAACAAAGTGACCAACCCATTTGAGTTGCACTATCAGCAATAAAGTTAGATTGCTTGGTAGCAATCACCTACCCAGCAAAACTGAGTATCATGCTCCAAGGCAAAATATGGATTTTCAATAGAGGACTTTCAATCTTTCTCAGTGAAAAGAACAGAGCTGAATAGAAAATTTGACTTTCAAACACAAAAATCAAGAGAAGCACGAAAAGGTAATCAAGAAAAAGAACAACAAAAAGAAATTGCAAGGGACTTACTAAAGTTGAACTGTTTTGTTTACATTCCTACATGGAAAGATGATGTGTATGATGCAGGAGACCTCAGTATTAGGGTAGCTGAAGGGAATATGCATATATATATGTATATGTGTTTATGTATGTATATATATATATATAAGTGAATGTGTATGTGTGTGTGTATATATATATATATATATATATATATATATATATATATATATAGAGAGAGAGAGAGAGAGAGAGAGAGAGAGAGAGAGAGGGCACAGGGTGAGGTGAAGATGAGGGGAAGATATCTAAAAGAAATAAAATCAAATTAAGGGATGATAGAGGAATATATTGAGAAAGGGAGATAAGGAGAGATAGAATGGGGTGGATTATCTCACATAAAGGTGGCAAGAGGAAACAGTTCTGTGGGAGGAGGGGAGAGGGCAGGTGAGGGGAGAATGAGAGAATCTTGCTCCCATCAGATTTGGCTTGAGGAGGGAATACCATACATACTCAATTGGGTATCTTACCCCACAGGAAAGAAGAGGGAAGAAGATAAAAAGGGGGGGGATGATGGAGGGGGAGGGCAGATGGGGGTGGAGGTAATCAAAAACAAACACTTTCGAAAGGGGACAGGGTCAAGGGAGAAAAGTCAATAAAGGGGGATGGGTTGGGAAGGAGCAAAATATAGTTAGTCTTTCACAACATGAGTATTGTGGAAGGGTTATACATAATGATACACATGTGGCCTATGTTGAATTGCTTGACTTCTTAGGGAGAGTGGGAGGGAAGAGAAGAGGGGAGAGAATCTGGAACTCAAAGTTTTAAAAACAGATGTTTAAAAACAAAAAAAAAGTTTTTGCATGCAACTAGAAAATAAGATACACAGGCAATGGGGCATAGAAATTTATCTTGCCCTACAAGAAAGGAAGGGAAAAGGGGATGGGAGGGGAGTGGGGTGACAGAAGGGAGGGCTGACTGGGAAACAGGGCAACCAGAATATACGCCATCTTGGAGTGGGGGGAAGGTAGAAATGGGGAGAAAATTTGTAATTCAAACTCTTGTGAAAATCAATGCTGAAAATTAAATATGTTAAAAAAATAAATTAATTAAAATTTAAAAAAAAACACACACTCAGAAGAAGATGACAAAATTAAAATTTCAATATCAAAACCCTCAAGGAAAAAACATGAGTTGGCCTCAGGCCATGGAAGAGCTCAAAAAGGATTTTAAAAATCAAGAGAAGTTGTGGAAAAATTGTGGGAAAAATGAGAGTGATGCAAGAAAATCATGAAAAACAAGTCAACATCTTGGTAAAGGAATCACAAAAATACTTCAAAAATAAAACCTTAAAAAACAGAATAGGCCAAATGGTAAATGAGGTACAAAAAACCAGTAAGGAAAATAATACCTTGAAAAGCAGAACTGAACAAAAGAAAAAAATATGCAAAACTCACTGAAGAAAAAAAACTCATTAAAAAGTAGAATTGGACAAATGATAAAAGACATTCAAGACCTTGCTGAAGAAAATATTTCCATAAAAAATAGAATTGAGCAAATGGACTAATGACTTCATAAGAAATCAAGGAACAATGAAACAAAACCAAAAGCATGAAAAGTAGAAGATGGTATGAAATATCTCATTGGAAAACAACTGACCTAGAAAATAAATCCAGAAAAGAGAATTTAAAAAATTATTGCACTCCCTGAAAGCCATGATAAAAAAAAGCCTAGACATGTTTATTCAGGAAATCATCAAGGAAAATGGTCCTAATATACTAGAACCAGAAAGAGATCCCCAAATTAAAACTCCCAGGAATATTATAGCCAAATTCCAGAGCTCCTAGGTCAAAGAAAAAATATTGCAAGCAGCCAGAAAGAAATAACACAAGTATCATGGAGCCACAGTCAGGATAACACAAGATTTGGCAGCTTCTACTTTAAAGAATCAGCGGGCTTGGACACAATGCCACATTGTGTATACAATTGATAGATAAAATTCTGGAGGTCAAAGGACCTAAACCAAGAATCACATACCCAGAAAATCTGAATGTAATCCTTCAGATAAGAAATGGACATTCTATGAAATGTGAAAATTTTTGAAGCAAATTTCTCTGATAAAGGCCTCATTTCTCAAATATATAGAGACTGAGTTATATTCATAAAAATATGACTCATTCCCCAGTTGATAAATGGTTAAAAGATATGAACAGCTTTTAGATGATGTAATCAAATCTATTTATAGTCATGTGAAAAGATGCTCTAAATCTGTATTTATTGGAGAAATGCAAATTAAAACAATTCTAAGGTACTACCTCAGACCTAGTAGATTGACTAAGGGGACAGAAAAGTAAAATGACAAATGTTTGAGGGGATGTGGGAAAACTGAGACACTAATACACTGTTGGTGGAATTGTGAACTGGTTCAACCATTCTTTAAAGCAATTAAAAATATACCCAAAGGACTAAAATATCATGCATACCCTTTAACCTAGCAATACCACTACTAGGTCTGTATCCCCAAAGAGATCAAGAACAAAAAGGTAAGGCACCTATATATGCAGAAATCTTCATAGCAGCTCTTTTCTGGTGGCAAAGAACTGGAAAATGAGAGGATGCCCCTTAATTCATGAATGGCTGAACTAGTTGTGGTATATGATTCTGAAGGAATTCTATTGTGCTATAATAAATGAGGAGCAGGATCTTCTCAAGAAAACTGGAAATGCGTGCCTGAACTGATGCAAAGTGAAATAATTAGAAGCACAATAACATTGTACACACTAATGGCTATATTGTAGGACGATCAGTTGTGAATGAATTATCTATTTTAGCAATACAATGATTCAAGACAACTCTTAAGGACTTATAATGAAAAATGCTATCCATCCCCAGAGAAAGAACTGATGAAGTCTGAGTACAGATGGAAGCATTTTTTAACTATCTTTCTTTTTCTTGTTGTTTTATTGGGTCTGTTTTTATTTTTTACAACATGTCTAACATAGAATATGTTTTCCAGAACTACACATGTATAATCTATATCAAAATGCTTGCCTTCATAAATTAAATTAAAAAAAAGAAAGGCAAAAAAGTGCTTGCCTTCGCTATGCAGGGCATAGGGAGGGAGGGAAACAATTTAGAACTCAAAATTTTAAAAACAAATGTAATGAATTGTTTATACATATAATTGGGAAAAAATAAAATCCTAAATAACAAAGTATAAAAAGTGTCACTAAACTGTACATAAGTAATTCTGCAGGCCACATATTGACTTACTATGTTGTATTATGTTTTTATTTACTTTGTTAAGTATTGCCAAGTTATATTTTAACCTGCTTCAAGTCACACTCAGGGGACAGTATTGTATTTGACATCTCTGCCATAGACTTAGATCTTAACTTTGAAAAGTGACAAATTCTGGATGATGACTGAGGGGCTTATCTTTAAACAAAGGGGTTCTCTTTAAAGCTACACGAATTCACGAAGATGCAATGCCACATTGTGTATACATTGATAGAAATGTGAGAAATGTGTGTGTTTGTGTGTGTTTAATAATTTTGGCTTTGTATTGTAGTCTAGGGATATCCATGTCTCTTTCTTTCCCTTTTCTTTTTATTATTTTTCTTGAGATTCTTAAACATATTTACCTCCATGTGAGTCCCGTCATTATTTTTTCTAGTTCTATATGGTAATTTGTTAGGCTGGTTGATATGGTATTGAGTAAGTAATCAATGATTCCTTTTATCTTTTCAGAGCAGGGCTCCAATGTGAACTCTTACAGACTTTTCATGACCCCTATAGCTGCTAGCACACTCTGACCTCTCATTAATTATTTCATATTTGATCTGAACATATTTTACAAGTTAAATATCCTTTTCAGTATGCATATTATTCTCCATCCTAACATAATGCTTATCTTTCCCTACCGAGGGGGTAGGAACTCTTCAATTTTTGTCTTTGTTGCAGCAGTGCCTAGCACAATTCCTGGCACCTTGTTGTTGAATAAATGTTTACTGCATTGAATTTTATAGTGTTCACTTCACTAGGTGTATTTATGCTTCACAGTTGCCTGATCAGACTATTGTGGTATACTGTGTTCTTGTCTCAGTACTGCATTTAACAAAGTAAATTGACAGGGATTGTCAAACTGTTCTATGCCCTAAGCAGGGCAAATGAGATTGTGACGGGCCTGGATAACATTCCTTACATGGGCTGCTTGAAGGAACTGGAAATATTTAGTCTGCAGAAAAAAAGATGGGAGGGGGAAGTGGCATTAGTGTAGAATAGTTATGTGAATAGCTATCGTATCTCTGGGTAATTTTTTTTCCACTTTTTGTTGCTTTTAGACACACCTAGTCTAAGAACTCTCAGTGTCCTCTGTTTACTTTCATTAAAAATAATATTATAAGAAAGATAAAATTACTAACAAAATAAGCCCCTTTTCAAATCTCTTTTCTCCACTCACAAAAACATTGGCTAACAAGGAAAGAAAAAAATGGAGGATCCTCCCCAGTGGAATTGATTTTCTTCTTCCTTGGTTGAAATTTATTGAAGCAATTTCAATTTCTTTGAAAAAAAATTAGCAGAAATGTAGTCTATTAATATTGCCCAGAGATTACCAAAACCATATGAGTAGCTGA
Organism: Trichosurus vulpecula; assembly: GCF_011100635.1. Classification (NCBI taxonomy): domain Eukaryota; kingdom Metazoa; phylum Chordata; class Mammalia; order Diprotodontia; family Phalangeridae; genus Trichosurus; species Trichosurus vulpecula. The sequence continues at coordinate 132,808,586 of NC_050573.1, read as the reverse complement.
AGTCCCATCCACATCTTAAGCAAGCATATCTATACTAATGATTACTGATTGTGATAAAGGTTTTTATATTGGGGGGGAGGTGAAATTCTCTAAAGCCAGAAAAAAATGTGATCTTAATTACATATTTAATAACATGAAAAATAGATATAAAATGTGATTTTTCATGTGAAAGTTAGTGATAAAAACCTCACTGTGGTATTTTTACAAAACAACATTTTAGTGAGATACCATTCCCTGTGCACATTTTATTTATGCAATAAAGGATTTTTAATCATGTCAACCTGTCAAGTGGAAGGGTATCATAATATCAATTAGTCATCAAGCTGTCTTTACAGGAAAGGTTTGGTGAATGGAAATGATTTTTAGTCATCATTCCTAAGCTTTTCTGATAGATAATTCACAATTTTATAATTTTGCCAGTGCTGCAATGATTTCCCTGGATTTTCATCAATATGAGTTAACCAAGGATTTTAACTTAGGCTTACAAAATAAATGTTGCTTTTATCTGTTTCATTTAGATAAAAGTAGAAATGAAACATTAACTCTATGCTAATAAAGTATTAACTAAATACTTTTGGACAGAACAAATATTTCCCAACTATTCCTTCACACCTGAAACATCTTAGTCAACGTAAACATTTGATGGGACTCTTGTGTTTTAGAAGCAGCACTTGAATTATATGCTAACAGGCTATCTATTGTCTCATTATTTCTTACCTGTTCTTAATATGTGTGTCATTTAACAAGGTGACTATTTAGTTTTCTCCCTGAATTTCCGGTGGCCTTCCTACTAGCTTACAATATTAGTTGTAGTAGTTATAGCATCAGCAACAAAACACCTGCAATTGATAAAAATGATTTATATGTTTCAAAGGGCTTTTTATGTTATATCATTTATATCATTTAAGCCTCACAAAATCTATGAGAGGCAGATAATGTAACTTTCACTGTTTCACAAATGATAAAGTGAAGGTTCAGAGTTTAAGTACCCTACTTGCGATCACAGAGTTAATGAAATACCAGAACCTGGATTGGCATTTAAGAATTCCTGACTCCAAGGCCAGGAATGTACTCACCATGCCATTTTGTCAAAATGAATGATGATCATCATCATGATGATCATGATAATGATGGTGATAAAGAGGAATGGGAGGAAGAGAATTAATTTATTTTAGGGGAGGGAGAATCTAACCAGTAACTCATTAGAAAAAGGAATGGCTTTAATGAGCACACTTTTTATATCAATGCAGATGAGATGCTTATAGTCTAAGACTTAGAGAATTAGGCTGGGCCTTAGTAAAGTGGCTTGAAAAGGGTCACACCGTTGATATGTATCAGAAGCAAACTTCTGTCTTCTGTGCCATATCCCTATTAATCATGTTATTGTAATATAAGTATACATAGTAATCAGGTTAGTTATTATATTCATTTAATGTTTTAAGGTACCTTACATATATCATTTCATTTGAGATCCCCTCCAAGTCTGGAAAGGAAGGAACAGCCGATCACAGTACCACAGTACCTTCTTGGGTTTCCCATAGTATCCTAATAACAGCCAATAAGATGTGGAGGTAAAAACTGCTTCCCAAGTTCAACAGCATAGTCTATAAGTTAAAACCATCAGTTTAATGACTTCATCCCACTTGGCACAAAAAACAGGCCCTAACAGGAAGTATTAGAAGGAGCTACTAACCCACAGTAATATTTAGAATCAAATCGGTGATCTCCTTTTAAGGAAGCCTAGGTTTTGTTTGCTTTTTGGTTGTTGTTTGTTTTGTTTTGAATACAGGATTCTCTCAATGCTTTCAATACTTACATGTCTTGTCCAATTCCAATAAACCACACACACACACACACACACACACACACACACTTTCTCCTTGAAAATACAGTTTTATGTTTATTGACTACACCTAACTAAATTATTCATTAATTATTTTAGGGATATTTAGCGTAAAATGCCAATCAAACAAATAAAATCTTTTCAGCTCTATTTCAACACACTAATTCACAGAAACAAATACCATAAAAGAATGAATCAATTGGCCAAGGGACCTAGAAGCTTCTGGCTCTCCTTCCCAGTAATCAATCTGTAGTAACCAAGGAAATAAGATCTCTCAGGGAGCTCCAAGAAAATCTGTAGCCAATGGAAAAAAACATGAACCACAGTCTCAGTCTTTTAGACATTCTTTTTGACCTTGGGTCCTGCTTACAGAAAGAGAAGGCCTAGCCAGGGGCAGCTGATAGTACCTTCAGATGTGCATATTGGTCTCCAGAAGAAGTAAAGACAACTTCCTTGATTGCTCTTATAAATATTCTCTGACTCAGGTTGCCATCATTTTGGCATAGAAAAAATCGCGACTTTCATTTTCAAGTTTGATAGCAGGACTGAGAAGAAAGATGACTTAGTCCTATGGAGAAAGGAGTAACTAGGGAAGATTCAGCATGGGAAAGTTCTCTAGATAAAGGGAGAGGATCAGTACTTTGGGAAAACACAAAATATTTGTATTTAGGTGTGCTTTTCAAGCCAGCTCAACTCAATAAGCATCAGCTGTAAGTCTACCTTTGGGCAAAGAGAAGAACCTGAAAACTTACAATGGCACAAAAATATAAGATAAACATCCTACTTAGGTGTACATAGAGTATGGGCCAGGTCTACCTGTGTGTTGCTGGCATTATTATCATTGACCCTTGTCTTGAGGAGGCAACACACAGCCCAACTCTTTGCAACTCTGGGATCCCTATTTTGTAACTGATGATGACATGGAAGTTATTCTTTTGATATGGACTAAGTAAGAGAAATGAGCCCTATAAATTAGTAAAAATCTGGATGATAGAGAATTTTCTAAAGAAATGCATTCTGTATTTTTTCAAGGACTCATAAGAAACTGAAGCAGAATAATAAAAATCTTAAGTAAATAAAAAAAGAATGAGGAGTTAAGATGGTAGAATAAGGAACAAACTCCTTAAAGTCTCCCAAATTCCCCTCCAAACACCCTTAAATAATGCCTCAAAACAAATTCTGAAGCAGCATAACCAACAAAATGATGGAGTGAAACAAATTTCCAGCCCACGATAAACTTAGAAGACCCGCAGGAAAGGTCTGTCTCGCTGAGGTGAGAGTGGAGCACAGTACAGTGCAGGCAGCCCAGGTAAGCCAGCAGCAGGCTGCTTCCAGCAAGGCAGTACAGGCCTTGGGGGCAACTGAATCAGCAACAGCAATGTAAGAGAGCTGGGCAACTGATCAGAAGGAGATTATAAGGGACACTTTGGTGGCACTAGGTGCAGAACTCTCTTGCCTTATGCAAATAGAGATCTGGGTCACAGAGCCAGATCACAATCCAAGACTGAGGATGAGCACAAGCACATTAGAGTATCAACAGATGAGTAGGGATCTGGTCACAGGTTGAAAAAAGTTCTTGTGGTCACTCAAAGAGCAGATCACAGGCCAGGAGAGCACTGACCACACCTCTGCATAGGTCATACTAGCTTGGAAGAACTGAAAAATTGCGGGTCCCTAGAATTAGCTCCACAGATAGCAGCATGAGAAACCTGAAACTTGGGAGAGTGTCCCTTCCAGCTCAGGAGAAGTGTTCAACTTTAACACAAAATTAAAAGTGAAGAAATATACTGGAAAAAATGAGTAGAAAGAAAGCAAAAAAGGAAGGAAGGAAAGAAGGAAGGAAGGAAGGAAGGAAGGAAGGAAGGAAGGAAGGGAGGAAGGAGGGGAGAGAGGGAGGAAGGAAAGAGGGAGGGATGGAAGGAGGAAGGGAAGAAGGGAGGCAGGAAGTTAAGAAGGAGAACCAGACCATAGAAAGTGATGGTGACAGACATCAAAGCACAAACTCAGAAGAAGATAATAATGTCAAAAGAGTAAATGCATTATTTTGCCTAGTATAAATACCCAAATAAACTATAAAGGATATATGCAGAAAAACACTATATCCATACAGAGAAAAAAACTGTTAAATAGAAGCATGTATAGAGGAAATATATGTGTGTGTATTTGTGTCTAATGGTAGTCTCTAAGTTAAGGTGAGAGAATTTTTTTTTTTAAATTACATGGTAATTTTGTTGTATTTTTGAATGGAATATCAAGTTGTGCATAGCATATTTACAGTTTCATGTACAATCACCTTTATTATTGTACTATATTAGGGAAAACTTGTTTTATTCCATTTTTTTAAAATTAATGTAGAAAAAAAGATTGGCGTTAGGTCCAAAAAGAACTCCTGGAAGAGCTCAAAAATGATTTTTAAAATTAAATAAATATAGAAGAAAAAATTGGAAAATAAGTTAGAATGATGGAAGAGAATCATGAAAAAAAATCAACAACTAGGTGAAGGAAACACAAAAAGCCTGGAAAGATGTACAAAAATCCAATGAAGTAAACAACTTTATAAAAAGTAGAACTGACAAAACAGAAAAGGAGGTTTACAAAAGCTCATTGAAGAAAAAATCATCCTTAAAAATTACAATTAGGCAAGTAGAAGTTAATGACTCCATGACACAGCAAGCAAGAAATAATCAAACAATATCAAAAGAATTAAAAATAGAAGAAAATGTGATATATTATGATGTCAGAATTTATGATTTCAAAGAAAATCATATATATGCCTGAATGGTTCAGAACTACAGGATATAAGGAATTCTCTAAGTAGAAGGCAGAAGAATTAAAGCATTTATTCATGCTCTAAAGTAGCAGACCCAAGAACGAGTGTCTCCAATTAGATATCCTGGCCAAAAGCTTCCAGGCCCAATAAGTCTGCCTCACAAGAGTAACCAGGAGGTTACAGAAAAACATGATGACATTAAACCAAATCATATTTGTGCTTCCTGCCTCCAGTAAGAAGATTACCCACTGGCCTCAAGCCCTTGCTCAGCACTTTCCAGTCTGCACTGGGGTCAGCCCTGCTACCAGCAGTGCCTGCTTCTTCAGCTCCTTTGGCTTCAGCTTCAGCTGTCGCTGTTGCTGTCACTGCCGCTGGCTCCAACAAGTCTCAATCTCCAAGCTGCATTCTTTCCTTTTATACAGTTTCAGACATCATCAAGCATCATCTGAGCAACCAGAACTTAAGCTCCTGTGGTCTCAGTGCCTCCCCTTAGGATCCTGGGAGCTTTCCGCCCACATCAGCTTAGCACCTAGGAATTAGGGGCTTGGGGCAAATTTAGGAGCAAAGATCTAATCAGACCTTCTTAGCTGGCCCCACTCTCTTAGTGGGCCCCATCTGGGGCCCCACCTTAAGCTTATTCAAATGGGTGGGGAAAGAGCTTCTCCCATACTGATTGCCTTAACAATATCTCATTGAAATAACATGGAAAAGAGATTGAGGAGGGTTAATTAAAGAATTATTGTGGGCAATTGTGAATCTATAATCAGGATTAAACACCATTTATCAGCTTCTACATAAAAGGATCAGAGGACATAGAATATGTTCAAAAAGTAAAGGAGCTAAGAATCACATTTCCAGTAAATATGAGTATAATTTTCCTGGGTAAAAAATATTCTTATCAGGATTACCTTATAAAGGAAAAAAATACACATTTATCTGGGCATAGAAACTTAGCTTGCCCTATAGGCAAGTAGAAGAAGAGCAAGAGAAGAGAAGAGAGGACTGATAGAAGGGAAGGCAGATTGAAGGAGGTGGTGGTCAGAAATAAAACACTTGTGAGAAGTGAAATAGTGAAAGGAGAGAGTGACAGCAGGATAAACAGGGGAAATATACAATGGAGGGAAATATATAGTTAAAAATATATAGTTAACATTGGATGTTAGTGAGATGAACTCAACCATGGAAAGGAAGCATATAGTGAAGTGGATGAAAAACAAGAATCCTACAAAATGTTTACAAGGAATACATTTAAAGTAGAGACACACACAGAATAAAGTAAAGGGCTGGGACAGAATCAATTATACTTGGGCTGAAGTAAAAAAAGGGGGTTGCAAACATTATCTCAGGCAAAACTATAGCAAAATTAGATCTAATTAAAAGAAATAAAGAAAAACAACTGCATTTTGCTAAGTACTATACACGATGAAGCAACATCAATATTTAATACATATTACCAAATGGTATAGCATTCAAATTTCCAAAGGAGAAGTTAAATGAGTTACAGGAGGAAACAGACAGTAAAGCTATAGTGATAAAGCTCCTCAACTCCCCCCACTCCTTGGAAAAATCTAGGAAAAAATAAATAAGAAAGAAATTAAGAAGGTAAATAGAATTTTACCTATCAGATCTATAGCTAAGGTAATAATTTAGGACCAACTAAGAAATAGAGAGCATTACAAAATGTAAAGTGGATAATTTTGATTACATTACATTTAAAAATTTTTGCACAAACAAAACAAATGGAGCCAATATTAAAAGGAAAGAAAAAAGCTGGAAAATAAATTTTACAGCAAGTGTTTGATAAAGGCTTCATTTCTCAAATGTATGGAGAACTATGTTGAATTTATAAGAATACTAGTCATTCCCCAAATGATAAATGATCAAAGGATATGAATAGGCAGTTTTCAGATGAAATCAAAGCTATCTATAGTCACATAAAGATGTTCTAAATCACTATTAGAGAAATGCAAATTAAAACCATTCTGAGTATCTACCTCACACCTATCAAATTTATTTAATATGACAAAAAGTGAAAACAACAAATGTTGGAGGCAATATGGGGAAATGGGGTCATTGGTGGAATTGTGAACTGTTTTGACCATTCCGGAGAATAATTTGAAACTATGCCCAATGGATTGTAAGACCATGCATACACTTTGACCCAGCAGTACCACTACCAGGTCTGTATACCAAAGAGATTTGAAAAAAGGAAAATGGTCTATTTGTACAAAAATATTTACAACTGTTCTTTTTGTGGTAGCAAAGATTTGGAAATTGAAGAGACGTCCATAAATTGTGGAGTGCCTGAATAAGTGATGGAATACTACTGTGCTGTAAGGATAAACAGGATACTTTCAGACAGATCTGGAAAGACTTAGATGAACTGATGCAGAGTGAAGTGAGTAGATCCAGGAGAACCTTGTACACAGTTAACAGCAATATTGGATGATGATCAACTATAGATGACATCTATTTTCAGCAATATATTGATCCAAGACAATTCCAGAGGACTCATGATGGAAAATGCTATCCACCTCCAGAGAAAGGACTGATGGAGTCTGAATGCAGATCAAAGCATATTATTTTACACTTTATTTTTGTGTGGTTTTGTCTGTAATTTCTTTCATAACATCACTAATATAGAAATATTTTTTATACAGTTGCACAAGTATAAATCCTATCAAATTGCTTACCATCCTAAGGATGGGGAAAGGTAGGGAGAAAAGGAGAGAATTTGGAACTCAAAATTAAACAAAAACAATGTTGCAAATTGTCTTTACATGCAATTGGGAAAAATAAAATATTTTAAAAAAGGAATAAAAAAATAAAAACCATGATCAGGTGATGGTAAACATTTTATGTACCACGAAGTCTTCAAGTTCATTTTGGAGAGCTGTTATAGAAAAGATTCTTTTCAGGTATGAACTTGATGAAATGACCTCTGAAATTCCTCCAAATTTTCAGAATTCTGTAATTCTTGGAGTATTTTCATAGACCAAAAGCAAAATATCTTTTGAACTAGTGTTCATTGTGCAAAAGAGGAAATTTAATATATATGCATATATATATGCATACATACATACACACGCAAATGAGGTATATATATATATATTAAAGGTATGAGATATATATATATATATATATATATATAAATCCATATATACATATGGATTTTTAATACTGAATTTATCTTTCCAATGGTTTTTTTAAGTGCAATCCCTGATTCTCCTATGAAAGTGACTTCAGGGGCCATCTAATCCAACCCTCATCTCTCCTAGAACCTTTGCTGCAGTCTCCTAAATGTGACCAACATTTGTTTGAGTACATCTCATGTAATCTACCAACGATTTCCCAAAGCAGGTCACCACCATTTTGGATAATTGATTTTTACAAAGACTTTCCCTAAATCACCCTTCCACTTTATGTAATTATGGTGATAGCAATGATGATGGCAATAGTGATGATGATGATGATGATGATTTGTATAGTGTTTTGAGTTATGCAAAGCACTTTTACATGCATGTGTTATACTATTCAGTCATTATACCAAACAATAAGCATTTATTAAGTGTGCTGGAGAATTTGCTAAGTGCAGGAGGTACACCAAAAGGTGAAAACAGTTCCTTCCATCTCAAGGATTACAAAATCTTTGATAGTAGTAGTAGCATATATCTTTTTATCCCTACATTATATAGAAAGGAACTGATTCTGAAAGAGCCTAGGTGAATTAATCAGGGTCATATCATGAGTAAATTATGAATTGACATTCAAAGAAGAGTCTTTGTCATTCCAAGTTGAGCATGCTACTACAGTACACTGTTTCATTTACTTTTATTCTTCCTAATTCTACTCCCAAGTATAAAAAGGTATTCATCTGTCATTACTTTGACATATTTTAAAAATCATGGAATATACCCACATACATGAGACCCAGGACAAATGCCAATCATAACATGGAAAGATAGATTTTCCCAAATTTCCAAAACAGGAAGATATGAATCAGAAAACTAAAGACCAACAAATTCAACTTCAATTCCTCACAAAATCCCAGAATATATTATTCAAGAGATGATCAGTGAAGACCTAGGAAATGAAGCAGGGATTATAAAGTAGCAACATGACAAGAAATGGATTATGACAGACTAAGGAAATTACTTTTATAACAAATTTACTAAATTAATACACATGGGGAATGTATAGAAAAATGTCTGGTTATGTTTTAGTAAAATATTTGATGAATAGCATTTGATACATATTTCTTGTAGAAAAAGGTAGAGAGAGTAGGACAGATACAAAAGATGTATTTTAAAAGGATTTTATGGGCAGATTAAAAAAAGTAGTCATTACTCATTTAATGCTGGGTGGAGGCAATGGTTCTAGTGCCATGGCACCCCTGGCAGTGGCCACCATGTAGGTGGTCAGTCTGTCAGATGATCACAATGCCAGACAGGAAAGGACTAGAGCCATTGCTGCTGCTGGAACATGATCTGAAATGGACATAGTACTATCGAATCCTGCAAGAAGCTCAGCCTGGGCACCAAGCACATCTCTGCATGTCTGGTGTGAAGGCTGCTATGACATGGTAGATTATGGGCATTCAAACTAGCTGTGTCATGCACGGGCCATGGGATGTTACCTTTTCATAGGGGTCCACAATGATGGATGAGAGATACAAAATGATCCAGGCCATCTGGATGAGATTGTGGCTAGTGTTCCTTATGCCATTGCCCTGGAGACACTGGACAAATACAACTGTGATTTCTGTGTTAATGGCAATCATTTCACTTTAACTGTGGATGGATGGGACACCTACAAAGAAGTGAAGAAGTCTGGGAGATACAGAGAATGTAAATGCAACCAGGGAGTCTCTACCACTGACTTGATTAGCCAGATGATGTTCATGATCAAGGCTTGTCATAGCAGCCAGAAATTGCCTTCAGAGTCGCAGGTATACACCAACACCTTTGGCAAGCCCCTTCACCTAGTGCCTGCTGGGGCAGGTATTTGCCAAGCAGGCTTCTCCCAGTGCCTAACAAGTCATAGCCCCTGGACTGGAGTGTCACAGTTTGTGCAGACATCCCAAAAGATCAACCAGTTTGCTTCTGGGAAGGAGCCAGAGCTTGGAGATACCATCATCTATGTGGCTGGGACCTTTGACCTGTTCCACCTTGGGCATGTGTATTTCCTAGAGAAGGTTTGCCAGCTTTAAAAGTGACCCTACATCATTTCAGGCTGACATTTTGACCAGAAAGGGAATCACTAGAAGGGAGTTACTCCCTAATAAATGTGCATGAGAGAATGCTAAGTTTGCTGGCCTGTAGGTATATGGCTGATGTGGTGACCACAGATAACCTTCTAGATCACTTCAAGGCAGACCAAGTGTGTCATGGGAAGACCAAAGTGATGCCTAATAGGGATGGTTCAGATCTATATATGGAACCCAAGAGGCAGGGTATATTTCATCAAATAAATAGTGGCAATAACCTCACCACAGACCTCATTGTACAGAGAATTATTAAGAATAGATTAGAGTATGAAGCAAGAAATCAATATAAAGAAACTCAAGAGCTAGCTGTCCTGGAGGCCATAAAAAATAAGAGGTGATGCCTGAAAGGGCAGCAATGCAGTTGGAGGGTCCTGTGAAGCCTAATCACAAACCTGTGCCAGCTTGAGCAGCACAAGCAGCAACCTCATCCCCTCCTTTCCCAGCCCCAACCTTCCTTCATCTTTTGCTGGGGAACTACCTGGGGTACTGCCTGAGGGCCTGCCCTCCCTTTTGCTCTTCTCACTTTCTCTGAGCCTTTTGATTTTAGAATTTGTCACATCTACCACTTTAATGAAGCTGAGGCCCCTTTTTAACTTACCCTGTCTTTGGTGCAACTGTTGGAATCTGTCACAACTGGGCCACCATGAAGTTGCCAGGTGTTGGTGGAAAAGAACATTTGGTGCTGGGTCTCTCCAGGTATTTTTGGACAGTTTGTATTCCCTAGTAATGTTTTTCTGCCTAGACTCTACTGATCTAACTTTATAGGGAAATAGGAAGACCCAGCTAACACTATGAGCATATGGAATCTCAGCATCGGGGAGGGGCATCAGGTTTACGGCTGAGCCATGGTCAGGATCCAGGCACTTTAATCCCTGCTTATCTTTCCTTGGCACTCCCCTCCTCTAGTGAAGCTAGATGAGACACGTGTGGGATAAGAGAAGGAGATGAGTCACAGCTGCCTTGTGGCTCTCATGACCCTAAGAACAATCCTAATGGGTTTATGAAGCCTTGACTTTCACTGTCCCCCGAGAGACTGGGCTGCCTCTGCCTAGCCCACATTTAAACCTGCTTGTTGGCTGTTGGGGGAAAGAGGATCAGCAGTCCAAGAAGGAGAATGTTCCAAAGGGTGACCTTTCTTACCTCCTTAGGAGGGGGAATCACACCTCCTAAAAGTTCTTCTCCACCTCATCTCCTTATTCTCCTGATGTGAGTTCTATTCCAAAGCATCCTGGATGCCGCCTGGGCTCCAGAAACTTTCTCTGTCACCTGAAATTTTGCTGCCTGGCACTTCATATTCCTCCCCAATCCTGCTTCTCCCTATACAGACTTTGTATGCTGGTTTTTGTATTGGAACTGGCTGTAGTAAATTTCTTTGTCAGTGGAATTTAATAAAATACAGTGGGGTTACATGATCCACCCCGCCTACCCTATTTGAAAAAATACTTGGGGGGAGGTGGCCAATATGGCACTGTGAAGGAAAGGAACTACTGGAGCTCTCTCACAAATTCTGTCAGATATGTCTAAAACAGTGAATGTGAGTATATTTGAGATTTAGGAGTTACTAGTAGATTGAGAGGGGTAGGAGTGCCAGGCACACGGAAGGGCACCAGACCAAACCAACTGGGAACAGCAGAGGAATTCAGCCAGTGCACCAGTCTGGTTGGTCTCCACATGAGTAAAACAATGGAGCAGGAACAGGACCAGGGTCAAATTACTGGATATGGCCACGATTGATCCCCAGGCCTCTCAGCCCAGGATAGCAGTCTGTAAGGGTGCAGAGCCTGAGGCTGCGGGAGCAGGTATCCCAGAGGCCTCTAGCCCACAATCTAAAGGTATGAAACTTGCCTTCTTGAACTTCCAGGAGCCATGATGTGCAGGTAAAACAGCTTTTATCCCTCCCTTGAATAAACCCATGGAATACTACCTCAGGAGAAACAGAGGAGCCAGAAGAGGGGCTTCAGTAGCAAGAGACATTGGGGAGAGGGCCCTTCTTGTGGTGGCAGAAGGAGACTAGTGAAGGAAGAGAGGTGTCTCAGCAGCCTTCACCTCAGCAGAACAACAAAAGTAACTAAGCCTCAGGGGGGTGGAACTAACAAACGTCAACACCAGGACCCCAGATGTGGCTTTTCACAGCCAGAGGAAGTGGCAGACACCAGCACAGACAAAAGCCGAGACCACCCATGCTGTAGAACAGCCCTGGGGAAGAGGGGATTACCAGCAGCCAGACCACCCATCCCCCACACCTCATGAAACCAGAGACCATAGCACATAAAGCTAGATCCCAACCCAAGAAACTTGAGACAGATCCACCTGAGCCCCAGAAGCAGAGATCCACTTCAGAAAGCAGGAGGAAAAAAAAAACACCATGAAAAAGAACAGTAAGAAGCTTTCAAAGAACATTGATTAGTATTATGGAGACAGAGAAGATAAAAATACCAATTCAGAATAGGACAGCAGGTACACTACACCTGCATCTGAAACCTCAAAAGGGAAAGTGAACTGGTATCCAGAACAAAAAGCATTCCTGGAAGAACTTAAGGAGGACTTTAAAAACCAAATTAGGGAGGTAAAAGAAAAAAATGGAAAAAAATTCACTGAGGACAACAAATCTTTAAAAAGTAAAATCAGTGAAATGGTTAAGGAGAATCAGAATATAAATGGAGAAAATGTCTCATTGAAAAGTAAAACCAACCGAATGGAAAAGGAGATGGAGAAGATAAAGGAAGAAAACAAAACATTAAAAATTAGAATGGGGCAAGTAGAAGTTAATGACTCTATGAGACATTGAGAATCAGTCAAACAAAATCTAAAGAATGAAAAAATAGAAGAAAATGTGAAATATCTGATTGGAAAAACAACTGACCCTGAAAATAGATCCAGGAGAGAAAATTTAATAATTATTGGTCTACCTGAAAGCTATGATGAAAACAAGAGCCTGTATAGTATCATCCATGAAATCCTTATGTAAAAGTGCCCAGAGGTCCTAGAACCAGAGGGTAAAATTGTCATAGAAAGAATCCACTGATCACCCCTCAAAGAGATCCCAAATTGAAAATTCCAAGAAATATTATAGGCAAATTCCAGAACTACCAGTTCCAGGAGAAAATACTGCAAGCAGGTAGAAAGAAACATTTCAAATATCATGGAACTGCAGTCAGGATCATGCAGGATCTTTCAGCTTCTATATTAAATTACAGGATAAATTGGAATATGATATTCTGAAAGGCAAAGGAGCCTGGACTACAACTACCCAGAAAATCTGAAGATAATTTTCCAGGCAAGGAGATGCACATTCAATGAAATGAGGAAATTCCAGACCTTCATGATGAAAAGGCCAGAGCTGAATGGAAAATTTGACCTCCAAATGCAAAACTCAAGAGAGACACAAAAAGTTAAATGGGGGGAAAAACCCTAGTTAATCAGTAAAGCTAATTAGTTACATCATAATATAGGATTATTTTGATATATATATATATATATATATATATATATATATATATATATATAGGTATATGTCAATCTTTAGAATAGTGTAGTTACTGTGACAATTGAAAGGAATATTTATAGACTGCTGGTATCAGTGTAAAATAAAAAATATAGGGGGGACGGAGCCAAGATGGCAGCTGGTAAGCAGGGACTAGAGTGAGCTCCCTACCGAGTCCCTCCAAAAACCTATAAAAAATGGCTCTGAACCAATTCTAGAATGGCACAACCCACAAAACAGCAGAGGGAAGCAGGGCTCGAGCCCAGGACAGGCTGGATGGTCTCTGGGTGAGGTCTATCCCACACGGAGCTGGGAGCTGGGAGCTGGGAACGGAGTGGAGCAGAGCCCAGCCTGAGCGGCGTGGACCAAAGAGACCAGGAGATGGGCGGAGGGGGCCCTAGCGCCCTGAATCAGTGAGCTGCAGCAGGTACCAGGCTTCTCAATCCACAAACACCAAAGACTTCAGAGAAGGTTAGTGGGAAAAGCTGCGGGAGTGGAAGGAGTTCGCGGTTTGGCTTCCAGCCCCAGGGGCAGTGGAGGTGGGGCAGCTACAGCTGTTGTTGCTTCTGGCCCCAGGCCCACCAGGTGGGAGGAATTAAGTGGCAGATCAGAGCAGGAGTGAAGAGCCTGCTGAAGATCTAAGCCCAGCCCAGGCTGGGGGTTCTTGGGGAAGGAGTAGTGCTGGTGTGGCAGAGCCAGCACCTCCCCCCCAAACGTGGAACATAGAACTCATTAGTCTACAAGCAGTCATACCACACTGAAAAACTCAAGGGTCAAGGTAGTTGGTTGGGAATATGGCCAGGCAGCGAAAACACACCCAGATTCAGTCTCAGACTTTGCGTTCCTTCTTTGGTGACAAAGAAGACCAAAACACACAGACAGAAGTTAACAAAGTCAAAGAGCCTACAACAGAAACCTCCAAGAAAAACATGAACTGGTCCCAGGCCATGGAAGAGCTCAAAAAGGATTTGGAAAAGCAAGTTAGAGAAGTAGAGGAAAAATTGGAAAGAGAAATGAGAAGGATGCGAGAAAACCATGAAAAACAAGTCAATGAGTTGCTAAAAGAGACCCAAACAAATACTGAAAAATACACTGAAGAAAACAACACCTTAAAAAACAGACTAACTCAAATGGCAAAAGAGCTCCAAAAAGCCAATGAGGAGAAGCAGAATTAGCCAAATGGAAAAGGAGGTCCAAAAGACCACTGAAGAAAATACTACCTTAAAAATTAGATTGGAGCAAGTGGAAGCTAGTGACTTTATGAGAAATCAAGATATTATAAAACAGAACCAAAGGAATGAAAAAATGGAAGACAATGTCAAATATCTCATTGGAAAAACCACTGACCTGGAAAATAGATCCAGGAGAGAGAATTTAAAAATTATTGGACTACCTGAAAGCCATGATCAGAAAAAGAGCCTAGATATCATCTTTCAAGAAATTATGAAGGAGAACTGCCCTGATATTCTAGAGCCACAGGGCAAAATAGAAATTGAAAGAATCCACCGATCACCTCCTCGAATGGATCCCAAAAAGAAATCTCCCAGGAATATTGTCGCCAAATTCCAGAGCTCCCAGATCAAGGAGAAAATACTGCAAGCAGCCAGAAAGAAACAATTTGAGTATTGTGGAAACCCAATCAGAATAATCCAAGATCTGGCAGTTTCTACATGAAGAGATCGAAGGGCTTGGAATGCGATATTCCAGAGGTCAATGGAGCTAGGATTAAAACCTAGAATCACCTACCCAGCAAAACTGAGTATCATGCTCCAAGGCAAAATATGGATTTTCAATAAAATAGAGGACTTTCAAGCTTTCTCAGTGAAAAGACCAGAACTGAATAGAAAATTTGACTTTCAAACACAAGAATCAAGAGAAGCACGAAAAGGTAATCAAGAAAAAGAACAAGAAAAAAAAATTGCAAGGAACTTACTAAAGTTGAACTGTTTTGTTTACATTCCTACATGGAAAGATGATGTGTATGATTCATGAGACCTCAGTATTAGGATAGCTGAAGGGAATATGTATACATATATGTTTATGTATATATATGGGTGAATATTTGTGTATGTATATATCTATGTGTATAAAAATATACGTATATATATATATATATATATATATATATATATATATATATATATATATATAAAGAGAGAGGGAGAGAGAGAGAGAGAGAGAGAGAGAGAGAGAGAGAGAGAGAGCGCGAGTGGACAGGACACAGGGTGAGTTGAAGATGAAGGGAAGATATCAAAAAGAAATAAAATCAAATTAAGGGATGAGAGAGGAACATACTGAGAGAGGGAGATAAGGAGAGATAGAATGGGGTGGATTATCTTGCATAAAGGTAGCAAGAGGAAGCAGTTCTGTGGGAGGAGGGGAGAGGGCGGGTGAGGGGGGAATGAGTGAACCTTGCTCTCATCAGATTTGGCCTAAGGAGGGAATGCCATACATACCCAATTGGGAATCTTACCCGACAGGAAAGAAGAAGGAAGAAGATAAAAAAGGGGGGGGGGATGATAGAGGGGAGGGCTGATGGGGGTGGAGGTAGTCAAAAACAAATATTTTCAAAAGGGGACAGGGTCAAGGGAGAAAATTCAAAAAAGGGGGATGGGTTGGGAAGGAGCAAAATATAGTTAGTCTTTCACAACATGAGTATTGTGGAAGGATTATACATAATGATACACATATGGCCTATGTTGAATTGCTTGACTTCTTAGGGAGGGTGGGTAGGAAGGGAAGAGGGGAGAGAATTTGGAACTCAAAGTTTTAAAAACAGATGTTCAAAAACAAAAAAAAAAACAGTTTTGCATGCAACTAGAAAATAAGATACACAGGCAATGGGGTGTAGAAATTTATCTTGCCCTACAAGAAAGGAAGGGAAAAGGGGATGGGAGGATAGTGGGGTGACAGAGGGGAACAGGGCTGACTGGGGAACAGGGCAACCAGAATATATGCCATCTTGGAGTGGCGAGGAGGGTAGAAATGGGGAGAAAATTTGTAATTCAAACTCTTGTGAAAAGCAATGCTGAAAACTAAATATGTTAAATAAATAAATTTAAAAAAAATAAACAATATAAAGATATAAAACTATAATTAAGAGATGTAAAGGGTTGGTTCTGGGAGAAGAAGTAAGGAGGTAGTAGAAAAGGGTAAATTAAATCACATGAAGAGGAACAAAAACATATTACAGTAGAAGAATAAAGGAAAGAAGAGCAGTACTTGAGTTTTACTCTCATTAGATTTGGTTCAAGAAGGGAATAACATACCCTGAAAAGTACAGAAATCAAACTTGTCCTACAAGCAGTAGGAAGGGAAAGGGGAAAGAAAAGGGAGGGGGTGGTCAGAAGGGAGGGAAGAAGTAGCAAGGGGACAAAGGTAAGATAAGTGAGGGGAATCAAGAAGCAGGGTAAACTGAGGAAGGAGTCAGTCAAAATGAAAACTCTATTGAGGAGTGGAAAGGAAAAGGGGAAAATAAAAGCATAAATGGGGAAAATACGATGGAGAAAAAGACACAGATAGTAATCATAACTTTGAATATGAATGGGATGAACTTTCCCATAAAACAGAAGCACATAGCAGAATGGATTAAAAAGTATAATCCTACAATATGCTGTTTACAAGAAACACATTTGAAACATGGGGATACACACAGGGTAAAAGTAGAAGGCTGGAGTAGAATACATTGTGCTTCAGCTAAAATAAAAAAAGAAAAACAGGGGTAGTCATCCTAATCTCAGACAAAGCAAAAGCAAAGATAGATCTAATTAAAAGAGATAAGGAAGGACACTATATCATGCTAAAAGGCACCATAAACAATGAAGCAATATTATTATTTAACTTATATGCACCAAGTGATATAGCATGCAAATTCTTAGAGAGGTTAAGGGAGTTACAGGAAGAAATAGAAAGGAAAGCTATAATAATGGGGCACCTCAAACTCCCCGTCTCTGAACTTGATAAATCTAACCTCAAAATAAACAAAAAAGAAGTTAAAGATGTGAATAGGATTTTAGAAAAGGCAGATATGGTAGAACTCTGGAGAAAACTGATTGGTGTTCAAAAGGAATATACTTTTTTCTCGGCGGTATATTACACATACTCAAAAACTGACCATGTACTAGGGCATAAAAACCTCACAATCCAGTGCAGAAAAGCAGAAGCAGTCAAAGCATTGAAAAGAATCCACTGATCACCCCTCAAAGAGATTCCAAATTGAAAACTCCAAGATACAATAAAAATAATTTGTAATAAAGAACCACAGGAAAATAAGCTAAAAATTAATTGGAAACTAAATAATTTAATCATAAAGAATGAGTGGGCCAAAGAACAACTCATAGAAACAAATTAATAACTTCATCCAAGAGAATGACAATAATGGAACAACATATCAAAACCTTATGGGATGGAGCAAAAGCAGTTCTTGGGGAAGTTTTATATCTCTAAATGCTTACATGAATAAAATAGAGAAAAAGGAGATCAATAAATTGGGCAACTGAAAAAGCTAGAAAAAGAACAAGGTGAAAATCCCCTATTAAATGCCAAATTAGAAATACTGAAAATCAAAGGAGAGATTAATAAAACTGAACTCAAGAAAACTACTAAATTAATAAACAAAACCAAGAGCTGGTTTATGAAAAAGAAACAATAAAATTGATAAAATTGTGGTCAATTTGATTTAAAAAAGAAAGAATAAAATCAAATTACCAGTATCTAAAATGGAAAGGGTGAATTCACCTCCAATGAAGAGGAAATTAAAACAATTATTAGGAATTATTTTGCCCAATCGAATGCCCATAAATTTATTTATTTAATATTTTTAGTTTTCAGCATTGATTTCCACACGAGTTTGAATTAAAAATTTTCTCCCCATTTCCACCCTGCCCCCCACTCCAAGATGGCATATATTCTGATTGTTTTGTTCCCCAGTCAGCCCTAACTTCTGTCATGCAAATCCCCCCAATCCCCTTTTCCCTTACTTTCCTGTGGAGCAAGATAGCTTTCTACGCCCCATTGTCTGTATAGCTTATTTCCTAGTTGCATGTAAAAACTTTTTTTTGAACATTTGTTTTTAAAACTTTGAATTCCAAATTCTCTCCCATCTTCCCTTCTCACACACCCTCCCTGAGAATGAAAGCAATTCAACATAGGCCACATGTTTATCATTATGCAAAACCCTTCCACAATACTTATAGTATGAAAGACTAACTATATTTTGCTCCTTCTTATGCTATCCCCTTTTATTCAATTTTCTCCTTTGTCCCTGTCCGTTTTCTAAAGTGTTTGCTTTTGATTACCTCCTCCCCCTATTTGTACTCCCGTCTATAGCCCTGCCCCCCCATTTTATCTCCTTCCTCCTTCTTTCCTGTGGGGAAAGATACCCAATGGAGTGTGAATGTTATTCCCTCCTCACGTCAAATCCAACTAGAACAAGATTCACTCATTCCCCCTCACCATCCCCCTCTTCCCTTCCTACAGAACTGCTTTTTCTTTCCACTTTTATGTGAGATAATTTACCTCATTCTTTTTTTTTTGCTTTATTCGTCGATTTATTAGGAGTAATGAAAATTTATATTTTAATTTAATTTAATTTAAATTTGTTTATTTAACATATTTAGTTTTCAGCATTGATTTTCACAACAGTTTGAATTACAAATTTTCTCCCCATTTCTACCCTCCCCCCCACTCCAAGATGGCATATATTCTGGTTGCCCTGTTCCCCAGTCAGCCTTCCGCTCTAACACCTCCCTCCCCTCTCATCCCCTTTTCCCTTCCTTTCTTGTAGGGCAAGATAAATTTCTACACCCCATTGCCTGTGTATCTTATTTTTTAGTTGCATGCAAAAACTTTTTTTTGCTTGTTTTTGAACGTCTGTTTTTAAAACTTTGAGTTCCAAATTCTCTCCCCTCTTCCCTTCCCACCCACCCTCCCTAATAAGTCGAGCAATTCAACCTAGGCCACATGTGTATCATTATGTATAACCCTTCCACAATACTCATGTTGTGAAAGACTAACTACATTTTGCTCCTTCCCAACCCATCCCCCTTTATTGAATTTTCTCCCTTGACCCTGTCCCCTTTCCAAAGTGTTTGTTTTGATTACCTCCACCCCCATCTGCCCTCCGCTCTATCATCCCCCCCCTTTTATTTTTTTTAATCTTCCTCCCTCTTCTTTCCTGTGGGGTAAGATACCCAACTGAGTATGTATGGTATTCCCCCTCAGGCCAAATCTGATGAGAGCAAGGTTCACTCATTCCCCCCTCACCTGCCCTCTCCCCTCCTCCCACAGAACTGTTTCCTCTTGCCACCTTTAGGCGAGAAAATCCACCCCATTCTATCTCTCCCTATCTCCCTCTCTCAGTATGTTGCTCTCTCATACCTTGATTTCATTTTATTTCTTTTACATATCTTCCCTTCATCTTCAACTCACCCTGTGTCTGCTCTCTCTCTTTTACATATATATGTATGTATATATATATATATATATATATACATATGCACATACTCACATATATATATACATACATACACATACATACATATACACATAGATATATACATACATACACATTCACTTATATATATATATATATATATACATAAACATATATATGCATATTCCCTTCAGCTACCCTAATACTGAGGTCTCCTGAATCATACACATCATCTTTCCATGTAGGAATGTAAACAAAACTGTTCAACTTTAGTAAGTTCCTTGCAATTTCTGTTTCTTGATTACCTTTTCATCCTTCTCTTGATTCTTGTCTTTGAAAGTCAAATTTTCTATTCAATTCTGGTCTTTTCACTGAGAAAGCTTGAAAGTCCTCTATTTTATTGAAAATCCAAATTTTGCCTTGGAGCATGATACTCAGGTTTCTAGGTTTTAATCCTAGCTCCATTGACCTCTGGAATATCGCATTCCAAGTCCTTTGATCTCTTAATGTAGAAACTGCCAGATCTTGGGTTATTCTGATTGGGTTTCCACAATACTCAAATTGTTTCTTTCTGGCTGCTTGCAGTATTTCCTCCTTGATCTGGGAGCTCTGGAATTTGACGACAATATTCCTGGGAGATTTCTTTTTGGAATCTATTTGAGGAGGCGATCGAAGGATTCTTTCAATTTCTATTTTGCCCTGTGGCTCTAGAATATCAGGGCAGTTCTCCTTCATAATTTCTTGAAAGATGGTATCTAGGCTCTTTTTTTGATCATGGCTTTCAGGTAGTCCAATAATTTTTAAATTCTCTCTCCTGGATCTATTTTCCAGGTCAGTGGTTTTTCCAATGAGATATTTGACACTGTCTTCCATTTTTTCATTCCTTTGGTTCTGTTTCATAATATCCTGATTTCTCATAAAGTCACTAGCTTCCACTTGCTCCAATCTAATTTTTAAAGTAGTATTTTCTTCAGTGGTCTTTTGGACCTCCTTTACCATTTGGCTAATTCTGCTTCTCCTCATTGGCTTTTTGGAGCTCTTTTGCCATTTGAGTTAATCTATTTTTAAGGTGTTGTTTTCTTCAGTGTATTTTTCAGTATTTTGGGGGGTCTCCTTTAGCAAGTCATTGACTTGTTTTTCATGGTTTTCTCGCATCCTTCTCATTTCTCTTTCCAATTTTTCCTCTACTTCTCTAACTTGCTTTTCCAAATCCTTTTTGAGCTCTTCCATGGCCTGGGACCAGTTCATGTTTTTCTTGGAGGTTTCTGTTGTAGGCTCTTTGACTTTGTTAACTTCTGTCTGTGTGTTTTGGTCTTCTTTGTCACCAAAGAAGGAACGCAAAGTCTGAGACTGAATCTGGGTGTGTTTTCGCTGCCTGGCCATATTCCCAACCAACTACCTTGACCCTTGAGTTTTTCAGTGTGGTATGACTGCTTGTAGACTAATGAGTTCTATGTTCCACGTTTGGGGGGGAGGTGCTGGCTCTGCCACACCAGCACTACTCCTTCCCCAAGAACCCCCAGCCTGGGCTGGGCTTAGATCTTCAGCAGGCTCTTCACTCCTGCTCTGATCTGCCACTTAATTCCTCCCACCTGGTGGGCCTGGGGCCAGAAGCAGCAGCAACTGTAGCTGCCCCACCTCCACTGCCCCCAGGGCTGGAAGCCGAACCACGAACTCCTTCCACTCCTGCAACTTTTCCCACTAACCTTCTCCGAAGTCTTTGGTGTTTGTGGATTGAGAAGCCTAGTACCTGCTGCAGCTCACTGATTCAGGGTGCTAGGGCCCCCTCCGCCCATCTCCTGGTCTCTTTGGTCCATGCCGCTCAGGCTGGGCTCTGCTCCACTCCGTTCCCAGCTCCCAGCTCCTAGCTCCCAGCTCCGTGTGGGATAGACCTCACCCAGAAACCATCCAGGCTGTCCTGGGCTGGAGGCCTGCTTCCCTCTGCTGTTCTGTGGGTTGTGCCATTCTAGAATTGGTTCAGAGCCATTTTTTATAGGTTTTTGGAGGGACTCGGTATGGAACTCACACTAGTCCCTGCTTACCAGCCGCCATCTTGGCTCCGCCCCCCCAATTTACCTCATTCTATCTCTCCCTTTCCCCCTCTCTCAATATATTCCTCTCTCATCCCTTAATTTGATTATATATATACATACATATATATATACATATATGTGTGTGTGTGTGTGTGTGTGTGTGTGTGTGTGTTTGTATTCCTTTCAGCTACCCTAATGCTGAGGTCTCGTGAATTGTACACATCATCTCTCCACGTAGGAATGTAAACAAAACAGTTCACCTATCGTTAAGTCCCTTGTGATTTCTCTTTTTTGTTTACCTTTTCATGCTTCTCTTGATTCTTGTGTTTGAAAGTAAAATTTTCTATTCAGGTCTGGTCTTCTCACTGAGAAACCTTAAAAGTCCTCTATTTTATTGAAAATCCATATTTTGCCTTGGAGCATGATACTCAGTTTTGCTGGGCAGGTGATTATTGGTTTTAATCCTAGCTCCCTTGGTCTCCGGAATATCATATGCCAAGCCCTTTGATCCCTTAATGTAGAAGCTTTTAGATCTTGTATTATCCTGATTGTGTTTCCACACTACTCAAATTCCTTCTTTCTGGCTGCTTACAATATTTTCTCCTTGATCTGTCAGCTCTAGAATTTGGCGACTATATTGCTAGGACTTTTCTTTTTGGGATATTTTTCAGGGGGCGATCAGTGGGTTCTTTCAATTTCTATTTTACCCTCTGTCTCTACAATATCAGGGCAGCTCTCCTTGATAATTTCTTGAAAGATAATATCTAGGCTCTTTGCTTGATCATGACTTTCATGTAGTCCAATAATTTTTAAATTATCTGTCCTGGATCTATTTTCCAGGTCAGTGGTTTTTCCAATGAGGTAGTTCACATTCATTGTCTTCCATTTTTTCACTCCTTTGGTTCTGTTTTATAATATCTTGATTTCTCAAAAAGTCACTAGCTTCCACTTGCTCCAATCTAATTTTTAAGGTAGTATATTCTTCAGTGGTCTTTTGGACCTCTTTTTCCATTTGGCTAATTCTGCCTTTTAAGGCATTCTTCTCCTCATTGGCTTTCTGGAGCTCTTTTGCCATTTGAGTTAGCCTATTTTTAAGGTGTTATTTTCTTCAGTATTTTGGGGGTCTTCTTTAGCAAGTCATTAACTTCCTTTTAAAAATTTTCCTGCATCACTCTCATTTCTCTTCCCAATTTTTCCTCTATTTCTCTTACTTGCTTTTCCAAATCCTTTTTGAGCTCTTCCATGGCCTGAGACCAATTCATATTTTTCTTGGAGGCTTTTGATGTGGGCTCTTTGATGTTGTGGACTTCTTTTGGCTGTATGTTTTGATCTTCTTTGTCACCAAAAAAGATTCCAAAGTCTGAATCTAAATCTCGGTCCATTTTCGCTGCCTCTTCATGTTCCCAGCCAACTACCTGACCCTTGAGCTTTTTGGAAAGATATGACTGCTTGTAGAGTAGAGAGTACTTTGTCCCAAGCTTTATGGGCCTTGTGCTGCTGTTTTCAGAACTGCTTCTACACAGCAAGCTCTGCCACAACAGCGCTCCTCCTCCCCCAAGAACTGCCATCCTGAACCACAACTCAGATTTAAGCAGGCTCTGCAGTTCTGCTCTGATCCACCACTTACTTCCTCCCACCAGGTTGACCTGGGGCTAGAAGCAACTGCAGCTGTAGCTCTTTTAGCAGCCTCAGATCTTCACCATCCTTTCTGCTCCTGGGGTGGTGGCCAAAGGTGAACTCCTTTCACTCTGTCCCCACAGGTTTTTCCCACTCACCTTCTCTGTTGTCTGTGGTGTGTGTGGGCTGAGAAGTCTGGTAACTGCCACAGCTCAATGATTCAGGGTGTTAAGGCCTGTTCCCACCCGGCTCCCAGTCTGGTTGGTCCAGGAGCATTCCCTGCTGGGCTCTGCTCCACTCCACTCCCAGCACAGTGTGAGAGACCCTTCCCAGTGACCATCCAAGGTGTCCTAGGATGGATCCCTGCTTCGCGCTGCTATTTCTTGGGTTCTGAAATTCTAGAATTTGTTCAGAGCCATTTTATAGGTGTTAGGAGGGTCTTGGGGAAGATCTTTAGGCAAGTCCCTGTTTCCAGCTGACATCTTGGCTCCACCCCCCTATATGTCCATAAATTTTACAACCTTAGGGATATGGATGAATATTTACAAAAATATAAATTGCCCAGGTTAACAGAAGAGGAAGTAAAATTCCTAAATAACCACTTTTCAGTCATCAATGAACTCCCCACGAAAAAATCTCCAGGGCCAGATGGTTTTATTTGTTAATTTTATGAAATACTTAAAGAATAATTAATTCCTATACATTATAGACTCTTTGGGGAAATAGGTGAAGAAGGAGTCCTACCAAATTCTTTTTATGACACAAATATGGTACTAATACCTAAATCAGGAAGAGTCAAAATGTAGAAAGAAAATTATAGACCAATTTCCTTAATGAATATTGATGCAAAAATTTTAAATAAAAAATTAGCAAAAATATTGCAGCAACTTATCAGGAGAATAATACACTTTGACCAGGTAGGATTTATTCCAGGAATGCAAGGCTGGGGCAATATTAAGAAAACTATCAGCATAATTGATCATATCAACAACCAACCTAGCAGAAGCCATATGATCATCTCAATAGATGCAGAAAAAGCCTTCGACAAAATACAACACACATTCCTATTAAAAACAGTAGAAAGCATAGGAATAAATGGAGCCTTCCTTAAAATTATAAATTGCATCTACTGAAAAACATCAACAAGCATTATTTGTAATGGGGATAAGTTAGATGCATTTCCAATAAGATCCAGGGTGAAATAAAGTTGTCCATTATGACCCCTATTATTCAATTTGGTACTAGAAATGTTAACTGTAGCAATAAGAAAGGAAAAAGAAATTAAAGGAATTGGAATAGGCAAAAAATAAACTAAATTGTCACTTTGCAGATGATATGATGATTTACTTAGAGAATCCTAGAGAATCAAGTAAGAAAATACTTGAAATAATAAAGAACATTAGCAAAGTTGCAGGATATAAAATAAACCCACATAAATCCTCTGCATTCCTATACATTACTAACAAAACACAACAGCATGAGATAGAAAGAGAAATTAAATTTAAAGGTACTGTAGACTCTACAAAATGTTTGGGAATCTATCTGCCAAGACAAATCCAGGGCCTGTATGAACATAATTATGAAACACTTTTCACACAAATAAAATCAGGTCTAAATAAATGGAAAAATATCAGTTGCTCATGGCTAAGCCAAGCTATTATAATAACAATGAAAATTTTACCTAAATTAAAATTTGTTTATTCAACACCATACCAATTGAACTACCAAAAATTATTTTACAGAGCTGGATAAAATAATTACAAAATTCATCTGGAAGAACAAGAGGTCTAGAATATCTAGGGTACTAATGAAAAGATATGCTAGGGAAGGTGGCCTAACCATACCAGATATTACATTGTGCTATAAAGCAACAGTCATCAAAACTACTTGCTACTGGCTAAGAAACAGAGGTGTGGATCAGTGGAATAGTTTAGGTACACAAGATGC
This sequence comes from Trichosurus vulpecula, assembly GCF_011100635.1. Classification (NCBI taxonomy): domain Eukaryota; kingdom Metazoa; phylum Chordata; class Mammalia; order Diprotodontia; family Phalangeridae; genus Trichosurus; species Trichosurus vulpecula. The sequence continues at coordinate 132,783,193 of NC_050573.1, read as the reverse complement.
AGTAGTCAACAACTATGGCAATCTACTCTTTGATAAATCCAATGAATCCAGCTTCTGGGCTAAGAATTCACTATTTCATAAAATCTGCTGGGAAAATTGGAAAATGGTAGAGCACAAACTGGGCATAGACCAATATCTTACACCATATACCAAAATAAAGTCAAAATGGTTTCATGATTTAGGAATAAAAGCTGATATTATAAGTAGTTTGGGAGAGCAAGGAAAAGTTTACCTATCAGATTTATGGGAAAGCAAAGAATTCATGCACAACCAGAGATAGAGAACATCACAAAATGCAAAATGGATAATTTTGATTATGTTAAATCAAAATGTTTTTGTATAAAAAAGCCAATGCAACAAATATTGGGAGGGAAGCAGAAAAGTGGGAGAAAATCTTTACAACTAGTGTCTCTGATAAAGGCCTCATATCTCAAATACACAGGGAACTGAGCCAAATTTATAGGAATAGAAGTCATTCCCCAATTGATAAATGGTCAAAACATATGAACAGGCAGTTTTCAGAGGAAGAAATTGAAGATGTCTATAGGCACATGAAAAAATGCTCGAAATCACTACAGAAATGCAAATCAAAACAACTCTTAGGTACCACATCTCTCCTGTCAGATTGGCTAAAAGAACAAAACAGGAAATTGATAAATGCTGGAGAGGATGTAGGAAAATTGGAACACTGTTACACCGCTGTGTGAGTTGTGAACTGATCCAGCCATTCTGGAGAACAATTTGGAACTATGTCCAAAGGGCTATAAAAATGTTCATATCCTTGAACCCAGCAATACCACTTCTAGGGTTCTATCCCAAAGAGATCACAGAAGTGGGAAAAGGACCCAAAAGGATATTTATGTTGGCTCTTTCTGTAGTAGCAAAGAATTGGAAATTAAGGGGATGCCTATCAATTGGGGAATGGCTGAACAAGTTGTGGTATATGAATGCAATGGAATACTACTGTGCTATAAGAAATGGGGAAGATACTGACTTCATAATAACCTGGAAAAACCTACACAATATAATGCTTAGTGAGCAAAGCAGAACTAGGCAAACATTATACACCACCACAGATATATTGATTCTGTGATGACTAACCTTGATAGATTTTGTTCTTGTCAGAAATACAAGGTTCAAAGACAACTCCAAAGGACTTATGATGGAGAGAGCTGTCTACATCCAGAAAAAGGACTATGGAGTCTGAGTGCAGATTGAGGCAAACTATTTGCTCTCCTTTTTTTCTCTTTAGTTCTTGTTTTGTTTTGTTTTTCTTCTTTCTCTTGATTCATGCCATTGGTCATAAATCTTCTTCACAACTTGACAACTGTGTAAATAAGTTCAAAGCAAAGTTATATGTAGAAGATATCTCTGATTCCATACTGTCTTGGGGAGGCAGGGGGCAAGGGGGAACAAAATCTAGAACTCAAAGTCATGCGGAACTGAGTGTCGTAAACTAAAAATAAAAAAAAAAACTCAAAAAAAAATACTTTGATGCTATCTGTAAAGGGAGACTTGGGAGAAATGCTCCCAGTGTGCTGGTCAGTATGTGATTTATATTTTTTTATCAGTTACTTGAATAGATCTAGATGGCGACCTTATCATATTGTCAATGAATCCAAATTTGGGAGGGATGAAAATCACATCAAATAGCAAATTAAGAATAAAGAAAATCTTGACAGACTAAATTAAGATAACTCTAATAAGTCAACTTAACAGTCACTTATTAAACATTTACCATGTGTCCAGAAACTGCTAAGTTCCAGGGATATGAAGTAAAGGAAATACTTTTCTCTGCCTTTAAAGAGTTCAGATTCTAATGGAGGAGACAACATAAAAACCAATATGTATATACAAGATATATAATACAAAAGGACATTTCAGAAGGAAACATGTACATTTAAACATTTAGGTTTAAAATGGAAAAGTCATGGTTATCAGTTTGCATGAAAAGACTTTAAATGATTTTCAAGCTCAATATGAGACTACAGTCTGATTCTGTCATGAAAACAAAAAGATAGATATTCGTCTTCATTGAAAGTAGATATCAGGAATAAGGAGAAAATTACCTACATGAATATTTTTGTAAGAAAACCTCTGGAGTGTTTATTCTCTTCTGGAATTATGGTTTAGGGAGTACATTAATGGACTGAAGAGTTACCAGAGGAAAATAATCAGAATGGCAAAGTTATGCAGGCCCATGCTGTATAATGATCAGTTGAAGGAATGAAAGATATTTAGCCTGAAGAAGTGAAACATAAGTCTGTGTGAGGGAGAAGGAGATTAAATATGTCTTCTATCAGTTGAAATACTATCATGGAGAAGAGAGATTAAATTTGTTTCATTGGCCCCCATTGGAGAGTCAGTCAACAAATATTTAATAAACACTTATTGACCTTGGGCAAGTCACTTAACATCTACTGCCTTGCTTTCCCCCTTCCAAAAAAAAAAGAATTTAACACTTACAATGTGCCAAACACTGTGCTAAGCACTGGATATAGGAAGAAAGAAAAACATGATCACTACATTTCAAGGGCGCAGCTAGGTGGCAGAGTGGATAGTGCATCAGGCCAAGAGTCAGGAAGTTTCATCTTTCCAAGTGACCCTGGGCAAGTCACCTACCCCGCTTAATTTGCCTCAGTTTTCTCATCTGTAAAATGAACTGGAGAAAGAAATGGCAAACCTCTCCTCCAGTATCTCTTCCAAGAAACTTCAAATAGAATCATTAGAGTTGGACAATGACTTTTCAAAGAGCTCATATTCTCATGGGGAAGACAACATAAAATATGTAAATAAAAACTGTATACAGGGTGAATGAAAGGCAATCTTATACAGAAAGCAGTATTATTGTATATTGGGGGGCAGTGTGGTGCCTAGGAATAATGAGTAGAAGTAGGAAAATATCAATCAATATAAGTGTAAGGGTTGTGGTTTCCACTTCTCAGAAGACACCATCTTTATGGTGAATCAATTGGTCAATTGAAAAATTAATTCAGATACAATTGGATCCTTAATTTATAAGGATCATCTGGGTGTTGGACCATTTAATGAAACTGATGAAGCACAAAGATAACATCCTGGAATTTGTTGATCAGATAAAGTGTGTGTGTGTGTGTGTGTGTGTGTGTGTGTGTATTATCTTCCCTGGCTAGATTGTAAGTTCTTGAGTCCAGGTACTGTTTCCTTTGTATCTGTAGTACATAGAAAAGTGACTGACACGGACCCAATTTTAAAAAAAAAATACTTATTAATTGGTTGAATTTTGTGATTGAACTATATATGTATATATAATACATATATATATAATATTCTATCTAATGAGAATCTTTAAAACACTTGATGATAGTGATCATGTCTCATCACCTAACGTTTTTTTTCCAGATTTGGGACCCCTATTTTCTTTAAGTGAAGATTGCAAGGAATGATCATAGAATCAAAGATTTTATAGTTAATAAGGACCTTAAACATCAACTAGTCCAATCTTTTCATCTGATAGATGAGGAAACCAAGTCACAAAGAAGTTAAATGACTTATTAAAATCAGAGGGCATTAAGAGGCAGAGTTCACATTTGAATCCACACTCTCTTCGCTGTTCCACTCAGGCTCCTTTGTCTTCCATTCTCCTCTTTAGCAATGCAACATCCATTTCTGGGTTTCCTCCTCTCACTGTCAGTTGAATTTCAGTCAGTGAATATAAATGAATTTGAATATTAGGGAGGTCTGATTAGGTAGCAGTTCATGTTTAGAAAACATGGGGATTTTAGTAGACTACTGTCTTCATAACAGTCCACAGTGGAATACAGGAGCAAACAAATGTAATATGATTTTATGATTCATTAAAAGAGAGATAGTGTCAAAATCAGATCATGATAGTGTTCTCATCTCTCAAGGAGATATATCACACACTCACACACACACACACCACTTATCTCTCTTCATTGCTGTGATAAACGTGCTCATTTACCTAGGCTTTAGGAAAGCATTGGTTAACATATCTCACATTATTATGATGAAAAATGGAGAGACGTGAAATGCATGTTAATATATGTAAATTGAATCAAAATATGTTCAAGGACAAGACTCAAATACTCATTACCAGTTCATTTCCTGTCAACTTGGTCAGAAATCTTGACAGACTAATTGAGACAAGTCTAATAAGATGAAATTCAAGAGTGAGAAATAGAAAGATTCATAGTTTGGTTCAAAATAACAACTTTGCAACTACATGATGTGGAAAGTTGGGGTAAGTTACAATTTTTCTGAAAAAATAAACCTGGGTTAGTTTTAATGAAATATAAGCAAATTATAACTCAGCACTATGATATGGTGACAAGGAAAGGAAATAATGGAAGAACTACATTGAAAGAACATCTTCCAGAATTATGGAGGTGAAAGTCAGTTGGTACTGTACCTTGGTCAGACCACATCTGGATCACATCCATTCAATTCTGAGCAAGATAATTTAGGAAGGATATTGATAAGCTTGAAAGGAGATAACTCAGGAAAGGGTTTAATTTCTTATGAAAGTAGTACTTGAAGCAACTGGGAATTTTTTACCTTGATTAGAGAATATTCAAGGGTAGATTCAAGTATTTTACTGACTAAACTGATGATTTTGACTGACTTTGCTTGGTCCCAGAGGGAAAAATGAGGAGCAATTGGTAGAAGCTGTTTAAAAAAATAAAAGCTCATTTATTCTTAATGAAAGGGAAAACTTCTTTCAAAAAATGTAGTTGTCCAAAACCGGAGTAGGCTGAAAAGAGGTGAGATTTCCCCAGTTGGAGGTTGGATTATTTGTAACATTTTAATAAATATTATAGTGAATATTCCTTTTTTCCCTCTGATATAGTTAGACTAGATGATCATTGACTTCCTTTCCAACACTAAAACTCTGTCATTCAGGGATGTTATTTATATAATACATGCTAACACATCTAATACAAGCACACATCTAAGGCATCTGGATTGTATGCACTCAGGATACAGCAGGAATGATGGGAAATCCAACTTTTTTTCCAAAATTCCATAAAGAGGATTATTCTGCACTTATCATTGTTTCAGTAAGTAAAATTACTTCTCACTATTGGCCTTTTAAACTCTTCCCTCCATTGTTAAACTTCTAGTTATGACAAAAAGCTGAATCATCAGGGCAGAGATATATGACTAATGACAGAGTAATAGAGATGCAGAATTCAAACATCTTCCCATTTTCCTCTGCTCTCTCTCTATTCTTACGCTGTTTTGTTTGCAACACCTATAATAATATTTTACTGTTCCTATTTAAAATATTTTTGTAACCAATACCATTATAATGTGTGTCACTAAATAGTAAGTTTATTTCTATTTCCCAGAAGACATTCCAAACTTAAAGCCTTTTGATGATGTACCTCTAACGAGCTCTGTGTCAACTACCCCTTTTAGTAGTCACTGTCTCTTAGATGCTATCTTTTCCAAATGGTATTCATATATAATATCTGCATTTCTTATGGATGCTATTATTTAATGCATTAATTGGCATCCCTGACTTGTGAATTATTATATCTAAAGTAAACTGATGATATGTTCATTTGCAAAATAATTTGTGGTGCTTACATCAAATTTGCATAATGATGATTATCAATGATGATGACTCAGCCAGTGCTTATTAAGTACCTACTAAATGCCAGGTACTCTATTATGATAATAATTGATATACTTAATATACTTATATATAAATTATATTATTACAACAACCATCTGTATTTAGGCTAGGCATTGTTTTGAATTAAAAAAAGAAAAGGCAGAGTAAAATTACTTGCTCAAGTATAGAGTAAACATCAGAATGAGGACAGAACCTGGATTTTGTGGTTCTTCTTTTTTCATCCCTTAAATGAAAGCATACTTCTTCTCTCCCCTTGGGAGAACAATTCCTTATCATTTTACATATATTAACAATCCAAGATGCTACTTGCAAGAAGAAATCTTTCCCAGGGAGAAAAGGTAAATTTAGGAAATAACAAAGAGACACTATTTTGCAAAATTTATACTTTTATTACTTCTGTCTTACAGTATATTCAAAGCTTATAGTGTCCACAAAAGAAGAAGGAGGAACTAAAAACATTGATTTTCTTGGAGCTAAGAGCATATTACAATTTTATTTTTGCAAATACTTTGTGGGATGAACAATCACTGAATATAAAGATAAAAAGAAAAAAAAGTCTCTAAAGAACCACCACATACTTCAGAGTACAGTCCCAAAGGCCTTCTTGTCACATTGGTTGCAAAGTAGCTATTTTTATGTCTCTTCAAATTCATTGGAACAATTTTCTACCAGTCTATAAAATGTTTACAAAAAAAGGAAGCTGAAATTTCCCCTAAAGTATTTTTCTTTAAAAGAAACTGTGCTTAATGAGACAGTCTATGTTTACTGGTTTGTAAAAAACAAAGCAAAACAAAATAAAAAAGGAAGGAGGTAAACTTTTAAACCAATGATTCACTGAAGTATAAAAGGGAATTTTTACCTTGTTGGTAGTTTCATATATATATATATATATATTATATATATATATATATATATATATATATATATATATATATATATATTCTTGCACTGCTCCACTGATTAAAAAGAAGAGTAAAATAAGAAGTTAGCATCAACAAATGTCAGACCAATCAAAAAGCAAAAGGAATGAACATTAAAGGTTAAAAAATGTGAAAAAGAAACTGAAATCATGTCTGTTCAGAGTCATCAAAACACAATGCAATCTAACCAAGGCAATCAATTCAACTCTTTAGAAAGCCCAGCTTCATCACTGAGGCATTGTCAAAGGTAAACATTAATCATTTAGACATAGTGAAAGAACTGACTATAGTTTTATCAGGCTATTTTACCTATTCAGGATAGATGAAACAACATGGGCCAACAACAAAAATGCTATCCTCACAAGGAATCTGAGCACAAGAGAATACCTCAGACTTCAGATGGAATTTTAATCTACAAATAAGTGCTTTTGAGATATGAACAAAAAATTAATCCAGGCCAATAAGTGTAATTAGACATTTTATTATAGAAGAAAGGCTATGTCAGCATTGGGCTGACATAAATGTGAAACCTAGAGCTGAACAAGTTATAAATGCTATATTGAAGAAAGTACTCTTCCCAAGGAATTCAAAACTCTCCTTACCCATGATTATTCTATGTCATTCATAATATATTCAATTGATAAGAATAGGGGTAGAAAATGGGGAAGGGAAGGGAAGGAAGGGAAGGAAGGGAAGGGAAGGGAAGGGAAGGGAAGGGAAGGGAAGGGAAGGGAAGGGAAGGGAAGGGAAGGGAAGGGAAGGGAAGGGAAGGGAAGGGAAGGGAAGGGAAGGGAAGGGAAGGGAAGGGAAAGGCATTTATCCAGTTCCAGGCACTATGTTAAGTGACATTTGCACTATATTAAGTCATTTTTAGAGATGTTTTCTCATTTGGTCTTTGACAATCCAGTCAGATAGGTGCTGTTATAATCCCTATTTTTAAGTCAAAGAAACTGTAGCAAACCAAGACTAAGTGACTTGCTCAGGATAATAGTTAGTAAGCATTTGATGCCGGATTTGAATTCATGTCTTGCTGACTTCATAACCAGCCCTGTATCCACTGTGTCATTAGTTGTCTTGTGAACCTATCATTTCATTGCTATAGGAAATTCTCTGGTGAGGGAATTCCTTCTGCCAAAGCAGGTCAGCACCTTCTCCGAAATTTTTAACCTTAAAGAGATGTGCATACATATCTCTAGGCATAGGCAACTGGGAGTTTAAGTGAATTGCCCAATGTTGGTTGCACTGCTCTAATTTCATCTGATAGAAATTAATATAGTTACACTTAATTCATGATTCATTATCTCACCATAGTTAAATGTTATAAATTGTATGTAAAGTTAAAGCTGTATTGAAAAAGAATGATATTAGATATAAATTTGAAGTGTTAAAACCAATGGCTGTATAATATTTATTTTGTCAATTATTATGAGCTACCCAATGTAAATGAATCTCTCTATTACCTGTTGAATTACTCCCAACTTTAAATCTTAAAAAAATATATTTTGTGACTCGAAAAAATTCTGAATTACCAAGAAATATTATTATTAAAGTTATACCCTTGCTTTAAAGATAAGCAGCATACACAATGTCACCACAGAGAAAAAACTAGAAGAAAAAATGGAGGGACAATAGTCACATTGCAAGAGTGAGGGCTAATTAATAGACAGCACATGCATGGAATAGATAATCATAGGCTACCTAGTGTATGGTCCACAGAATTTTGAGTGGACTCCTTGTGGCGGATTTATAGATAAATTGACAAAAGTTGCATGAGATGGGCGGGCATGTCTGAGTAGTAATCTATAATATTGGAGGGAGTACCCATACCAGTAATATCATAGATCATTTGAAGTATAACTTTCAAGTTATAAGAATGCCAGTTTCCTAGTTGATACTGACTTCCTAAATCCATTTCAAAAGTGATCTCCTCTACCCCAGTGCATTGGATAATGAAGCCAGCATATTTCTAACAACACTGGAAACCCCTCTAGTATTGTTCATGCTATGGAATTAAATTGTTGGTATAAATGAAAGATACCCTGCTTACTCCAAGACCTAAATTCTTTAACAATGAAATTGAAATAGATTGACCTAATATTGAAATTATGTTAGTTAATCTTCAGAATCACAAAGTGTTAGCGTAGCTCATCTTCTACAACACTTTAATATTGATGCTATCTATCAACTGAGGCTAAGTTTAGGCAAACTTTGTTGGAGTGGTGAGTATGGAAGTAGTGAAGATATTCTAATGAACATTTCTTTTATTTATTCTTGTTTTCAAACAGTGTGGAAACTAGCTTTTGTGCTTCCTGTAAGGGGGATTTGGTGGATGACAAGAACACATCAGATGGAATCATCTATGTGAAAGATTCTGGGAAACTTCCTTCAGAATAATTTAGGGCTAAAATATTTATGGGCATCCTATGCTAACTTACCATAAGGTTGGGAATATCATTTTTTAAAACAATTACAATTTGGGTGTGTAACTAAAACCACTGACAACTTAAATATAGACTGACTCAGAACCAGTGATAGCTATTTTTTGTATTTACATCTGTGTCAAAGTGATTTTTTCACTCACACTGTGCAGTAAATGGTAAGGGGGTACAGAGTTAACTACATGGTACAGTAAATGGAGAGCTAGATCTATAGTCAGGAAACCCTAAATTCAAATATAGCCTCTGAAATTCCCTAGTTATGTGACTCTGGGCAAATCAATTAACCTGCTTCCTTCAGTTTCCTCAACTATAAAATGCAGATAATGATAGCACTTCCCTCACAGGGTTGTTGTGAAAATCAAATAAGAATATATTTTCACAGTCCCTGACACAGAGTGAGCACTCAATACTTTCCTTCCTTCCTGAAAGGAGAAAGGGTATTATGTCCCTGAAATATTGGAGGGAAATGTTTACATGGTTATTCTTGCTATATATCTAAAGTAAATATTGCTCTGTAAAAGGTAATCCAATATTATGTGCGTAAATGCAACTGGAAAGCTAGTAACTGGGACTCTCTCAAAGGGGAAGAAGATAGCTGAGGAAGACTTGAGGAAATGGCTTAGAAAAGACATACCTCAAAGATGGTAGCTAGAAAGCAGGGGCTTGCTTAAGCTCTCCCCCAAATCCCTCCAAACACCAGTAAAAATTGCTCTGAACAAATTCCAGAGGTGCAGAACCCATGGAATAGCAGAGGGAGGCAGGTCTCTAGCCCAGGACAGCCCATACGGTTGCTGGGAAGTGTCTATCGCACAGTGCTGGGAGCAGAGCACAGCACAGCATGGTCCATGCCAGGACCAACCAGACCTGGACTTGGGCAGAACAGAGGGCCATGAATCATTGAGCTTTGGCAGTTACTAGACTTCTCAACCCACAAATTCCAAAGACCACAGAACAGGTTAATGAGAAAACTGCTGTATCAGGGTACCCCAGCCCTGGGGGTGGCAGAAGTGTGGGGAGGTGGCAGTTGCAGCAGGAAGCTCCTGCAGTGACTTTCAGAGCTCCAGCATCAGCTGCTTCCAGAGTCCCTGGCTCACAATCAAGCAGCAGATCAGAGCAGGAGTGCAAAGAGTGCTTAACTGGCACAGAGGGAGGTTCTCTTACTTAGCCCGACATAGATCTAGGTTTCATCCTGGTTGGCAGTTCTTGGGGGAGGAAGACAGTTGCTGTGGCAGAGCTCATGGTGATGGTGGAGTAGAAGTACCTCTGAACACAGCAGCACAGCCATAAAGCTTAGGACAAAGTACTCTGTACTCTACAAGCAGTCATACCCTGACAAAAAGCTCAAAGGTCAAGCACTTGGCTGGGAACAAGAACAGTCAGCAGAAAAGGAATCTAACTCAGACTCAGACTCAGACTATATAATCTTTTTTTTGGTGACAAAGAAGATCAAAACATACAGGCAGAAGAAGTCAACAAAGTCAAAGAGCCTACATCAAAAGCCTCCAAGAAAAATATGAATTGGTCTCAGGCCATGGAAGAGCTCAAAAAGGATTTGGAAAAACAAGTAAGAGAAGTAGAGGAAAAGTTGGGAAGAGAAATGAGAGTGTTGTGGGGGAACGATGAAAAACAAGTCAATGACTTGCTAAAGAAGACCCAAAAATACTGTAATACCAATTAAGTTGGGTGTTGTTGATTGAGCCTTACTAGATGTTAAACCACAGGCCCCAACCTCTATCTACTACATGCTAAACCTATATAGGCATGAAGCCCTCAGGACCCTAAGGGAAGTTACTAAGACCAGAGTCAATAGTAGGAACCCAAGTTCTGGTCACTCAGATGAAGTTTGATGATGGCTAAACAGTGTATAAAAAGCAAGAACAGAGCTGTTTGCTCAGGGCTCTCACTCTACGTGGAGTGCTGATGTGGAGACTCTGGGCAGTGGCAGTTAAGAACCCCCCAGCTTGTAAACCCAGATGTTGGGACTTTGTTAAACCCTGGTAACTACGCATTGAGATTTGAATCAGACATGGTCTGTCTGTTGATGTTTGTATTTGCTCTGAAGTTCAGGGTGCTCAATTTTTCCCCTGAACTAAGTGAATGATATAAATATGTTGAAATAAATTGAGATTGTTAACCCCTTAATGTTACTTTCCTTAGTAAAGCAGGTCAAAGAACCTGTGATGGCAGCTTTCTTTGTGCTGGTTGTTGGCAAGACTTTCACTCACACAGCAGCTGCTAGCCGGATTGTTACAACAAATACTGAAGAAAATAACACCTTAAACATAGACTAACCCAAATCTTAAAAGAGCCCCAAAAAGCCAATGAGGAGAACAATGCCCTAAAAGGCAGAATTAGTCAAATGGAAAAGGAGGTCTAAAAGACCACTGAAGAAAATACCACCTTAAAAATTAGATTGTAGCAGGTGGAGGCTAGTGACTTTATGAGAAATCAAGATATTATAAAACAGGAACAAAGGAATGAAAAGAATGGAAGACAATGAATGTGAACTATCTCATTGGAAAAATGACTTACCTGGAGAATAGATCCAGGAGAGATAATTTAAAAATCACTGGACTACCTGAAAGCCATGATCAAAAAAAGAACCTAGACATCATGTTTTAAGAAATTTTCAAGAAAAACTGCCCTGATATTCTAGAACCAGGGGGTAAAATAGAAATAGAAAGAATCTACCTCCTGAAAAAGATCCCAGAAAGAAAACTCCTAGGAATATTGTCGCCAAATTCTGGAGTTCCCAGTTCAAGGAGAAAATATTACAAGAATCCAGAAAGAAACAATTAGAGTATTGTGGAAACATAATCAGCATAACACAAGATCTAGCAGCATCTACATTAAGGGATTGAATGCCTTGGAATATGATATTCTGGAGGTCAAAGGAGCTAGGATTAAAACTAAAAATCACCTACCCAGCAAAACTGAGTATCATGCTCCAAGGCAAAATATGGATTTTTCAACAAAATAGAAGATGTTCAAGCTTTCTCAATGAAAAGACTAGAGCTGAATAGAAAATTTGACTTTCAAACACAAGAATCGAGAGAAGCATGAAAAGGTAAACAAGAAAGAGAAATCACAAGGGACTTACTAAAGTTTAACTGTTTTGTTTACATTCCTACATGGAAAGATGATGTGTGTAATTCATGAGACCTTTCTTCAATATTAGAGTAGTTGAAGTGTGTGTGTATATATATACAGATAGATGATAGATATAGATAGATAAATAGAGATAGAGATACATAGATAGAGATACAAAGATAGATATAGATATACAGACAGAAGGGCACAGGATGAGTTGAATATGAAGGGATGATATCTAAAAAAGTAAAATAAAATTAAGGGGTGAGAGAGGAATATATTGAGGGAGGGAGAAAGGGAGAGATAGAATGGGGTAAATTATCTCACATAAAAGTGGCAAGAAAAGGTAGTTCTGCAGGAAGGGAAGAGGGGATACATGAGGGGGAATGAGTGAATCTTGCTCTCATCAGATTTGACATTAGGAGGGAATAACATACACACTCAAATGGGTATCTTACCCCACAGGAGAGTAGGGAGAAGAGGATAAAAAAGGGGGAATGATAGAAGGAAAGGCAGACATGGGGAGGAGGTAATCCAAAGCAAACACTTTTGAAAAGGTACAGGGACAAGGGAGAAAATTGAATAATGGGGGACAGAATAGGAAGGAGGGAAGTATAGTGAGTCTTTCACAACATGAGTATTGTGGAAAGGTTTTACATAATGATACATGTATGGCCTATGTTGAATTGCTTGCCTTCTTAGGGAGGGTAGGTGGTTAGGGAATTGTGGAGAGAATCTGGAACTCAAGGTTTTCAAAGCAGATGCTCAAAAAAAAGTTGGTTTTGCATGCAACTGGGAAATAAAATATATATAGAGAATGAGACATAGAAATCTATCCTACTCTACAGGAAAGTAAGGGAAAAGGAGATTGGTTGGAGTGGGGTGACTGGTGAATGGGGCAATCAGAATATATGCCATCTTGTAGTGGGGGGATGGTAAGAATGGGGAGAAAATTTGTAACTCGAAATCTTGTGGAAATCAATGTTGAAAACTAAGATATTAAATAATAAAATATGAAAAAAGACATACCTCATCCCTCATAACTCCTAAGGGTATTAGAGAACCCTCTCAGGGTTAAAATTTAACAGAGATGACTCTTGGAGTGTGGTGTCAGATTCAACCATATTTCATTCCAATTATTTCCTTGGCATAACCATAGATTTTGTGGGAAAATGGAGGAGATTTTTCAAGGAATCAATGTTTTTTGAATTCTTCGGGGGTGAGCAGGGTGTTGGAGTTATGAGAGTAAATTGTTAAATTTTAGATGTGATCATTTACAACTTGAAATAGACAAATGCCAAAAATGACATCTTGGTTTGTTGTTTAGTTGATGTTTTAGACTTCAGATAGTATGGAGGGATTTCTGGGAGGCAAGATGGCAAAGTAAGGAATAATTCACTGTGACTCAACCATATTCACCTCAGAAGAACCATAAAATAGCACCCCAGAATAAATCCTGGAACAGTGGAGCCAGAGCAAAGATGGGGTGAAATAGTCTTTTAACCCGGGATACTTGGAGGAACAAGAAAGGTCTATCTCAGGTAAAGGGGGAACACATTCCAGGACAAGACGCATCCTAGCAAGTCAGCAGCAAAGCCAACCTCAGCAAACCAGTATGAGATCCTGAGCTCCATGGTGGTGGAGCAGGTAAATGACAGTACCAGCATCCTCCATGTGCCTTAGCATATATAGCCAAGGAAACCAGTGGACTCTAGCTCAGAGAACCACCACATGCTTCATCACAACCCTAGGTAGGCAGGCACCCTCCAGCTGCTAGACCACCTGGTACTTTATTGCAGCCCAGGACCGCAGTCAACCACCAGCAGCCACAACTCCACAGGCTTCTGTCCAGTCCCAAATGGTCAGGTGTCCTCCACTGGCCAGATCTCTATGTGCTTGAGTGTAGCCCTGGGGAAATGCAGAGAAACACCGCCTGGCCTTAGCACATGACAGACACCACCACAAGGATTCCAGCTCAATACAAGGTATGCTGCCAGACCCCTATAGCCTCCAGCTACAAGCAACTGAGGCTTCAGAACACAAAGCCAGTGACCAGGCCCTGGTCCCCAGCACAAGAACTTTGGGATAGTGCCCCCTGTACTCCAGAAGGAGAGTGTAACTTTAAAAGCTAGGAGAAAGGAGAACAAGATGAACAAGAAGAAAAATGAACATTGACCATAGAAAATTACCATGGTGACAGAGAAAATCAAAACACAAACTCAGAAGAGGCCAACACTGTCAATATGCCTACATCCCAAACCTCAAAGGAGAATAGGAATTGGTCCCAAGTCCAAAAAGCCTTATTGGAAGAGCTCAAGAAGGATTTTAAAAGTCAAAATAGAGAGGTAGAAGAAAAATGGCAAAAGAAATGAGAGGAATGCAAGAGAGAGTTAACAGCTTGGAAATGGAAGGACAAAAATTGAATGAAGAAAACAATTCCTTAAAAAATACAATTGTCCAAAAGAAAAAAAGTACAAAAATTCAAAAAAGAGAAATCATTAAAAATTAGAATTGGCAAAATAAAAAAGAAGTAGATAAGCTAACCAAAGAAAATAGTTCCTTACAAAACAGAATTGGATGAAAGAGGGATTTCCTTGAGTTCTCCCCCAAACCCCTCGGAATATCTGTAAAAAGTGAGTCTAAACAGATTCTAGAGCAACATAAGCCACAGAATGACAGAGTGAAACAAATTTCTAGTCCAAGACAACCTAGAAGGTTGACAAGAAAAGTCTGTTGCCCCAATCTGAGAGAAGAGCACATTCCAATATGAGCCACACCAGCACAGATGGGACTAGACCAGGCCTCAGGAGACTGAATTACTTGCAACTGTGGTAGTTTCCAGACTTCTCAACCCACAATGCCAAAGACAACTTTGAAGGTCAGTAGGGAAGGACACCTGCCATTTGGGACTGGGCATAAGCCTGTGGAGTTGTGGCTGGTGGAGGTTGACTGCTTGCACTGCTGCCCTAGGTGAGAGAGGAGTAAGATCTGGTCCCAGTCCCAGCCCCAGGGTGGTTTTGGCAGTGGTAGTGACTGCTTCCAGAACTTTTGGTGCACAGACAGTGGGGGGATCAAGAGGATGATCACAGGGGGATTGCTGGGATCTCTAGGCTGGCAATGAAGCAGAATTATCTTGCTTTTCCCATACTTTGATCTGGGTCACAGTCTGGGTGGCTGTCCTGGGGTAAGGAGCAGTGCTGGCATGGTGGAGCTGTGGCTGTGGTGGAGAGGGAAAAGTCACAGTTCCTAGGAAGAAAAGAGTTCTTGGGGCAGCTAGGAGAAGCACTGGCCCTGGAGTAAGGAGGACCTGAGTTCAAATCTGGCCTCAGACACTTGACACACTTACAAGCTGTGTGACCTTGGGCAAGTCACTTAGCCCCAATTGCGCTGCCTTCCCCCAGCAAATAAAAAAAATAAAAAGAAGAAAAGAGTTCTTGTGGTCACTCACAGACCAGAGCACAGACCAGGAGAGGAGTAAACAACTCTCCTTTGATCATACAACCTTGGAAGAACTAAAAATGTACAGGTCTTTATCACTATCTCTGAAAACAGAAGCACAAAACCTCTGATGCTTGAGACAGTGCACTCTTCACTCTGGAGGAAGAGTCCTACCTTAACAAAGAGCTTAAAAAGTCAAGTAATTGGCTTGGAAAATGAACAAAGAGCAGTAAAAATCAGACTATAGAATCTTACTTTGGTGACAATAAAGGTAAAAACATACAACCAGAAGAAGACAACAAAGTCAAAGCTCCTATATTCAAAGCCTCCAAGAAAAATATGAATTGGTCACAGGCCATGGAAGAGTTCAAAAAGGATTTTGAAAATCAAGTAAGAGGAGATGAAAAATTTGGTAGAGAAATGAGAGTGATGCAAGAAAATCATGAAAAACAAGTCAACAACTTGCTAAAGGAGACCCCCAGAATACTAAAGAACATAACACCTTAAAAATAGACTAACCCAAATGACAAAAGAGCTCCAAAAAGCCAATTAGGAGAAGAGTGCCTTAAAAATTAGAATTGGTCAGATGGAAAAGGAGGTCCAAAAGTTCACTGAAGAAAATAATTCCTTAAAAACTAGAATGGAGCAAATGGAAGCTAATGAAAACAATCAAGAAATCATTAAAGAAAATATCTCATTGGAAAAACAACTGACCTGGAAAAGAGATCCAGGGGAAATAATTTAAAAATTATAGGACTACCTGAAAGCCATGATCAAAAAAGGACCCTAGACATCATCTTTCAAGAAATTATCAAAGAAAACTACCCTGATATGCTAGAACCAGAGGGTAAAATAAAAATGGAAAGAATCTGCCAATAACCTGCTGAAAGAGATCCCAAAAAGAAAACTCCTAGGAATAGTGTTACCTAATTCCAGAGTTCCCCAGTCAAGGAGAAAATATTACAAGCAGCCAGAAAGAAACAATTCAAGTATTGTGGAAACATAATCAGGACAACACAAGATTTAGCAGCTTCTACATTAAGGGATCAAATGGTCTGGAATATGATATTTCAGAACTCAAAGGAGGTAGGATTAAAACCAAGAATCAACTATGCAATAAAACTGAGTATAATACTTCAGAGGAAAATGGATATTCAATGAAATAGAGGACTTTAAACCATTCCTGATGAAAAGACCAGAGCTGAATAGAAAATTTGACTTTCAAATATAAGATTTAAGAGAACCATTAAAAGGTAAACAGGAAAGAGAAATTATAAGAGACTTCTTAAAATTTAAATGTTTACATTCCTACATGGAAAGATGATATTTGTAACTCATGAGACCTTTCTCAGTATTAGGGTAGTTGAAAGGAGTGTGTGTGTGTGTGTGTGTGTGTGTGTGTGTGTGTGTGTGTGAGTGTGTATGACAGATGGCAGGGGTGAGTTGAATATGAAGGGATGACATCCAAATAATAAAAATAAGGTGTGAGAGAGGAATCAATTGGGAGAAGGAGAAACAGAGAGGTAGAATGGAGTAAATTATCTCCACATAAAAAAGGCAAGAAAAAGCTTTGTCAGTGGAGGAGAAGCGGGAGGAGGTGAGAGGGAATGAGTGAATCTTACTCCCATCAGATTTGGCTGAAGGAGGGAATAACATATACATTCAATTGGGTATGGAAATCTAGCTCACCCTACAGGAAAGTAGGGGGGAAGTATATAAGGGGGATGATAGAAAAGAGTGCAAATGGGGGGAAGGTTAATCAGAACCAAACACTTTTGAAGTGGAACAAGGTCAAAGGAAAGAATAGAATAAATGGGGGGCAGGATAGGAGGGAGAGAAATATAGTTAGTCTTTCACAACGTGACTATTATGGAAGAGTTTTTACATGACTACATGCGTATAATCTACATCAAACTACTTGCCTTCTCAAAGACAGTGGGTAGGGAAAGAGGGAGGGAGAGAACATGGAACTTCAAGTTTTAAAAATATATGTTAAAAATTGTTTTTACATCTAACTGGGAAATAAGACACACAGGTAATGATGTATAGGAAAATAGAAAGGAAGGGAATAAGAGAAAGGCTGGGTGTGTGATAGAAGGGAGGGTAGATTGGAGGAAGCTGTAATCAGAATGTATGCCGTCTTGGGGTGGGTGGAGGGGAGAAATGATGAGAAATTGGAAACTCAAAATCTTGTGGAAGTGAATGTTGAAAATTAAAAATAATTTTTTAAAAAAAATTTAAAAATTAGAATTGGGCAAATGGAAGCTAACAATGCTATGACACATCAAGAACCAGTCAAACAAGATTAAATAATGAAAATATAGAAGAATATGTAAAATATGTCTTTGGAAAAAAATAGATTCAGGTGTGATAATATTAAGAAATATTGGTCTCCTTGAAAGCCATGATTTTAAAAAAAAAGACAAGCCTGGAAAGCATCTTTCAAGAAATTATCAAGGAAAACTGTCCTCATATCTGAGAATCAGAGGGCAAAATAGTTATTGAGAGAATGCATTAATCTTCTCCTGAAACCCAAATGAAAACTCCAAGGAATATTGCAAATTCCAATCCAAATTCCAGGATGTTCAGGTCAAGGAGAAAATACTGCAAGTAGCCAAAAAGAAATAATTTAAATATCATGGAACCACAGTCAAGATTACATAGAACTTAGTAGCTTTTACATTAAAGGGTCAGAGGGCTTGGATATAAAATTCTGGAAGGAGATTGGATTACAATTAAAAATCAACTACCAAGCAAAACTGAGCATAATCTTTCTGTGGAAAAGATAGACATTCAGTGAAATAGAGGACTTTCAATCATTCCTGATGAAAATAACAGAGCGAAACAGAAAATCTGATTTTTCAAATACAAGGCTCAAGAGAAGCATAAAAAGCAAACAAGAAAAAAATTAATGAGGTTAAACTGTTTGCATCCATACATGTAAAGATGATACTTGTAACTCTTGAGAATTGTATCTTTATTTTGGCATTTAGAAGGAGTATACATAGACAGAGGGTGTGGGTATAACTTGACTCTGATGTGATGATAAAAATTTAATTAATAAAGTAGGGCAAAAAGATTGTGCTGGGAGAAAAGGAAAGGAGGGTGCTAAGACCTATTATCATAGATGTAAAGAAAGGAGGGGAGTGAGCATTGTTTGAACCTTACTCTCATCAGATATGGCTCAAAGCCAAAATAACATACATATTCAGTTGTTTATAGAAATCTATGTTACTCTATAGGGAAGTAGGGGGAGAAAGGGGAATGGAAACAGAGGGGGTGAATAGAGGGGAGCACAGAAGAAGTAGGGGAAAAGGGAAAAAGGGTGAGGGGCTAATAGAAGTGAGGGCAGATTGAGGGAAACAGTAGTCAGAAGCAAAATACTAATTAGGAGGGAAAAGGTGAAAGAAGAGAGACAAGTATAAATGGGAATGGGGGTGGGGAATAGAATGGAGAGAAGGACATATTAATTATTACTGTGAATGGGATGAACTCTCCCATAAAACAGAAGCAGATAGCAAAGTGCTTTAAAAACTATAATCTTACAATGTATTGTTTACAAGAAACACATTTGAAATAGAGAGATACACAGTGTAAAGGGGAAAGGCTAAAGCAGAATATATTATGCTTCAGCTGAAGTAAAAAACAAAGCAAGGTAGAAATCCTGATCTCAGACAAAGCAGAAGTAACAATTTATCTAAATAAAAGAGACAAGGAAGGAACTACAGCTTGCTAAAAGGTACCATAGAAAATGAAGTAATATCAATACTAAACATATATGCACCAAGTGGAATTAGAACAGGCAAAGAATAAACAAAGCTATCACTCTTTGTAGATGATATGATGGCATACTTGGAGAATCCTAGAAAGTCAAGTAAAAAATTACTTGAAATAATAAACAACTTTAGCAAAGTTGCAGGATTATTAGCAGATTAGCAGATTATTAGCATTTCTATGTATAATAAAGCCCAACAGCAAGAGATAGAAAGAGAAATTCCATTTAAAGTTACTGCAGGCATCATAAAATATGTGGGAAGCTGCCTGTCAAAACAAACCCAGGAAGCATGTGTACGCAATTACAAAACACTTTTCACACAAATAGAGTCAGATCTAAATAATTAGAAAAATATCAGTAGTTCATGGGTAGGCCAAACTAACACAATAAAAATGACAATTCTACCAAAATTAAATTACTTATTCGGTGCCATAACAATCAAACTACCAAAAATATTTTATAGAAGCATAAAAAATAATAACAAAACTCATTTTTAAAAACAAAAGATCCAGAATATCTAGGGAATTAATGAAAATAAATGCAAGAGGAGGTGGCCTAGCCATACCAGATGTTAAATTGTATTATAAAACAGCAGTCATAAAAACTACTTGGTGCTGTCTAAGAAATAGAGAGGTGGATCAGTGGAATAGGTTAGGTACACAAGAAACAACTGTCATTGACCATAGTAATCTACTATTCGATAAACAAAAAGACTCCAGCTTCTCAAATGACAACTCATTATTTAACAGAAACTGCTGGGAAAACTGGAAAATAGTATTGCAAAAACTAGGCATAGATGAACATATTACACCCAACACCAAGGTAAATTCAAAATGGGTACATGATTTAGATATAAAGACTGATATTATAAGCAAACTAAGATAGCAAGGAAAAGCTTACCTGTCAGATTGATGGAGAAGGAAAGAATTTATGACCAAACAAGAGATACAGAACATTATGAAATGCAAAATAGATAATTTTGATTACATTAAATTGAAAAGTTTTTGCACAGAGACAATGCACAAAGGTTAAAAGGGAAGCAGTAAGCTGGGAAAGAATTTTACAGCCAGTATTCTCTGATAAAGACCTCATTTTAAAATGTATAGAGAACTGAGTCAAATTTATAAGACTATAAGTCATTCCCCAACTGATAACTGGTCAAAGGATATGAACAGGCAGTTTTCAGAGGAAAAAATTAAAGCTATCTACGGTCATACAAAAAGTGCTCTAAATCACTATTGATTACAGAAATGCAAACAAAAATGACTCTAAGGTACTACATCATGCCTATCAGATTGGCTAAGATGAAAAAACAGGAAAACGATAAGTGTTGGAGAAGATGTGGGAAAATTGGAATACTCATGCATTTTTGGTGGAGTTTTAAACTGATCCAACTATTTTGGAGAGCAATTTAGAACTATGCCCAAAGGGCTATAAAATTGTGCATACCCTTTGACCCAGCAATACCACTTCTAGGGCTGTATCCCAAAGAGATCATTAAAAATGGTAAAAGGACCCACATGAACAAAAATATTTAGAGCAGCTCTTTTTGTGGTGGCAAAGAATTGGAGATTGAGGAGATGTCCATCAATGGGGGTATGGCTGAACAAGTTGTACTTGGTGAATGTAATTGAATACTGTTGTGCTATAAGAAATGATGAACAGGCAGATTTCAGAAAAACCTGGAAAGACTTACATGAAATGATTTTAAGGGAAATGAGCAGAACCAAGAGATCATTGCACACGGTAACAGCCACTTTGTGAGATGACTGACCTTGACAGATTTAGTTCTTTTCAGCAATTCAATGATGTAACACAACTCCAAAAGACTCAAAATGGAAAATGCTATCCACATCTAGAGAAAGAACTTTTGAGTCTGAATGCAGATGGAAGTGTATTATTTGCTCTCTTATTTTGTTGTTTGTTTTGTTTCTTCTTTCTTGTGGTTTCTCCCATTAGTTCTAATTCTTCTTTATATCATGACTAGTGTGAAAATATGTTAAATATGAATGTATATTTAGAGCCTATATCAGATTGCATGCCATCTTGGGGAGGGGAGAGTAAAGGGTGGGGGAGAAAATTCAAAACTCTACATCTTATAAAAGTGAATGTTGAAAACTAAAAATAAATAAATAAATTATAGAAAAAATAAAAGAAAAAGCCAAATTGAAAAAGAAAAAGTCAATAACTTCATCAAAGAAAGTGACAATAATGAGAAAACATACCAAAAACACATGAGATGCAGTAAAAGCAATTTTTAGGTGAAATTTTATTTTCTTAAATCCTTACGTGAATAAAATATGGAAAAAGATCAGTGAATTGGGCATGCAACTAAAGAGCTGAAAAAAGAACAAAATTTAAATCTCCAGTTAAATACCAGCTTAGAATTTCTGGAAATCAAAGGAGATATTACTAAAATTGAAATTAAGAAAACTATTGAACCAATAAATAAAACTAAGAGCTGGTTTTATTGAAAAAAAAACAATAAAATAGGTAAACCTGTGGTTAATTTGATTTTTTAATAAGAAAGCCAAATTATCAACATCAGAAATAAAAGGATGAATGCACCACCAATGAAGAGAAAATCAAAATAATAATTAGGAGCTATTTTGCCCAAATATATGCCAATAAATATGACAATCAAATGAAATGAATGAATATTTACAAAAATTTAAATTTCCAAGAATAACAAAGGAGGAAATAAAATACTTAATTAACTCTATTTCAGAAGAAAGAAATTGAACAAGCCATCCACTACCAAAATAATTTTTATAGCGGTAGCAAAGATAACAAGAAATTCATCTGGAAGAACAAAAGATTAATACTATCAAAGGAATTATTGAAAACAAATGCAAGGGAAGGTGGCCTACTCATACCAAATCTAAAACTGTATTATAAAGTAGCAATAATTGAAACTACTTGATGCTGGTTAAGAAATGGAATCACCAGAATAGGTTTGGGTGACAATTGTGGAGCTGAATGTTCTATCTTTCTTTGCTTCCTTCCCTTCTTATTTCTTTCCTTCTTTTCTCCTTGATCAGAGAAATGTGATGCACAATGATATATACAAAGAAAAATAATTTAGAATAGAATATGGCAAGCATTTAATAGTTACGTTTGCAACTTCAAATAATCCTCAAGGTCTGAGGAATGAAACATCATGTCTAGTTGTGCTACTGTGGGAAACAAAAAAGGATTCCTAAAGAAGGTGACATCTGTCACTTGGTCATGTAAAAGAACTGTTTTTCTAAAACCCAAGTTAAAATGTTCAGATATATATTTTCTAATAGTCTATAGCAATATGGTGGTAATCATTCACATACTTATATAGAAATTTTCTTAAATTAATTTATAATTTTAATAACTTCCTTAAAGGCCAACATATAATCAAGAAAGTGGTTTGGGGTACAATATCGGAATAAGACAATGCTAAACTGGGTGATGTACTGCAGGGACACTGTGTTACTTGAGCCTGCTAATCCCGGAAAAGCTAGTAAGGGGTTGCAGGAAATGCAAAATTTCAGCCAAAATGACTTTTGGCACTTCCCTACTTAGTATCTGAAACATGTGTGGTAACTCTCAAGAACTTCAATGATCATTTAGTCCAATCCGTATTGTCCAGTGTTCACTGGCCTGTGTGCTGCCTGGCCTTGAGTAAGTTCTGCTGTTGAGATTGATTGTACTTCCAAAAACAAGGCTGGGATACGGCATTAATCTTGAGTTCCTTGAGTTTCCCTTGGCTTCTTCCTGCCTCCACCAGCTTCCTGGCCACTTGCTGAGGCTTCTTCTGGTTTCCCTGGCCCAGATGCTCATACCTAATCCTGATTTGTTTATCTGAGCTTAGACTGGGGCTAAGCTTTGTATCGGGTCACCGACATCTATGCATCCAGTTCCTGACTGAATTGAGTGGCAGGAAGCTTATGACTTTCTCTCTGCTTTTCTGCATTATTATTTTTTCTGGGTCCATCTGTAGATATTTTCCAGGGTTTATATGGGAAAATTAGTTTCTCTACGACTTCTCATTTCTCCATCTTAACCATAAGTCCAAAGAGTTATTTATAATCATTGCCTTCTCTTCCTCATCTCCCATTCACTTCTTAGCACATGACAGTCTGGTTCCCAATCTCACCACTTCTCTCTAGGGTCAACAATCATCTTTTTTATTGCTACGTCTGATGGCTTTATCTTAATCCTCATGCTTTTTGAACTTGCAACAACATTTAGCAAAATTGGCCACTCCATACACAAAATAAATTACCCTTATAACATACACGATGAATGAAGATCCAAATTCTGTTTAAAGACTTCTAATTGGGGGGTGGGCAGGAAGACCCATAACTTTTCAAGACAGGCCATGTCACTTTTAGATAGCTCTAATTGTTGAGATATTCTTCTTGACATCAGGTCTAAATTTGCCTTTGCAAATTCCACTCATTGCCCCTGGTTGGGCCCTCTAGGTCCAAACTGTCCAAGTCTAATGGCTCCTTTTTATGACATACCTTCAGTTGAAGCTGTAGTTTAAGAATGCTGTATTATCCTTTTATATCATTTCTCTAGGATATTCATTCCTTAAACTGACAACTCACATGACAAATAGACGTTTTCACACTGAAGAGTAAATGCTCAAAAGGACTAAATGGATTGGATTTGTTTTAATGAAATGAGTATTTGGTTTCACTTTTGAATGGTACCTATGAAAGGATGAAGTTCCAAAAATAGGATCAAATATAGATATACTTATATGTGTGTATATACAGATGTACATATACACACATGCAAATATATGTATGTATACACATATATACATACATACATACATACGTGCATTTGATTCCATTGTTGAAACTTAGTATAGCATAGTATACTATGTGTGTGTGTGTGTGTGTGTGTGTGTAATCATAATTGTTCACATAATTATTTCCTCATTAGACTGTGAGCTCCTTGAGAACCAAAGAATCAGAGAACCACTACAGGTTTGAAAAGTATTTTGCATCTATAATAAATTAAAATACTCATTACAATCCTCTATAGTATTAACTATAGGTACTATTTTAAAAATTGTAAAACTGAGCCTCAGAGAGTGACTTTGACAGGATCACACAGCTAGTTAAAATCATAAGTTGCATTTGAATCCAGGTTCAATAGTTCTAAAATGGAAAGGTTTTCAAAAGCTATCAAGTTTATCTCATTTTATAGATTAGGAAATAAGCCTCATGGAGGCTAAGTGTCTTGCCTGAGGTCACAGGATAGTAATCCTCAGGAGCAGGATTTAAACCGATATTCTTATTCCAGAGAGAATAGTAATTCCAGTATGTAACATTCCAGTCATAGTGACTCCACTTCAAACTTTCTGTTCAGTACATCCTGCTTCCTACTATCTAGGATAAAATAGGCATTAAGACAATGAGATTCAGGACAGGGAAGTTTTCATAAAGAGGAGAATGATTTAAAACAGTATAATGGGGACTGATAACCAGGTAAGGTAGTTCAAGATGGGAATCTACACTTTGTAATCTTATACTACAAAGGGCCAGGAAATAACAAGACTCTCAAGGGGGTTATTGGGGACACAAGAGGGAAGAGTCAAAAGAGACAGAAATAGTGATGGTAAGTGTCAATTGGCTTAATAATTATTTGGAAATGTTTCTTTTTAATGCACTGTTATGCTTGTTTCTGCATTTTCAATTAATCCTCCTCCATTAAGGATGATTGTTGTTGCATTGTGATCAGAACCATGTTTTGGATGATTACTCTGGGTTCTTAATATTCCCATCATACATACCTTTCTTAGAAGATAATGATTGTCCAATACAGTGACTCAGGGAATAAGCCTATTAGGAAAAGGAGGGATAATAAGGAAATGGTACCATCAATGAATGCTCATTTTCTTATAAACAGTTCTTGTCCCCACACCATTGCAAAGTCAAATCCCTTCTCCTCTTTCAGGCACACACACACACACACACACACACACACATTTTGTTAAGACCACTCTGTATGTTCTTTTTTCATCTTTAATTCTCTTTGAACACTTGAAACTAATGTGCAAAAGTTTAGTGTAGTGAAACAAGAAGCTAGGTTCAAATCCTACCTCTGTTACAAGTTTGATGAGCACTGACAATCCGTTTGACTTGTGCAAGATTGTTTCTTCATCTGTAGATTAAGAATCATTACACTATCTCATTAGACAGTTGTTGTTGTCATTGTTGTTACTATTGTTGTTTTGAAAGTCCTTTGAAAACAAGCTATGATATCAATGAGAGTTATCATTCTTGTATGGAGGTGGGAGTGGAAGTTGAAGGGATGGGGTGAGGATGAAAAATAAGTGACTGATTACCATATGGTCCCAGAAATGGTTCTTGATACTTATATCAATTTTAGTTTGGGGAAAACAAGCATTCTCTTTTATCTCTATATATGTTCAGGGTGTGATACTAAGTCTTACATGAAATACCTCATAAATTTCTGTCCTCCCATTTTGTTACTCCACAGTTGAGTGTAGGTCTAAACAGTAGTAAACTAGAAAGGGATACTATACATGTAAAAGATTGCAGCAACTTATCATGAGAATAATACACTATGACCAGGTAGGAGTTATTCCAGGAATGCAAGGCTGGTTCAATATTAGGAAAACTATTAGCATAATTGACCATATCAACAACAAAACTAGCAGAAACCATATGATCATCTCAATAGATGCAGAAAAAGCCTTTGACAAAATACAACACCCATTCCTATTAAAAACACTACAAAGCACAGGAATAAATGGAGCCTTCCTTAAAATTATAAATAGCATCTACCTAAAACCATCAACAAACATTATATGTAATGGGGATAAGCTAGATGCATTCCCAATAAGATCAGGGGTGAAACAAGGCTGTCCATTATCACCCCTACTATTCAATTTGGTACTAGAAACGTTAGCTGTAGCAATAAGAGAAGAAAAAGGAATTGAAGTAATTAGAATGGGAAAAGAAGAAACTAAATTATCACTTTTTGCAGATGATATGAGGATTTATTTACAGAATCCTAGAGAATCAAGCAAAAAACGACATGAAATAATAAACAACTTTAGCAAAGTTGCAGGATATAAAATAAACCCGCGTAAATCCTCAGCATTCCTATACATTACTGACAAAGCCCAACAGCAAGAGATAGAAAGAGAAATTCCATTTAAAGTTACTGTAGACACTATAAAATATTTGGGAATCTATTTGCCAAGACAAACCCAGGGCCTATATGAACATAACTATGAAATACTTTTCACACGAATAAAGTCAGATCTAAATAAATGGAAAAATATCATTTGCTCATGGTTAGGCTGAGCTAATATAATAAAAATGACAATTTTACCTAAATTAATCTATCCATTCAGTGCCATACCAATTGAACTACCAAAAAATTATTTTACTGAGCTGGACAAAATAATAACAAAATTCATCTGGAAAAACAAGAGGTCTAGAATATCTAGGTTATTAATGAAAAGAAATGCTAGAGAAGGTAGTCTAGCCATACCAGATATTAAACTGTACTACAGAGCAGCAGTCATCAAAACTACCTGGTACTGGCTAAGAAACAGAGGTGTGGATCACTGGAATAGGATAGGAATACAAGATGGAGAAGTCAACAACTATAGCAATCTACTCTTTGATAAACCCAAAGAGGCCAGCTTCTGGGCTAATAATTCACTATTTCACAAAAACTGTTGGGAAAATTGGAAAATGGTAGGGCAGAAACTGGGCATAGACCAATATCTTACACCATATACCAAAATAAAGTCAAAATGGGTTCATGATTTAGGAGTAAAGGCTGATATTATAAGTAATTTGGGAGAGCAAGGAATAGTTTACTTATCAGATTTATGGAAAAGAAAAGAATTCATGACCCAACAAGAGACAGAGAGCATTACAAAATGCAAAATGGATAATTTGGATTATGTTAAATTGAAATGTTTTTGTACAAAAAAAGCCAATGCAACAAAAATTAGGAGGGAAGCAGAAAATTGGGAGAAAATCTTTACAACTAGTGTCTCTGATAAAGGCCTCATTTCTAAAATATACAGGGAACTGAGCCAAATATATAGGAATACAAGCCATTCCCCAATTGAGAAATGGTCAAAGATATGAACAGGCAGTTTTCAGAGGAAGAAATTAAAGCTATCTATAGGCATATGAAAAAATGCTCTGGATCACTACTGATTAGAGAAATGCAAATCAGAACAACTCTTAGATACCACATCTCTCCTGTCAGATTGGCTAAAATAACAAAACGGGAAAATGATAAATGCTGGAGAGGATGTGGGAAAATTGGAACATTGTTACATTGCTGGTGGAGTTGTGAGATGATCCAGCCATTGTGAAGAGTAATTTGGAACTATGCCCAAAGGGCCACAGGAATGTTCATACCCTTTGACCCAGCAATACAACTTCTAGGGTTGTATCCCAAAGAAATCACACAAGCGGGAAAAGGAGCCATACGTACAAAAATATTTATAGTGGCTCTTTTTGTGGTAGCTAAGAATTGGAAATCAAAGGGATGCTCATCAATTGGGGAATGGCTGAACAAGCTGTGGTATATGAAGTTAATAGAATACTATTGTGCCATAAGAAATGGGGATGATGCAGACTTCATAATAACCTGGTAAAACCTACATGACATAATGTTGAGTGAGCAGAGCAGAGCCAGGAGAACATTATATGCAACCACAGATATATGCATTCCGTGAGGACCCACCCTGACAGACTTTGGTCTTCTCAGTAACACAAGGTACAAAGACAAATCCAAAGGACTCACGATGGAGGATGCTATGTATATCCAGAGAAAGAACTATGAAGTTTGAATGCAGATTGAGGCACACTTCATGCTTGCCTTTCTTTTCCCCTGTTTTTCTTCTCTTTTGTTTTTGTGGTTTTTTTTTTGGTTCTATTTCTTCTTTCTCATGATTCATTCCATTGGTCATAATTCTTCTCCACAACTTGACTAGTGTATAAATTAATTCAATGCAAAGTTATACGTGGTAGTTATATGAGATTCCATGCTGTCTTGGGGAGGGAGTGGGGAGGGAGGGGAGAAAATCTGGAACTCAAAATTATGTAGAACTGTGTGTTGTAAACTAAAAATTAAAATTAAAAAAAGAAAGGGATACTATACATGTAACCAGTCCAGAGAGGAGAACAAGGCACACATCAGTCTTTCCATTCACCTTTGTTCCCATGAGAAATAACCAACTTAGTAGAACTGTCTCAGCACATAAAGGACAAGTAACAGCAAATGGTGTGAAAAGAAATATTTTCTCTTTTCTCTGTTTCTATGAAACTCTAAGAGTGAAAAGATGCTGCTTCCACTTCTAAATTGACTTAGTTTCCTGTAAACTACAGAGACTAGTGCCAGAAAAAGATTGTGTGTGTTTGCTCCTCAATTATTTGGATGCACAAGATTTAACAGCATCACTAAGTATTGGTTAGGCATTTTCATAATGTCATAAAAATAGATTCCTAGATTCTAAAGAACTGAGAGATCATTAAAATCCAAATCCTATACTTTACAGATCAGCAAACCAAACCCTAATTTGTCCAAATTCATTAAGTACATGACAGACTGGTACATTTAGCATTTGTAAACATACTTTAGAAGAGTTCTGTATGCACTTCATCCTCATGAAAAAATAGAATAAGCTTTTGTAATTTGGTGCTCAACAAATACAGTAAGTTAAAAATAGTAACATGGATTTGTTTGGCAAAAGGTAAAATGTTAAAGTGCTGTAAGAATGAAATAAATGATGAATTTAGCTGTAAAAGTTTAACGTAGTATGTTATCCCAAGGTATTTAATGGTTTTTACCATATCTCATTAAAAATTATAATGTCCTTTATGCTTCTTTAAGGCAAGCACTAGAGTACACATCTTGAATTAAATAGTGCTGTAGATAGAGTGCTGAACCTGAAATCAGGAAGACTCACTGTCTTGAGTTCAAATCTGATCTCAGGCATTGTGTGATCCTGGACAAGTCGCTTAGCCCTCTGCCTCAGTTTTCTCAGTCATTAAATGAGCTGCAGAAGGAAACGGCAAATGACTCCAGTATCTTGGCCAAGAAAACCCCAAATTGTATCACAAAGAGTTGGACGTTGCTGAAACCATTGAACAACAACAACAAAACATCATAAATGACCTAGACTGCCATCAGAAAGAGCTGCTAAATCTAATGCTGGGAAGAAATACATGATAAGCAGCTCATAAAATTGAGGGCTATAAAGAGCCTTTATAAAGTTATTTATGAAGGCTCAAACTGTGGTGGAAGATGTGACTAAGAGCCTCAAGGTTTGTTCCTTTGAAAATCACAACAGCACTAGTAATGATGTTTCCACAGGCTGATTAAAAAAAAAACCTAAACAAAGCAAACAAAAACAGTGAGCAGTGATCTCAGTTAATACAGACTCAAGTGAATATAATTTAAATTCATTTTTCACACAGAGGATATATGTTACTTATTCAATGGAATAATACTTTACATTAATATAATTCACCATAATTAGTGAGCCACATAATAACAAAACCACAGAATTTGAGATTTGGAAGGGACTTCAGCAATCAAATCGAACTCATAGAAAAAGAATCATCAAATCCTTTATTCCTTTCATGAAGATCTCCAATCTCTTCTCAAAGTAGTTAGGCACACTTTTGGATATCTCCAATCCTTGGGAAATTTTCACCTCTTCCACTCCACTCCCATAACAAGGCTTAAATTTGTTGCCTTTTATCTTGTAGCCACTGCTTCTTCAGGGCCAGAAAGAATAGGTTTAGCCCTTACTCTCTCTGATGACATTTCAAATACTTGAAGACTGCCATCATATTCCCCTGAGACTCATTCCTCAAGGTAAAACATTCTTAGTTCTTCATATGACTAGCCTTTCATGAACCTTCTTGCCCATATTTGGACACTCTTCAGCTTATCAGTGTCTTCTTTATACCAATGGAACACAATGCTTGAGATAAGCACTGAAAAAGACACTAACAGTTTTCAATCCTGGATGTCTATCTTAATGCAGTCCAAAAGTGAATTAGCTGTTTCGTAGACACATCTTACATAGTGAACTCATTGTCAACAGAAACCCAAAATTCCTACCACTGAGAAAAAATATATTCCTTTTTATCCCCATTCAGTTTTCTCCAGAGGTCTCTCATATCTGGCTTTCCCAAAATTCTGTTCACCTCCTTAAATTCTTTCTTGTTTATTTTGAGGTGAGATTTATCAGGTTCTAAGAGGGGGTGTTGAGGTCTCCCATGATTATGGTTTTGCTGTCTATCTCTTCCTGTAACTCCCTTAACCTCTCCTCTAAGTATTTGCATGCCATACCACTTGGGGCATATATGCTAAACAATGATATTGTTTCATTGTTTATGGTGCCTTTTAGCAGGATGTAGTGTCCTTCTTTATCTCTTTTAATTAGATCTATCTTTGCTTTTGCTTTGTCTGAGATTAGGATTGCTACCCCTACTTCCATTCCAGCCTTTTACCTTTACCCTGCATATATCCCCCTGTTTCAAATGTGTTTTTTGTAAACAGGATATTGTAGGATTATGGTTTTTTTTTTTTGTTTGATGAAGTGACTCTTCATAACTTTTCTTTTTTTTTTTTTGTTAATTTAAATTTATTTATTTAACATATTTGGTTTTCAGCATTGATTTTCACAACAGTTTGAATTACAAATTTTCTCCCCATTTCTACCCTCCCCCCCACTCCAAGATGGCTTATATTCTGGTTGCCCTGTTCCCCAGTCAGCCCTCCCCTCTATCATTCCCCCTCCCCTCTCATCCCCTTTTCCCTTCCTTTCTTGTAGGGCAAGATAAATTTCTACGCCCCGTTGCCTGTGTATCTTATTTTTTAGTTGCATGCAAAAACTTTTTTTTTTAACATCTTATTTTAAAACTTTGAGTTCCAAATTCTCTTCCCTCTTCCCTTCCCACCCACCCTCCCTAAGAAGTTGAGCAATTCAACCTAGGCCACACATGTATCATTATGTATAACCCTTCCACAATACTCATGTTGTGAAAGGCTAACTACATTTTGCTCCTTTTCAACCCATCCCGCTTTATTGAATTTTCTCCCTTGACCTTGTCCCCTTTCCAAAGTGTTTGTTTTGATTACCTCCACCCCCATCTGCCCTCCCCTCCATCATCCCCCCCTTTTATTTTTTTTAATCTTCCTCCCTCTTCTTTCCTGTGGGGAAAGATACCCAACTGAGTATATATGGTATTCCCCCTCAGGCCAAATCTGATGAGAGCAAGGTTCACTCATTCCCCCCTCACCTGCCCTCTCCCCTCCTCCCACAGAACTGCTTCCTCTTGCCACCTTTATGTGAGATAATCCACCCCATTCTATCTCTCCCTATCTCCCTCTCTCACTATGTTGCTCTCTCATCCCTTAATTTAATTTTATTTCTTTTAGATATCTTCCCTTCATCTTCAACTCACCCTGTGTCTGCTCTCTCTCTTTTACATATATATATATACATATATATATATAAAAAGACATATATATACATACATACACATACATACATATACACATAGATATATACATACATACACATTCTCTTATATATATACATAAACATATACATATATATATGCATATTCCCTTCAACTACCCTAATACTGAGGTCTCATGAATCATACACATAATCTTTCCATGTAGGAATGTAAACAAAACAGTTCAACTTTAGTAAGTCCCTTTCAATTTCCGTTTCTTGATTACCTTTTCATGCTTCTCTTGATTCTTCTGTTTGAAAGTCAAATTTTCTATTCAGTTCTGGTCTTTTCATTGAGAAAGCTTGAAAGTCCTCTATTTTATTGAAAATCCATATTTTGCCTTGGAACATGATACTCAGTTTTGCTGGGTAGGTGATTCTAGGTTTTAATCCTAGCTCCATTGACCTTCAGAATATCGCATTCCAAGCCCTTCGATCTCTTAATGTAGAAGCTGCCAGGTCTTGGATTATTCTGATTGGGTTTCCACAATACTCAAATTGTTTCTTTCTGGCTGCTTGCAGTATTTTCTCCTTGATCTGGGAGCTCTGGAATTTGGCTACAATATTCCTAGGAGATTTCTTTTTGGGATCTGTTTGAGGAGGTGATCGATGGATTCTTTCAATTTCTATTTTGCCCTGTGGCTCTAGAATATCAGGGCAGCTCTCCTTCATAATTTCTTGAAAGATGGTATCTAGGCTCTTTTTTTGATCATAGCTTTCAGGTAGTCCAATAATTTTTAAATTCTCTCTCCTGGATCTATTTTCCAGGTCAGTGGTTTTTCCAAGGAGATATTTCACATTGTCTTCCATTTTTTCATTCCTTTGGTTCTGTTTTATAATATCCTGATTCCTCATAAAGTCAGTAGCTTCCACTTGCTCCAATCTAATTTTTAAAGTAGTATTTTCTTCAGTGGTCTTTTGGACCTCCTTTTCCATTTGGCTAATTCTGCCTTTCAAGGCATTCTTCTCCTCATTGGCTTTTTGGAGCTCTTTTGCCATTTGAGTTAGTCTGCTTTTTAAGGTGTTGTTTTCTTCAGTGTATTTTTCAGTATTTTTTTGGGTCTCCTTTAGCAAGTCATTGACTTGTTTTTCATGGTTTTCTCGCATCCTTCTCATTTCTCTTCCCATTTTTTCCTCTACTTCTCTAACTTGCTTTTCCAAATCCTTTTTGAGTTCTTCTATGGCCTGGGGCCAGTTCATGTTTTTCTTGGAGGCTTTTGTTGTAGGCTCTATGACTTTGTTGTCTTCTTTAGGCTGTATGTTTTGGTCTTCTTTGTCACCAAAGAAAGAATCCAAAGTCTGAGACTGAATCTGGGCGCGTTTTTGCTGCCTGGCCATATTCCCAACCAACTAACTTGACCCTTGAGTTTTTCAGTGGGGTATGACTGCTTGTAGACTAACGAGTTCTATGTTCCACGTTTGGGGGGGAGGTGCCAGCTCTGTCAGACCCGCACTGCTCCTTTCCCAAGAACTCCCAACCCGAACTGGGCTTAGATCTTCGGCAGGCTGTGCACCCCTGCTCTGATCCGCCACTTAATT
The DNA here is from genome assembly GCF_011100635.1 of Trichosurus vulpecula. Lineage (NCBI taxonomy): Eukaryota > Metazoa > Chordata > Mammalia > Diprotodontia > Phalangeridae > Trichosurus > Trichosurus vulpecula. The sequence goes on along the minus strand of NC_050573.1, from coordinate 132,749,826 downwards.
CCTCCCACCAGGTGGGCCTGGAGCTGGAAGTAACAACAGCTGTAGCTGCCCCACCTCTGCTGCCCCCGTGGCTGGAAGCCGAACCGCGAACTACTTCCACTCCCGCAGCTTTTCCCACTAACCTTCTCTGCAGACTTTGGTGTTTGTGGGTTGAGGGGTCCGGTAACTGCCGCAGCTCACATATTCAGGGCGCTAGGGCCCCCTCCGCCCGGCTTCTGGTCTGGATGGTCCATGCCGCTCAGGCTGGGCTCTGCACCACTCCGTTCCCAGCTCCCAGCTCCCAGCTCCATGTGGAATAGACCTCACCCAGAGACCATCCATGCTGTCCTGGGCTGGAGCCCTGCTTCGCTCTGCTGTTCTGTGGGTTCTGTCATTCTAGAATTGGTTCAGAGCCATTTTTTATAGGTTTTTGGAGGTACTCGGTAACAGAGCTCACTCTAGTTCCTGCTTACCAGCCGCCATCAGGATTATGGTTTTTAATCCATTCTGCTATCTGTTTCCGTTTTATGGGAGAATTCATCCCATTCATATTCACAATTACAATTACTATCTGTGGCTTTTTCTCCATCCTATTTCCCACATTTATGCTTTTATTTCTCCCTTTCCCCTTCCACTCCTTAACAAAGTTTTGCTTTTGACTGCAGCCTTCCTCACTTTACCCTCCCTCTTGATTCCTCTCCCTTATCTTCCCATTTTCCACTTGCTACTTCTTCCCTCCCTTCGGACCAACCGCTCCCTTTTTTCCCCCTTTCCCCTCTCACTGCCTGTAAGACGTTAGATTTCTATAATTGTCATGGTATGTTATTCCCTTCTTGAACCAAATCTGATGAGAATAAAGCTCAAATATTGCTCTTCTCCCTCCCTTCTTTCCCTCTACTACAATATGTTTTTGTGCCTCTTCATGTGATATAATTTACCCTTTTCTACTACCTCCTTACCTCTTCTCCAGAACCATCCCTTTATATCTCTTAATTATATTTTTATCATAATATCAGTTATTTTATACTGATATCCACAGTCTATGAATATCCCTTTCAATTATCATAAGTATACTATTCTCAAGATTGACATATATAGGGATTTTTCCCCCATTTACCTTTTTATGTCTCTCTTGAATTTTGTATTTGGAGATCAAATTTTCTATTGAGCTCTGACCTTTTCATCAGGAAGGTCTGGAATTCCCTTATTTCATTGAATGTCCATCTCCTTACCTGGAAAATTATGCTCAATTTTGCTGGGTAGTTGATCCTTGGTTGTAGTCCAAGCTCCTTTGCCTTTCGGAATATCATATTCCAATTTCTCCTGTCGTTTAATGCAGAAGCTGAAAGATCCTGCATGATCCTGACTGTATTTCCATGATATTTGAATTGTTTCTTTCTAGCTGCTTGCAATATTTGCTCTTTCACCTGGTAGTTTTGGACTTTGGCTATAATATTTCTTGGAGTTTTCAATTTGAATTTCAATTTGAATTACTCTCCCATATCTTACTAAAACTGGCTGGTTGTGACCACAGAGAGAAGTTGATTCCTCCCTCACTCAATATTCAACAGTTAACCATGAAATGTTATAGCTTCTTAATTCTGTTCTCAGTGGTTGTAAATATAAACAAGTTAACTCAATTAGCTATTATAAAGGGATATTTGATGAAAAGTTATAACAAGGACAGAAGCAATAAAATAATCCACACAAAGCTGGGACACACTCTCCCTTTTTTTACATGTTTGTTCCCGGAGGAAAGTAGGTGATAGATAGATAGATGATTGTCAGAACACATAAGAGAATATATGGGGCTGAGTGTTGCCTCACAATTTTCCTTATGGAGTTCCTATAAGTTTCCTCCTGGTTATGATATTATAATGAGCAAATCACTTTCTTGTTCAGCTAGACTATCCTGAAGTCTTATGCTTTTTAGCTGGTAGCTCCAACCAGAAAGAGACAGAGACAGGGACAGATATAAAGAGAGACAGAGACATAGAGATTAAAAGAGACAGAGGGACAAACAGAGTTTAAGGAGCTAGGTGAGGTCGATGTTAAATGATTAGGTCTGGTGGCCTTGAGACCGCCTTGACAATTTAGCCTTAAGGGAGGCTGTAGCATGGAATTCATGCATGGGAACCATTATTTATAAAATTAAGCCTTATATGTACAGACAATACGATGATATACTTGGAAAATTCCAAAGATTCAATTATGTGTTTTTTCTTCCCTTCCCTGCTTACCATACAGATGGCTACCATTAGACAACAATAGTTATGCCTGAATTTTATGCCCTTTTCTCTGTCTCTTTTCCCTTCCCCCAATGAAATTATCTGGCTAAAAGTTGTTTGAGTAGAGAAGTAATCATATTCATATTCCTCTTTTTAACTGTCCTATTTCTTTTTACCAATGTATATCCATCCAGATCCTGGTTCAAGGAGAGCTTTCATCCTATTAATTCCTATAATTTTAAGAGCAAGCAAAGTAGGATTTTTGCTCTCTTTTGTTTTGGAGGGCTTCTCAACACCAGGGCAATCAAGTGCCTTTGATTGGGGCATTCTCATTGGAAGAATTTTGGTGTGGAAACTCTGGGTAGCTGTTAAGGAGCCCCCCTGGTTTTGAAAACCCAGCTGTTGGGCACTTCTCTCTCTGGTAACTATATATGTATAGCTTTGGTCAGATAGCTAGAAGGCTGTCTCTTGATTTATGTTATTTACTCTACTTATATTTTCTTTGTTTGTAATTTCAGTTTGTATTTCTGCTGAAGTTCAGGGTGCTGACATTTTCCCCTGAACTAAGTGAATGATATATGTATGCTTGATTAAAGTGAGATTGTAAACCCCTTTATGTTGCTTTCCTTTGAAAAGCACATCAAAGAACCTGTGCCACTTTTTACAGTCGGCGGCCGGCGCTAGCATGTTCACACGCTCTGGGGCTTCCCTACCCCGTGCTCGGTTCCTTTGTCGCCGCCGCCGCCGCCGCTTCCTCCTCTTCCCGGTCCCTCCCACTGCCACCACCACCATGGGCTTCGGAGATCTCACAACACCTGCGGGCCTGCAACACCTCAATGACTTCCTAGGGGACAAGAGCTACATCGAAGGGTTTGTGCCATCCCAGGCTGACATAGCAGTATTTGAAGCTGTCTCGGGCCCCCCACCTGCCGACCTGTACCATGCGCTCCGTTGGTATAACCACATCAAGACCTACGAGAAGCAAAAGGCGAGCTTGCCAGGAATAAAGAAGGCTTTGGGAAAGTATGGGCCTGCTGATGTAGAAGATACCACTGGAAGTGGAGCTACAGATAGCAAAGATGATGATGACATTGATCTCTTTGGGTCTGATGATGAGGAGGAAAGTGAAGAAGCAAAGAAACTAAGAGAAGAACGCCTTGCTCAGTATGAATCAAAGAAATCAAAAAAAACCTGCAATTGTTGCCAAGTCTTCTATCTTACTAGATGTAAAACCTTGGGATGATGAGACAGATATGGCAAAATTAGAGGAATGTGTCAGAAGCATTCAGGCAGATGGCTTGGTCTGGGGATCTTCTAAACTAGTTCCAGTGGGATATGGCATCAAAAAGCTTCAGATACAATGTGTAGTTGAAGATGATAAAGTTGGGACAGATATGCTAGAGGAACGGATAACTGCCTTTGAAGACTATGTGCAATCTATGGATGTTGCTGCTTTCAATAAAATCTAAAACCTAGCATCCTCAAAAATGGCATTTAAATAAAAATATTTGCAAGCAAAAAAATAAAAAAAAGAACCTGTGCCAGCAGTCCTTCTGTTTGCTGGTGTTATTGGCCACAGTAGGGGCAAGTAACGTTGTTGTTACAGTAATATGCATACAGTCAAACATGTCTCTTGCATTAGAAAAAAAGTTTCATTTTTATTTTATCTGGTTTGTTAGTTAAATTTTGGGGATTTATTTATTGATACTTCTAACCATGGATGTTACTACTCATTTTTTTTTTACTTGGATGTTGTCTTCTAGATATCAACCACTATTTTTCTTCCTTCTTTTTTGCTGTGCCTCTAAAGTATAAAGGTTTGGGGTTATGTGAATGTAATTTTTCTTCCCCTTCATTTTTTTTAGTTTAACTTACTTTTTAAAATTAGATTTTTAAGATACCAGGCAAATTATAACAGCTATCTTTTGTATTGCACTTTAAAGTTTCCAAAGCTCTTTACAAATACTGTCTCCTCACAACTCTGAAATGTAGCTGTTATCATCTCCATCTTATAAATGAAAAGAATGAGGCAGACAGAGGTTAAGTAATTTGCCCAGCTTGTGTTTATCATCTGATTTGAATTTACAGTTCTTTGACTGTAGGTCCAGCCCTCTAGCCTCTACTTAAAACTTAATGTATGCATTTTTGTAAGGCTTTACTAGATGTACTCTGGCTAGGAATCTACTATCTACAAATTTTCTCTATTGACAAAAGTCCATAACTCATTCTCAGATTTCACTCCATTAGCCAGCTGTTTACTTGTCAAATTAATCTGGATCAGTAGCTGGGCCTGGATATTTCCCTCTTTGAATTTTCCATTATTTATCTTAAATTTTGACAAATGCATTTCCCCAAATTAAAAATTCTAGCTTTACTAGTCCAAATAAATTTCATCACTTCCTTATTCTCCTTTGTGTTAAATTTTGCTCTCTTATTTTAATCTTCCTACAACATTCTCCCATAGAAGCTAGAGATTAAAAATGAAATTAATTAATACAAGCATTTTGAAAGTAGAAGAAAGATGTCCATTCACTGCAGATATACAAAACAACTTGTGATAAGTAAAAGTACATGAAAACATTTGATTATTGAATAGAAAGAAATGATAAATAAGAAGAATGCAAATAAATATAGTAGCATTTATGAACTGATACAAAATAAGGTCAGCAGAACTAAGAAAATGGCAAACAATATTGTAAATAGAAATAACATAAAACTGACTGCTTAATAATAATGACCAAGCTTGGAATTGAAATAAGCGATAATATTATGTACTTTTCTCTCAGAAAATGTGGGAGACTATGGAACACTGCAAAATATGTTGGTTGATTTTGCTAAAAAGAGGAAGTTAAAATAAATACAGATGCATGCGTGCATGCATACATGCATATGTATATGTATATACACAGGCATACATATATTTGTGTATCCAAATGAAGGTGATGTAAAAACAAAAGGCAAAAAAATTAAATTTATTAGAGAGAATAACAGGAAAGTATATAAATAAAATTATACCTTATTCATTTTGGTAATGAAAGAAATATGCGTGATAAAATGAAATTGGAAAGTCAACATTGTGTAAAGCAAAACTACCGGATAAAGATTCTTGAAAGTAGCCTAGGACCTTGCTTAACTTTTGAGTGGTAAATTTAGCTGCCTTAGTAGTTAATAGATAAAAGGAAGCTATCACCCAGTGATCTTGGGTAGGGTGAGAGGGATATTTCAGACAGTCACAAAACTGTATCTGATACAGCATTTTTTAAAAAGTGCTAAACAATTTCATTGTAGATATCACTATAGACTAGAGGCCAAATTTTATCTCTTCGTATAATATAGTGCTTGGATAATGGCACCTTAATTTACTCTCTGGGAATTGAATAGAACAGTCCTGCCTGAAGGGAAGTTGCTGACTTTGAAGGAATTATGGTGAGGAAAAAAAAACATTGTTATGCCACCATTTTTAGACCTTCCAAATACATCCATTATATCACATTTTCAATGTCCGAAGTTCCTCAGGATATTACTTTCATCCACTCTTTTTTTTAGTGTTCTCTCTTATTTCATAACCTCTTTACTATCTTCATCTCCTTTTAAAGCATTTTATCCCACTCCCCATTTCTCCTCACAAAAGTTTCTGTTTTATTTTGTTTTTAATGTATATGTTTTCATTTGAAATATTCTTAAGTCAATGGACAGTTAAAGCTCTTCCCCTCCCCCAAGTACTCTCAATAGTGATTGAGCACATGCTGGTAGCAACAGAAAATCTGGTATTGACTTACAAATCTTTATGGATCTCCATATCACATTTCACAAATGGATTAGATGAAGTTTCATAAATACCGCAGGATAAGCTAAGAAAGATGGGGAGAAGAAAGGCTCTGGACACCTGAACCTCTCAATATCAATAATAACTTTTCCATTAAGGAGTTTGTCATTATTCTAAGAGACAAGCTATATCTAGCAGGAGTCATTTCCTGCTCAAAGCCTAGTACAATATATCAATTTCTCCTTGATACCATGCACAATTCTTTCTCGGTTGCATTAGGGAAGCTTCATTCTCTTTTGGGATCTTCATAAGATAGTCTGTCATGTCAGCTACACCCAGAGAGAAAATAGCATGTAGGGAGGTATATCCTTCAAAGACAGGCACAGTGTAGGTTAAATCATTACCTGTGGTATAACCAGAAGCACACAGGAAAAATATATCCTGGATGCCAATGCACATGGTTGGGGAGATAAAAGTTTCGGATATCTGAATCATCTTTTCTCTGATAGCTTTTGAGTTGAGGGTGGCTTCTATGAAAAGCACATTGTGCTCTCATGGGCCATATGCATCTTGTTTTAGAAAGTATGGAGCCATATCTTTTTAATTTTGTCACAACTGTGGCAATACTATTGTAAATGTTATACTTCACGGTCAGGATACATCTCCTGTTGTGGGCCTTATCCCCAACACATCTTCCTAATGCATATCCACTATCATACCCAGATCATACCCAACAAGGGAGGGGAATAAGGTACTTATGTAGTATTTAAGGTACTATCTCCTGCAAAGCCAGTTCTGCACATTGCAGAACAATTATAGTATCATGATCTATGGCAAAACTTGAAGGAGAGTGTTCAAACCCTCAAATAAGAAAGGAGATGAGGCCACACCAACAGGCAGGGAAAAGTTTAGTGTACATTGGGTAGAGGAAATCACAGCTACTCTTCATCAAGTTCTTTATAAAGGGTAGTGATGATGATGGGGAAGTGCAAGTAGTAATATGGTAGGGTGAGGGAAAAGCAGACAGAGTATAGTAAAATTATCTTAGCTCCTTCAATCCTTTTTCCTCCCCCTTTAAAGAACATCAATGAATACTGGACTGCTTTCCTGATGATATAAAACTTTTTTTTTCCATTTTTCCCAAAGTAACAGTTTGCAAGTATTCCATTGTGTAGTTCAAAAGAAAAAAATGTTCCATCTAATGAGAGTTAGAAACATTGAAAAACAGATTTTAAACAAGCATAGATCATGGTATAACAAACCTTTATCAGTGGGGTCAGCATGAGTACCAACCCCTTAGCTGTTCTGAAAGTAAACAGTGACACAAATTGTTGATAAATGCCTTTTGTGGAGATTTTAAGGGGCACTGGAGGGGAAAAGCAAAAACAATAGAAAAACAGTAGAATAAATTGATACATAAGCTAGGCAAGGCATGTATTTATAAGGAGAATTTCTCTTTAGCTTATTCTTTCAATTGATTTACCTTTTGGTTATGGATTCCCCCAAAGAGAAACACTTTAAAAAGAGCAAAACAAATGCTTATTTTATCAAGTTTGCAAATGTCTTCACATATAGAAAAGTTAAGAATTAGTAGGATTTCTTGTATATATTTTATAATATGTATTTGTCAATATTATAATGGTTTGAAAAAAATACCAATCCTTATTATTATTATTAGAAAACCTGATGGTCAAAAAATTCATGGTTTTTGACATTCCTTTAGAATATACTATTGACAATAACAGTGTTCACCAGGCAGAATTTTAGTTAGAAGAAATTGCTTCTAAGGTAATTTCAGTTGAGGATCAACACTTAGAAAGGCAGCATAGAGGCTGAAAGAGGGAAGTGAAGCTAAAGGATGGTAGGAGAGATGTGGCCACAAGAACAGTGTTATTTTTGAAAAGATGTGGCCTGATTCTGAGCTCCCAACATGAGGAATATAGCTTGTCCTTGTGAGAACTTCATGGAAAAGCATGAGACAATTTATTAACAATTAAAAGAGCCAAAGATTTGGAACATCAAAGAATCACATTACTAGAAGTATGAATGACTGCAGATGGTATCTGATCCAACCTTAGCATCCAACAAATAAAGATACTGAAACTGAGTGAAGTTAGGGGACTTGCCTAAGGTCCCTCATGTCCTAAATATCAAAGGTATGATTTTTAACTCAGATTATCTAACTGAAGAGGTAGTGGTTATTCCACTGATTTTGGTTCAATTTCTGATTTTACTGATTACTTATGATTTGAGACAAGTCATTTAACCCCTCGGTATCTCAGTTTCTTCAACTGTTAAATTATGGGGTTGGACTATTTGGCTCTAAATCTATGTTCCTAAAATTACCTTGGGAAAGAAGCTTAGAAACATACCCACCTGGGTGGCAACATACTTATCCCCTTGATTAGGACTTAGGGCAAGTTCTTATTTGTTAGATCTGTTTCTGCAACTACATCAAGTGTGAAGGCAAAAACTAACTTGAAACTGTTGTATTGAAGAGTTGTACATAGCTATTCTTTAGTAGGCTTTTGAAAATGCCATGATAGAATTTTTATTAGGTACCCATAAGAAATGTGAATATTAATTGAGAGAAACTTTTCAGCAAAATTTGAGCATTCAACATAAAATTAAATCTAACACATAATCACTTCTTTGTGATAAGAAAGAACGCTTTAAATATAGCTTTTTTTACTTTTTACTCAAAATCAAAAACACTATTTGTTCTGTCATTGTTGTTATCCATATTTTCTCTTCCTTTTCTTATAGTGGACTCTTCTTACTTATTTGATTTTCTAGTTTTACTCAATGCGTATTTTTCTAAGAATGAAACATTAATTAAGAAAAGGATTTCATCAAAAAGGCTGGACAAAAGGAATATGGCAAAAGAATAATGGGGCAAGTTATACTACACTCAGAATTTGGTAGCATGAAGGGTCTTTTATCCGTGATTTAAACTAGGTTATCTCATGAAGTTCTGAACATTATATACTTCTCCGTCATTTCCTGACAACTCTGAGGGCACTCTCTCTATAATCCTCTTCTTGCTGTGTATGCATGTTTAAGAAAAAACTAGTAGCTCTAATATGAGGGCTGCTGAGCCATTTTTAAGGCTGCTTTTTATCTTTGGTGTCCACCTGATTCATCCAACTCTGACCTGTGGTTCTAAGAGGCTGTAACATGCAGAACAGTCACACCCTGGTAAACCATTTTGGTAGATGAGCTATACCAGGTTGAGGGTAACTGAGGTATCTCAAAACCATCAGTGAGTTAGGGAGCTGTCTACCCCAAGCATGTGAAGACATCAACCATGGAATGGGCAAATGAGAACTATTAATTCCAATGGCCATAAAGGCAGCTGAATCAGGCACTGTGGAGCACTCAGAGCTTGGTTAGACATTGAAAATATCAAGGTCACCCTCTGCATCCCAAGCCATCACCAGTCATCCTGACTTTCTGATGATTTCACAGAACTTTGACTCTATTAAATCCAATTTATGTGTGAATCAAAAGACAAAACCCATACCATTTTACTATTTTTACCTACCTCAAAGTCCTGTGGGAACAGGCAAGTGATGAAGCTACAGTGCTATGGATACACTGGGAACTGTAGTCACAATCCTGTATCCTCGCAACCCAGGTCATAGGGTCATCTTCTCACTGGAGTGAAGCAGCAGTGCAATTCAGCAGCCTCAGTGTCTGAGCAGCCTTTTATAAGGACCATACTGCTCACATCCTGGTGTGAGGAAGGGGCTAGAAAAGGTGCCTTAAAAATTGTATGCTTCTCTGAACTTAAACCTGGACTGCTAAGCAAGGATCCTACCCTATGGTCAAAACACACATTAAAAAAAGAAAAAGGAAGGAAGGAAGAGAGAGAGAGAGAGAGAGAGAGAGAGAGAGACAGAGACAGAGAGAGAGAGACAGAGACAGAGACAAGGACAGGGAGAAAAAGGAAGGGAGGGAGAGAGGAAGAGGAAGGAAAGAAGGATGGAAAGACAAAAAGAAGGAAGGAAAGAAGGAAGGAAGGAAGGAAGGAAGGAAGGAAGGAAGGAAAAGAGGAAGGAAGGAAGAAGCTTTTGCAAAGATTATTCCACTCACCCTAAGTAGATGGAATGCATGCACACTTATGGACAACATGAAATACAGTAAACCTGAAAGACAAACAGCTTTCTTTATGAAAGCACTCATCAGGCACCTCATCCAAATAGTAGCCCTGAGTGAAACAAGGCTGGCAACTGATGGGCAGTTTACAAGTCAGAGGTTGTATGGATGTACATTTTGCTGCAGTGGCAGCAGTGATGGGGTGTGCCATTATGGGGAGTGCTGTAAACCTTTTTTACATTTTGCAATCAGAACCTATGTAGTGAACAATCTTGCATGCCTCCTAAAAGGAGTGAAATGCAGGTTCATGACAGTGTAATTGCAACTTGCGGGAAAGTGCCATTCCACCATCATCAATGTATGTGCTCCCACCATGACAAACCATGAGGAAGTTGAGGAAAAAAATTATGAACACCTATAGACCCTCATCATCAATGTGTAGAAAGAGTATAAGCTTGTAATTCTGGGTGACTTTAGTGCCAGAGTAGGCATAGATTATCAGACTTCCAAAGAGTACTTAGGGAAAATGGAGTCAGAAACAGCAACAACTATAGTCACTTACTACTCAAGACCTGTGTGTCTCACGACCTCATCACCAACACTTTTCTCCATTTCAGTAATGGCAGTAAAACCTTGTGGATGCACTTTTGCAGCAAACATCAGCATTTAATAGTGTATGTCACTGTAAGAAGAGACAGACAAGATGTGAGAGTGATCAAGGTACTGTGTGGTTCACAGTGCTGGACTGATCGTGAACTTATCCTCTCCAAACTAAACATTTGCACTAAAAAAGTGGCAGCTTCAAGGCAAGACAAATACCAGTAGACTTAATGTCAACAGATTAAAGGCTTCTCTGTGAAGGAACCATTTGTTGATAACTTGGAGGGAAAGCTGAGCCAACATATAGTTAGAAATAGTGGAGCAGAAAAGGAGTGGACAGCTTTCCTAGATTTGGTGTACAGCATTACATTTAATCATCTGAGCCAGAACACTTGCACATATCAAGATTGATTTGACAGAAATGATGGGGAAATTCAGAAGCTGCTAAATGAAAAAAAGTTAGCTCCACAAAGTTTACCAGCAGGATAGTTCATGTGTCTCTGAAAAAGCAACATTTACCTCCATTGAAAATAAAGTGCAATCAAAACTTAGAGATATATGCTGATAACAATAACTCAAAATTCTTTTATGATGCCTTGAAGGTTATTCATGGACTAAAGACCTAAGGTGCATTTCAACTACTCAGTGGTAATGGAGCTGCATTGATTCATGATAAGGACATGATCTTGGAGAGATATGCTGGATACTTCCATAGTGTTTTTAAACAGACTGTCATCAACCAATGGTGAAGCCATTGACTGTATACTTCAGGTTGAAGTCATTTCTTCTCTAGTCAAACTTCTAAATGAAGGAGTTGTTTTGAATACCATTAGGCTTTTTTAATGTGGCAAAGTACCTGGTGTGGATTCTGTTTCAGCTGAGTTTTATAAAGCAGGAGGTCCACTTCTCATACAAAAGTGGGCTGAAATCTTCTAAGTTCTATGGCAAGAGGAGGTTACCCCTTAGGAATTCAAGGATGCCTCCAATGTCCATCTTTATGATGGAAAATGAAATGGTTTATCATATGACGATCACAAGGTGGGTCTTTCTCTTAGTCACTGAAAGCAAGATTCTTGCCAATGTCGTCCTTAAAAGGCTAATAATTCACCTGGAAGATTGTCATCTACCTAGATTGTCATCTACCTGAGAGCCACTATGGCTTCAGAAAGGGCTGTGGAACAGTTGATATGATGTTTGCTGTCCAAGAACTCCAAGAGAAATATCAGGAGCTTTCCCAGTGTGTTGGTAAGCAAAAGGGGCTCTTAGCACTTAGTTCAACCAAGTGCCCTTGAAGAGTTTGGCTTTTGTTCCCTTTAAGTAATTCACTGTATTTCATTGAGCCTTACTAGGTGCTAAGCCCCAGGGCCAAACCCCTATTAGATGTAAAACCTATGTGGGTGTGGATTGGTAACTAAGGTGGGGCCCAAGATGGGGCTAACTCAGGGGAGGGCCTGGTTTACAAATGAGTTTTGAGTGATAGGTTTGGGACATCAGAGGCTCTTAGACCACGTGGGTTTAAGTTGCCTCTTTGTGATGGTTTTAGGTCACATGGGTGAGTCGCATGTGTGACTCACCCTTGACCCTGAAAAAGATATAAAACCATGGGTTGGCTTTCTATTCCCTGGAGCTCTTTCCCACAGCAGTTGTGGTGTGAGTGACTCTGGGCCAGTCCATGTTATGAGCTCTATGAGCTCCTGGGCTGAACCTAGATGTTGGTAACTATGAATCTGTATTTGGTCTGTCTGTTGATGTTTGCAATTTGTTTGTAATTTGCTCTGAAGTTCAGTGTGCTGGTCTTTTCCCCTGAACTAAGTGAATGATATTTGTATGGATGCTGAATTAAAGTAAACTTGTCAACCCCTTAACGTAACTTTCCTTAGTTAAGCAGATCAAAAGAACCTGTGCTTTTGCAGCGTGCTGGTAGCATTCTTGTTGTTGGGCTTGGGTTGGTCTTACACCCCCATAACAGCTGCTAGCCAGATTGTTGAAACACCCAGTCACCAATGGAGTGAGTTGGGGCTATGAATTTGATCCCAGGCTTTTTAGCATGATGTTTTCAGCATTATTGCCAGATGCCTTCAACAAGGATGAAAATACCATCAAGATCATATTCCAAACTGATGGGAAATTATTTAACTTGGAAAGGCTACAAGCTATTACTAAAGTGGAGGGAGACTTGGTGTGCAACTTTTTGTTTGTAGATGATTGTGCACTCAGTCCAGCTTCTGAGGCTGAGATACAACAGAGTATGGATCAATTCTCTGTGGCTTTTGTTAATTTTAACCTGACAATTAACACTAAATAAACAAACATTCTCTACTGGTCAGCGCTTCACCATCCATATGTGAAACTTTTGGTTACAGCAAATGGAGAAATTTTGAATGCTGTGGATAAGCTCACTTACCTTGGCATTATGCTTTCCAAAGATGTACAAATAGATAATGAGGTTGATGCATGCATTGCCAGAGCTGGCTTAGTGTTATGAGATTCTGAAGGAAAGTGCAGGAGAAAATAGATATTAGGCTGCCTAGCAACCTAATGATTTATAGAACTGTTGAGCTAACCTCATTGATGTATGCCTATGAAACCTGGGACAGTATAGCAGTGCCATGCCAGGAAACTGACTCACTTCCCTTTGAATTCTACTAGGAGGATTCTAAAGATAACTTACCAAGATAAAGTGCCACACATTGAGTTGCTTTCTTGAGCTGAACTACCAAGCATTCCAACTCTACTGTAGAGAGCACAACTCTGAAGCATTGACCACGTTGTTCTAATCCCAACTTATCTTTGCCTGAAAGACTATTTTATGGAGAATTCACACAAGGCAAGAGTTCACATGGAGATCAGAAGAAGTTATACAAGTACATTGTCAAGGTCTCTCTGAAGAACTTCAGAATCAATTGTGAGACGGGAAATATTGGCACAGTATCACCAAGCATAGTATGTCTGTGTTAAAGAAGGAACTGTGCTTTATGAGAAAAGCAGAGCTGCAGTGGCTCAAAAAGAAATACGAGATGTGCAAATTTATAGATATCTCACTCCAAATGTTCATATGGACTATTTGTGCCTGACCTGTGGTGGAACTGTCTGAGCTTGTTTTGATCTGATCAGCTATAGTCAGATACACTGTATCTTGACCTTAGCATAATGAAGTAATTTTCATTCTCTTTAAGCATGAAGGACAGTAGCCAACTATAATCTTTTCTCTCCCCTCCTACCCCAAACTTTGATTCTGTCCATGGATATTCCAATGCCCATAGGTAGGGATACAAAGACAAATCTTAAACAGTTCCCTCCATTAAGAAGGTAATATTCTGTAGAGGAGACAGCATGTACTTATATAAGCATATACAAAATATATACAAAATAAATGCAAGATAATATTTGAGGGGTAAAACCATTAATGGATAGTGGAAGTGGATCAGTACAAGCTTAATTTAGTAATTGAAGATGATGATAAACTTTGAATGAAATTAGGGATTCTAAGAGGTTGGTATGAGGAGAGGAAAAGATTCTAGGCATGTGAGTGAGCTAATGCAAAAAACACAAAGATGGAAAAAGTGTTCTACTGGAGGAAGAACAGGAAGAATAAATTAATTGTGAAGTCTAAAAAGAGAAGTACTAAATATACTAAATAAAGCAGTCAAAAAAATCAGAATCAGGTTGTTTGCTTTAAATGTCAAACGAGAGACTATACTTGAATCCAAAAGAAATAAGGAGTCACTGGGGTTTATTGATTAGGGATAGGGTTTTGTCTAACCTGAATTTTTAAAATTTTGTCAGTAATATAGATGATGAATTAGAGAGGGTAAATGTTGAGCTAAGGAGACTATTGCCTCAGCGCAGGGGATAGGCAATGAGGATAAGAAGTAACAAAGTAACTATGAATATAGAGAAAAGAGAATAAATTCACAAGATATTTTGGACATCAAAATGTCATTTGGCCACCCTTTAGGTATTTGGGTTGGGTGAGAGTAACCAGTTAATGATAATGCTGAGGATGTTAATCTGGCTGACTGGGTGGATTGTGGTATCCTCAATAAAGATAGAGTTGTTCAGAAAAGGGATGAATTTGTATATAAAGATAGTAAGTTCCATTTTTAATATGTTGAATTTGAGATGTCAATGAGACATCCAGTTTTAAATGTACTATAAATAGTTGGTTTTGAAAGCCTAGGGTTAAGAAAAGCAGCTAGGATGATAGATAGATATCCAGAGATAGATATGTATATAAATATGGACATAGACACATTATAGATAGACAGAAAGTTATCTATCTTTTTAGCTATTTAACTCTGGGAATCAGATTTATCTTTATTGTGCATTGTTGTTTGCATCAGATTCTCAGCTCTTTGAGAGAAGACAGAGTATGAATTTGACTGTGAAGCAAGGGGATATCTAGTATGATGGTTTGATTGTATGTTAGGTACTAGACAGGGTTTGTTTTTTTATTGTGGTGGAGAATTGACAATGTTTGTAGACCATAGGGAAAGCACAATTAAATAGGGAGAAAATGGAGATTAGAAAGAGGGGAAATTTTGGGAAGCAATTTTCATGAGAAGACAGGGAAGATAGTATCAATGAAACATGCCAATACTTTGGAAAGGACAAGGATTGTTTCTTTATCAAACAAATGACAGGATGGACAATGAGGATAAGGGGTTTTGAGAAACAGAGAAGAGGGAGCTTAGGAGGGAAAACAAACCTATTTTTTCATTAAGTGAGTCAATATTCTTAGCTGGGAGAATGGGGGCAAGCTATGGTATAGAAGTCTTGAGAAAGCTTGTAATATTTGCGGAGAATGATGTAGAGAATAAATTAGAAAGAATTTAAAGTATTACATTTTTGTAGTGACAATCTAGTTGAGATCAGATTATATGAGCTTTTGGTGCTCCCAGTCACATGGTTACATGAAATCCTACAGTTCTGAATAGCAACACAAGAGTAGAAATCATGGAAAACTCATGAAGGGAATAATACAGAACTGGATTTGGCAAAGTATAAGTGGCTACATATAAGGAAATGAGACAAGGTATTTAAGAGTGGAGAACAGTTATGTTAAGAACAACATACTTATACATGCCCCCTTGCAAAAAATTATGTGTGTATGTATGTATGTACGTATGTATATGTATATATGTATGTTATGTGTATATGCATATGTATATGTGTGTATGTATATGTATGTGTGTGTATTATATGTAATTTTTTTTCATTAAAGTTTGTTAAGACTATATTCAAGACTTTGATAGTTCAGTAATGAGAGGCTTAGACATTAACATCATTTCCTGGAAGCTTGAGTAGAAAAACAACTTCAAGGAGATCCTGGCACCATCTTTGATGTTTATCTGGTCAAACATTACAGCTAACCAAGGTGTCCTCAATACCTTTATTTCTAAAACTAAGTAAATCTGTCATTAACTGTTGAATAACCTATGAGTGACTCATTCTAGTTCAATATAAAACTTGACTACCAACAGACTGGCCTGAGTTAATCCAAGCCCAGAACAGGGTAGATTTAATCTGCTTAAATATGCAGTCAAGATTAGGGAATGGAAAAAAGGTAAATCTGAGCATAACCTGAGAAAATATTAAGAAGAGAATGGATTAAACATAATAGTGTGTATAAAGTCATTGGACTTCATTAATCTAGAATGATACCACCCTGAGTGAATCCACTTTTTTTTTTCTGATCTTGGAAGTTAAGCAAGGTTGGATTTCATTAGAACTTGAATGGAGAAGGCCTCATAATACCAGGCAGTGTACACTTTTCCTTTATAGAGGCAGTATTATATTTTGGAAAGAGCACTATATTTGAAGTCAGAAGACCAGGGTTCAAAGTTTACCTCTGTTATTTACTACCTGATTGATCTTGGGCAAATCATTTATCTTCTTTCAATCTCGATTTCATCTATCAAATGGCAAGTGGGGAATAGAAGGACTAGATGGCATCTAAATTCCTTTTCATTTCTAAATCTATGATTGGACAATCCATCAAACTTTACATTCTTTAAGTTTATAACATGAAGTAATATTTTAGCATACTTTTCACTACATATCATCTTGTGGTATAGTGGGAAACAATCTATACTTAAGGGTCAGGGAACCTGAGTTTGAATTTCAATGTAACTACCAAGATACTAGATACGCTGATCCCTTGTATGTATGAGTACACTTTTGATGGAATGAGCATCAACCAAACATATAAGCTAGGTGTGACAGACATTTCTATTGAAACAAGCAAACAGAGAATAGGGGACCTGTTTGCAGTACTTTGGAGAGAGAAATTGGGGGCGAGGATGGTAAACACTCAAATATCTCTCTCATCTAAATTAGTTAAAACAAGGAAATATACACATGCACACTCCTATATAAAAATATCTTTTACCCACAGGGAAGTAAAAGAAGATGGAGATAAGAAAGATAAAAGGGAGGGTCAGAAGCAAAACAGACTTGAGAGGAGGTACAGGATAAAAAGAAAGAAAAAGATACATAGAATAAAATAGGAGAATTCATGGTTAATGATTGTAACTGTAAACGTGAATGCAATAGACTCATCCCTCAAAATGGAAGCAGATAAGAGAAAGAAATAGAAGTCAAAATCCAGCAACACTTTTTTTTAAAGAAACATACTTGAAACAGAGAGGCACACACAGAGTTAAAATAACAGGTTGGAGAAGAATCAGGAGAACATTGTAAACATTAATAGCAGTATTGCAAGGATGATCAACTGTGAAAGACAAATACTTTAATCAAGACAATGATCCAAGACAATTCTAAAGGACCCATGACAAAATATATTATCCATCTCCAATGCAGAATGAAACTTTTTTCTTACTTTCCTTATTTTTCTTGTTTTTTTATGTATTTGCTTTCTTTTGCATGACTTTTGCATGACTGCTATGATATGATTGCTATGATATTACTTGCCTTCCTTAGGGGTGGGATAGGGGAAGAAGGATGAGAATTTGGAACCCACATTTTTTCAAAAAATGAATGTTAATTTTTTTTAAGTAATTGGGAAATATTAACTAAATAAATGAAAATATATCTTTAAAAAGAAATTAAAGAAAAAACCATTTATCAATTGCCTACTTTGTGCCAAGTTCTGTATAAATATTAATTCAATTAACCTACAAAAATCCAGCAGTTGGTTCTCATCCCAATTTTACAGGTGATGAAACACAGAAAGTTTACAGATCAGATGACCTGCTCATGTGCAAGCCTTTATACATTGTTTGATATATTTTAACAATTGCTTTGTGATTCTTTCTTCCAGTTGGCACCCTGGCCCTCTGAAGTTGTTGGCCCTGAGGTTATGACCATGTGAACAGCTGTCAGTAGATGTCTCTAGCAACTCACTCTGTAGAAGCTCAAGAAACTGGGAATTCCCTGATCATTACTACAGGGTCATGATAAGCAATGGGAGAGAATTTAAATTACTGGTGCCATGGTAGGAATTTCTCTTACATTTCCCCATAGTAACAGTGTCCAGAATAGCAGAAAAAATATCATTATATAAATGTGCTGTTCATATATAGACTGGATTTGGAGCCACTGTTTAGGAAAACTCAAATTTGGATCAAACAGATAACATGCACCTATGCAAAAGCTAAAAATGAAATAATCACTGCTCACAAGCAACCCACATTCTTAACAATAGCATTATTACTATGGAAAAATTCATCTTAAATCATAAAGTAAGCTATAGAACATTCTGTAATGCAAGACATTTAGAAAAATGTTAACAACAGGTTGAACTCTACTACTATAGTAAGGAATTAAATAGTTTTAATAGAATAAACTCTTAGTTATCCAAAATATTTATAAAATGATAAATTCTGGTTAAACAAAAAAATTAATACTTTTTATACACTACATATAAGTATGTGTTATGTATACACATATATACATATATAATTTCAAGGAATGTATATTATTCATAAAGAATTTACTTCACAAGGATTATATATATGCACACACACATCTACATATATATATTTGAAAATCCAATTTAATTGACATTAAAACTATGATGGCTATAATTGAAGCTTTCATGAAAAATTTGAAGACATTTTGGATCTTACAGTGTTACATGAGCCTAATTTTATAGTTATTAAACCAATGAGAGGATAAAAAGATTAGTTGTTATTAGTTAATTTTTGTACTTTTAATGAATTTAATAAGCATAAAAAATGTGCAAATTTCAATTTGCTTAGTAAAGCAAAAAAGAAATGGATTGTATATACAACAATCAACTTTGGCTAAGAAGTTTGCCTTTTTACCCCACCCACACAGCTACATCATTGCCTTTTTTTTGGTAGATTTCGAGATAAACATAGAAGTTCCAATAGTGTCCTGCATTTCTGTCACCTTTTAATCCACTTTCTGCTTTCTTTTATTTAGTTTTCAATGTTTCATTGTGTAACCTTTCTTCCTGTTTCTCTGTATTAGTTGTCCACATAATTACCTATAGCAGTGGAGGTTGGGGAGTAAAAAATCGTCCACACAACAAATAAGTAAAATCATGTAAAACAAATCCATAAATTATCTATGTCTGAAAATATGTTTCTTATTCCTCATTTCTAATTCATGGCTTATCTACCAGGTGAAAACATGATTCAGGGCAGCTAGGTGGTGCAGTGAGTAGAGTACCGGCCCTGGAGTCAGGAGGACCTGAGTTCAAATCCAGCCTCAGAAACTTGATACATATACTAGCTGTGTGACCTTGGGCAAGTCACTTAACCCCAAATGCCCTGCCCAAAAATAAAAAAGACATGATTCATCAGACTTCTGGGACTGTAATTGATTATTGTCCTGATCTCAATTTTGTTTATTTTTTTGTCTTTCAATACCATTTTTCAATGGTCTATGTTGTCCATACTTTGGCCCTAATCCTCATCTCCCCAAACTGTAACTCATCTTGAATGCCCATCCTTGATCCCATCAACTCTTATGGGCAAGTTTTCATATTTTCTTGAATATTATCTTTATGCAGGTCCTGCCTTGATCATTATTTGATCTGGTGCCCTTTTCAGATCTATAATAGAGCATTTATGGGAAAACTGGGCTCCTTTGCAACTTTACTTGTTCTATCTTATTCAGAAAAATAGTAGATTAATTGATAGGTTGTTGGATATATTCTGTTACAATGTATAATTTTAAATGCCAGCCACATCCTGAATGCATTACTGGCTTGGAGCTCAGCCTTAGTTTCTCTTATTGTAGATTGGGTGTTTTGGACCTTGTAGTATGAATATTATATACATACATACATATAAGTGTATTATACATATATAATATATTGTATCTGCATGTATGGGTGTATATATATGTATATGTATATATATATATATATATATGTGTGTGTGTGTGTGTGTGTGTGTGTGTGTGTGTGTGTGTGTGTGTGTGTATTTCTAATTGACAAATTGGAAAAATGATATTTTGTAATATAAAATAAATTTCCCAGCTTTGTTCAGTGAAATAAAGATAGTTATGATTATCAATGGTGATTTCTATCTATTTAAAATCTAGTACCTATGGTGGTGATGAGACTGAACTAGATCCCAAATTTTGTTATTCTTTATCACATGATGTTTCCATTGAGCTAATATTTACATCTCCATAGACAACCCTTAAGTTCATTTAATGGCTATACTCTTTTCATTAATCTTTAGAAATGGGAAAATTATAAAATAAGTCCTTAGATCATTCTGTGTCCTTTGCCATCCTCATTGGAGGGAAAGATTATTCCTATTTCCAGGTAGCTATTATATTTTATTAGATATAAGAAAATTAAATGTCATAAGAAAATTCCGTTAGCTATTTTAAGAAAAAAAGAATAAAGTATAATTTGTCATGGGCAAGGGTAGGAGGGATTGAGATATGTTTAGGAGACTAACCCTACATGTAGATAATCTAAGTGAGAGAAAAATAGTGGGAGGTTAGGGGGTCCCTATAGATGTAGAAGAAAGCAATATATAAAAGAGAGAATAAAGGAGTCCTACCAACTTGCATAGAACAATTTGACAAAGTTCTGTATATTCCCGTGAGCTAAGGGAGGACCTACTCAAGCCAGGATGATTGTAGATCTTTACCCTTAGGGAAAAAAAAAACAATGAAAGTCACTGTTACAAGGATCAGGTTAGGGTCTTCTGTTTCACTGTTCATTCTTCTCGAGAAACTGGCTATCAATTTCTGCGTAGTACCAGAGGAAAAAAAGTACAAATTATAGTATGATTGACTACTTGTAACTGTCTGAACGCATGAAGATGACATTCACTTTTTTATCCAGTATTTTACTGACCCCAATCAGTTTTTCAACATTCACGCATCCACCACATATTCTGAGCAAATGCTTCTTATCATGATCTTTGGGGTTTTGATGGTGACCCGCTGCAACCAATCTTTATTCATATATTATTCAAAGGGTGTGCATACATATACGTGCATGTGTGAATTTGTAATTTGCAATATCTACAATACTGAGATATATAGATCATGTTGTTGTTGTTGTTGTTGTTGAGTTATTTAGTCATGTTCAATTTTTCATGATCCTGTGGACCTAGAACACCAGATTCTTCTATCCTACCCTACCTCCTGAATTTACAGGACCTCTTGTTCATTGCTTCCATGGCACTGTGCATCTCATCCTCTGTCATCCTCTTTTCACCTTCAATCTTTCCCAACATCAGGGCCTTTTCCAATGAGTCCCATTTTCTCACTGTGAGGCCAAAATGTTTAAGCTTTGACTTCAGTATTTGACCTTCCAATGAGTAGTGTGAACTAATTTCTTTAAGTATTGATGGATTTGCTCTCCTCACTATCCAAAGGACATTCAAAAGTCTTCTCTATCACCACAGTGTGATAGCATTCCTTCTGCAGTATTCGACTTTCCATATGGTGCAGCTCTCACAATCATACATAGCTACTGGAAAAATCATAGCAGTAACTATAGAGACTTTTGTTCTCAAGGAGATTATCTCTGTTTTTTACCATGCCATTTAGACTTGTCATGGATTTCTTTCCATGGAAGAAGGATCTTTTAATTTCATGGGTGTAATCACTATCTGTAGTGATCTTTGAGTCCAAGAATATAAAATCTGACACTGCTTCCATTTCTTCTTCCTCTATTTGCTAGGAAGTTATGAGACCAGTTGTCAAGTTTTTGCTTTTCAATGATAAGCTTCAAGCCAGCTTTTATAATCTCTTCTTTCACCCTCATCAAGAAGCTTCTTAATTCCTCACTGCTATCAGAGTGGTATCATCTGAGATTGTTGACAATTCTCCCAGCAACCAAAATTCCAGTTTTTCATTCATCTAGTCTGGCATTTTGCATGATATGCTCTGCATATAAGTTAAGTAAGATAATGATATGTAGCCTTGTTATACTCTTTTTTCCAATCTTAAACCAATCTGTTGTTCCATGTTTGGTTCTAACTGTTGCTTCTTGCCCTGCACAATGGTTCTTCAGGAGACCAGTAAGATAATCTGGTACTCCCATCTCTTTGAGAAATTTCCATATTTTGTTCTGATCCACACAGTCAAAGGCTTTAGTGGAGTCAATTAAGCAGAAGTACATTTTTCTTTGTTTGTTTTCTTGTTTTTGTTTTTCTGAAACTCCATTGTTTTCTACATAATCCAGGACATATTGGTAATTCCTTTCTAGTTTCTCTGTCTCTTTGAAAACCAGTCTGCTCTTCTGGTAATTCTCAGTTCACATATTGAAGAATCTTAGGCATAACCTTTCTATCATGTGAAATGAGTGCAATTGTTTGGTATTTTGAATATTCTTTGGCATTGACCTTCTTTAGTAATGGGGCATAAACTGACCTTTTTCCAATCCAGTGGTCATCAAAAAAAAGGTAAGATCCTCTATCTTAAAATGATAAATATAAATTTTTCATGTATGCATCACATTTATTGTTTGGTCATTTTTAGTTTTGTCTGACTCTTCATGACTCTCTTCGAGATTTTCTTGGCAAAGATACCACAGTGGTTTGCCATTTCATTTTCCAGATCTTTTTACAGATTAAGAAACTAAGCAAACAGAATTAAGTGACTTGCCCAGGGCCACATAGCTGGTAAGTATATGAAACCAGATTTGAACTCAGGTCTTCCTGATTCTAGGCTCAGCACTACTGCATCACCTGGATGCCCCAATTGGTCATATTGTCAACATGAATATTCAGCATTTTAAGAAAGAGGATCTTAACCTTTCTGTTTCATGGGTGCTATTGACAATCTGATAAAGTCCATGGACCCATTCTCAGCATAATGTCATTGACTCAAAAAAGAAACCAATTATTTTAAAATTTATTTGTAAAAATATTTTAAAAGTTAATTAAAAAGGAGCCAAGATGGCAGCTGGAAAGCAGGGACTTGCTTAAGCTCTCCCCCAAATCTCTCCAAACACCTGTAAAAATGGCTCTGAACAAATTCTAGAGCTGCGGAACCCACGAAATAGCAGAGGGAAGCAGGTCTTCAGCCCAGGACAGCCTGGATGGTTTCTGGGAAGGGTCTGTCACACGGTTCTGGGAGCAGAGCAGAGCAAGCATGGGTTGCATCAGGACAGACCAGACTGGGAGTCAGCCCACAACAAGCCTTAGGGCCAAAAATCATTGAGCTGTGGCAGTTGCCAGACTTCTCAACCCACAAATGCCAAAAATCATGGAGCAGGTTAGTTGGAAAACTGCTAGATCAGTTTAGAAAGCAATTCTGCCAAAGCCCTGGGGGTGGTGGAGGTGGTGTGGTGGTGGAGAAAGCAGCAGCAGGAAGCTCCTGTGGCTTCATCCACAGCTCGAGCATCAGCTACTTCCAGAGTCCCTGGCTCACACAATGGGAGGAATCAAGCAGCAAACCAGAGTGGTAGTGCAGGGCTTGCCTTCCTGGGTCCCAATCTTGCTTGGCAGTTCTAGGGGGAGGAGGAGCACTGCTATGGCAGAGCTTGTGGTGACAGTGGAGTATAAGTAGCTCTGAAAACAACAGTGCAGTCCCTAAATCTTGGGACAAAGCACTCTCGATTCTTCAAGCAGTTATACCCTGGAGAAAAGCTCAAAGGTCAAGTAGTTGGCTGGGAACATGGCCAGGAAATGAAAAAGGATGCAGACTCAGTCTCAGACTCAGATTCTAGAATCTTTTCTGGTGACAAAAAAGACCAAAACATGCAGCCAGAAGAAGTCAACAAAGTTGATGAGCCTACATCAAAAGCCTCCAAGAAAAAAAAATATGAATTGGTCTCAGGCCATGAAAGAGCTCAAAAGGGATTTGGAAAAGCAAGTAAGAGAAGTAGAGTAAAAATAGGGAAGAGGAATTGTAGAGATGCAATAAAAGCATGAAAAACAAGTCAATGACTTGCTCAAGGAGACCCAAAAATACTGAAGAAAATAACACCTTGAAAAATAGACTAACCCAATTGGCAAAAGAGCTCCAAAAAGACAATGAGGAGAAGAATGCCTTGAAAAGGACAATTAGCCAACTGGAAAAGTAGGTCCAGAAGATGACTGAAGAAAATACTACCTCAAAAATTAGATTGGAGCAAGTGGAAGCTAGTGACTTGATGAGAAATCGAGATGTTATAAAACAGAACCAAAGGAATGAAAAAGTGGAAGACAATGTGAACTATCTCATTGGAAAAAAGCACTTACCTGGAAAATAGATCCAGGAGAAATAATTTTAAAATTATTGGACTACCTGAAAGCCATGATCAAAAAAGAGGCTAGATGTCATCCTTCAAGAAATTATCAAGGAAAACTGCCCTGATATTATAGAGCCAGAGGGTAAAATAGAAATATATAAGAATCCACCTATTGCCTTTTGAAAAAAGATGCCAAAAGGAAAATCCCTAGGAATATTGTCACAAAATTCTAGAGTTCCCAGGTCAAGGAGAAAATAATACAAGCAGCCAGAAAGAAACAATTTGAGTATTGTGGAAACACAATCAGAATAATACAAGATCTAGCAGCTACTACATTAAGGGCTCGAAGGGCTTGGGATATGATATTCTGGAAGTGAAAGGAGCAAAACTGAGTATTATGCTCCAAGGCAAAATATGGATTTTCAATAAAATAGAGGACTTTCAAGCTTTCTCAATGAAAAGACCAGTGCTGAATAGAACATTTGACTTTCAAATACAAGAATCAAGAGAAGCATGGAAAGGTAAACAAGAAAGAGAAATCATGAGGGACTTAATAAAGTAGAACTGTTTTGTTTACATTCCTACATGGAAAGATGATGTGTGTATTTCATGAGACCTTTCTCAGTATTAGGGTAGCTGAACGGAATATACATACATATATACATACATACATACATATATACATTATATACATATATGTATATGTATATATATATGTTTACAGACAGAGGGCACTGGGTGAGTTGAATATGAAGGGTTGATATCTAAAATAATGAAATAAATTTAAGGGGAGAGAGAGGAATATATTGAGAGAGGGAGAAAGGGAGAGATAGAATGGGGTAAATTATCTCACATAAATGTGGCAAGAAAAAGCAGTTCTGTTGGAAGGGAAGAGGTGGCAGGTGACGGGGGAATAACGTACACACTCAATTCGCTATCTTATCATACAGGAAAGTAGGAGGAAGGAGATAAAAAAGGGGGGATGATAGAAGGGAGTGCAGATGGTGGAGGAGGTAATCAAAAGCAAACACTTTTGAAAAGGGACAGGGTCAAGGGGGAAAACTGAATAAAGGGGGGCAGGATAGGATGGAGGGAAATATAGTTTGTCTTTCAGAAAAAAAATTGATTAAAAAACTTCATAAATTTGAGGTTAAGTAGTCCTAATTTACAATACATAGCATATATTTTTGCAATAATTTAAGATACATAAATTAAGTTTTATCCCTCCCACTTTACAGTTAAAAAAAATAAAACTTGAAACATGGAGAATTTATGTCAGTTTCTCAAGGTCTCACATGGTAGTGTTTTAGCTGGGACTAAATTAATTTCCTTAATTGAAGTCAAGTGCTATTCCTAATATTTCCATTTGCCTCTACTTCCATTTAGCTAAAGCAGCATAAGGACATGATGAGAAAACTGAGGAGAGAAGTTTGTAAATAACTTTTAAATGAACATACACCAGTGTGAACCTGTATGTGGGCCAAGAAACAGCAGTTAGAAATAAAGATAGAACAACTGTTTGGTTTAAGATTGGAAAAGGACTATGACATGCCTGTATATTGTTACCTTATTTATTTAACTTATATACAGAATACATCATGGGAAATGCCAGGATGGGTTAATTAAGAATTTATTATCAAGCAGCTTAGGTATTCAGAGAGTATGATTCAGCATTTAAATTTCCCATACTGTTTTGCATAAAATTATACATTTTACCTCAGTCAATAACTTAAAATATAAAGATTGAATGTGAGAGCAGGATTGGGACCTAGGAAGCCATTTGGTTTGAATTCTTCATTCTACAAATGAGGAAAGTGTGGACAAGAAGTATTGAATTTAAGCCTGAGAACAATGAACTAGTTTTCTTTCCTTGTTTCTTTCTTTTCTATTTCTCTTTCTAGAAAGTAGCACAATGCCTAGCATAGAGGAAGTGCTTAACATTTGTTGATTTATTATGAAACTGATATCACTATTGTAAGGACAACAAATTCTTTATAATTATTTTATTAATTAAATTTAATTGAAGGCACTTAATACCTATTATGTGTCAGGAATCATAGTAGACACTATAAATATAAATAAGACAAACCCAACTATCTCAATGATCTTACATTTAAAAAGGCCAAAAACAAGTCTAAATAATCAAATAAAGCTTGAAATTACAAAAATGTTATGGGGATACCCATACATCTATATTTTTTCAGATTAAATATGAAGAGAATAAAAATAAATAAGTGTAGTGTAGTTAAACACGAGGTAGCTTATGATGAAGAGTACTAGCAATTGAGGGAAGTAGGAAAGGTGTTATGTAGTAGTTTGTACATAAGCTGCATCTTGAAGAGAAAGAGGGCTGCCATGGTGCAGGGGAGGAAGTGCCTTCAAGATATGATAGACAACCAGTACAATGTACTGAGATAGGAAATGGAGCATCACAAATGAAGAACAGACAAAGGGCCAGTTTGGTTGAAATGCAAATTGTATTCAGGGTAGCAATATGCATTATTCTGGAAAGACAATAAGATTAGGTTATGAAATGAATTTAAAACTAAGTAAAGGATTTCAATTTTCATTCTATAAACAATAGGGAGCCATTGAGATTGATTGAGTAGAAAAGTGCTATGACTAGATCTAAGCTCAAGAAAAATATCACTTTGGTAGCCATGAGTTGGAAAAGATTTGAGACTGTGAGAAGAACTAGAAAGCTGTTACAATAATCCAAGTAAGAAGTAATGAGGGCCTGAACTAAGGTGGTAATTTTGTGAGTAAAGAAAAAGTGTGGGATGTGAGAGATCTTGTAGAGGCAGAAATGCTAATGTTCAGCAAGTAATTACACATGTCAAATGAGGGAGAAAGAACAGTCTTTGATAATACCAAGCTTATGAAGTAAAGAGAATAAATGAATGGTGTTGCTTTTAGTTTTGGAGAAATGATAATGAACTCTGCTTTGTACATGTTAATTTTGAGTTGTCTCTGAGACTTACAGTTTGAAAACATTCAGTAGGCAGGTGGCGATGCAGGACTGAAGCTTGGGGAGGAACTGGGGATACATAATACATATGTATTATGTATTATGCATGTATATGTGTGCATGTATTTAAGTGTAGGTAGACAGGTGAAGTGGGCAAAAGCAGTGCATGGTAGCAAGGAGTTTTAAGTTGAAAATGGAAAAAAAATGAAAATATGTAGAATAATCTCAATTTTATCAGTAAAGTAAGAGGCAACATCCTCCACTGAGGGAGGAAGGGGGAAGTATTAAGATGCTAGATCTGAGAAGAGAATATTTGGGTTATCTTCTCTGGGGAATAAAACAAGGAATTAATGAGGAAGGATTTTTTAAAATTATCTTGCTACGCTAAAAGTCCCTGTTGAAGTTGGAAAACAAACAAAGCTATATTATATGTACCCAGTCATCATTGTTGCATGATTTTCTCCTTCTTTAATCAATAACAGTTAAGTTGGAGCAGAATAGACATGATTTGGTGAAGACAAAAAGCCAGTAAGTGGTAGACCTTGGCAGACAATCTGGGTGTCCTTAATTGAAGTCCAGTTTTCTATACACAATACCACATAATTTCCTCTTTTAGCAACAATTTCAAATTGAAATATTACTCATTGTGGCAGCCTACATATGTATGCTACTTCAATGCTCTTTCTGGACAAAAAGGTGATCTTGAGTTCATTATGGTTATGACAGCAGAGAGTAAACTCAGGTAGTTACTCACCACCTCTACAAGACTTTGAGTAGGAATTCTATAACAGATTGTGGATTTATTCACTGATGAACACCATAATAAAAAGTTCAGAGAGTCTCAACACCACATTGGCCACAGTGTGATGCATTTTTTCATTCACATCAACCACCAAAAAAGCATCAGATAAGGGACTGAAGGATTGCAATCTGCATAAGTGGGGAAAACAGCCACATGAAGGAAATTACAAATGCTTATATTATTGAAGTATAAAGCACTATGGCATTTTTCAGAATTCTTATTAAAATTTCCCCCATTGTTGTGTCATGTGAATATCTTATCCAGAACTTTAGAGCACATTTGTACTCAAAGGGAATCCACAAATATGTTTCAGTGTTGAAGGTTAATGTAAAGTTTAGACTGTTTCAGATGATAGAATAGATAGATACTTGTTCCTCTATGCCAGATTCTGTGGCACTATAACAAGTGCAGGAAAATCTCATCCTCTATAAGAAATTGCTCCCATTTCCTCTCTACTGCACAGGATTTTGAACTATTTTCCATTCTAAGTGTTTCTGAGGTTGCTATTGAAGTATGGACTTTATTACATGAAGCCTATTTGAATATTTTTCTATAGTAACATTTATTTTCATTATATGTGCTGATGTTCTCTTTAAATATGCTTCATGCATACCAGCATGCTCTGGATAATACCAATTTGCTTCTGCATAAAATCACCCTCATATGTACAGTTATACATTGAATAAGAAAAAAGGAAGAAAAAACAGAAAATCATACATGTATTTTAAAATATTTCCAAGCAATAAAGAGCATTATCAGAGTCACAGTCAAACTAGGCTAGATGTTGATGTCAAACAGAACAAAATGGCCTTAGCAACACAACCCTAGTTAGTCAGAACAATGTTGAAAACTAGTGGAAAAGGCAAACTATATGAAATAAATTGATATTGACACACAGTACTCTATTCAAGCACTCATATTCATTCATCTATAACTGTTGGGTTAGGATGGTGGCATCTTATTCTAAACACTAAAATGGAAATCAAAAGGCTTTGCAAGCTATATAAATTCCTAAAGCTTCTGGTGGATATGTGGAAAAGTCAGACTTTTTTTTCAAAATCTTTATGTCCAATGTCTGATCCAAATTCAAGCCATTGATACATAACATTCCAGTTTCCAGAAGGTAATTCAGGGGGTAAAAACAGTACATAAATGTATATTGTATATGTCTCAGGATCTTAGTGTATGATACAAAGGTGAGATTCTAATTCTAATCTTGATTTTTCAAGGTAAAATGAAATAATATGTGTGACACATTTGTTAAATGTTAAAGCAACATATCAAGGTCAGCTAGTAGCTGTGGAGATGTTGTGTTCTCCAATGTTGAGAGGTCCTCAAGTGAAATGATTTGCCACATATGTTATGAAGAAATTTCTGTTCAAATATGGATTGGATTAAATTGCACATAAGTGTCTTTCCAATTCCAGGTTTCTGTGTTTCTCTGAATCTTGTTTTCTTTAACAATAGAGGAGATAAAAATAACATTGGACTTTATATTTAGTTACCAAAGCAACCATCCTTGAAGATAGTATGTACAGACATAGCATTTAGGTCAAATGTCTCCTAAAACAACATGATAAAGAAAAAATATCCCAGCAAATGTGATAATTCAGGAAAAAGTACAAAAAAGATCTAGAACTTCTGACTTCTGTCAACAAAGCACTGAAAAAGATACTCTACAAACTACTAGCAGAAAAAAATAAATTTCAAATTCTTTGTAAAGAGTGTAAAAATTGAACAATTTCAATATTAATAAGAACAGCAATAATTTTTAAAAATCTAAAAAATGTTAAAATATTAGAGTAAACTATGAAAAAGATCATTCTTTATAATAACTATAATTTGAACTGTATTTTAAAGTTTTTTTTTCATTTTATCCTCACAGCAACTCAAAAAAGTAGAGTCTATTATTCCATTTTACATGAGAGGAAACTGGATCAAGTAATGATTAAGACACTTGTCTAGAGTGGATTTGATCCCCTCTACCTTAGTGGACCAGTAGGAATTCCTGGGCTGCAGTATGGAGGAGTATGCAAGCACCAACACCAGGACTCCCCACATGCTTTAGCGTAGCCAGAGGAGTCAGCAGACTCCAACTCTGAGAATCACTATGTGCTTCAGTGTAACTCTGGGCAAAATCCTCCAGCAGCCAGACCTCCATGTGCTTTAGTACAACATTGGGAAGAGAGGCATCTTCAAGAGGACAGACCACTACAGGCTTCAGTGTAGCCATGGAGAAATGCAGAAACACCCCACTGGGCCTGAACACATACCAGACACCACCACTACGATGCCACCCAAACATCAGGAAATTTGTCAGACACCTCTCACCAACAGCAGCACCAGCCAATCCCCAACCAAGCCTCTTAGTGCAGCACCAAACACGAGGGTCTCCCATGGGCCTCAGAACAACATTAGTGCAGCACCAGATAAGCAGTCATGGCCTGCAGCCACTTGCACAAGAAGGCTGAGACATGAAATGCATGTATGTATCAGTTACCTTCCACCTGGTTTAGCCCATCTGCCAAAACAGTTTTACCAGGGTGTAGCTTTTGCACATGCTACAGCTTCTTGGAACCACAGGTTAGAGTTGGGGGACAGAGAGACACCAAAGGCGGATTGCAGCCCTGAAAAAATTCAGCAAGCCCTCACACCAGAGAGACTAGTCCTCCCTGAACACCCTTTACACAAGGGTAACTGGCAGGTGTCAAACCCATCAGTTAAGTAGGCAGATGTCTACCCCAACTGTGTGAAGACTTCCCCTAGTGGAATGGGTGGATGAGAATAGTTTGTTCCAGGGTCCGTGAAGATAGCTAAAGCAGGCATTGTAGAGAACTTAGAGCTTTTCCAGACTTCAAAGGACATCCACTGCATCCCAGACCATTGTCAGTCATCCTAACTTTTGCCTTGCCACTGGACTTTGGTGACCCTGGAAGAAAGAGTGAGGCTGAAAACATTGTTGTGCAATTCTGTATCACTTAAATCCAATTCACTCACAAGTCAAGATTTAACTTAATGCCATTGGTCTTCTTGGAAAATGGATGCACAACAAAAATATGTATGTGTGCATGTGTTTATGTGTATAAATGTATATTATTTATGTTTGTAAAGTATGTCCATGTAGATATAAACATGCATATATATGGGTGTATGTATGTGTATGTCTATATATATAGTGTGTGTGTGTGTGTGTGCGTATATACATATATATATACATATCATATCTGTCCATATCAGTCTATATATCATAGCAGATATTTACATACTGCTTAGTAGATGACATGTATATATCACATTATCAGAGTCTGTTCTTCTTCCTACTCCAATTCTCATTTTCTAGGAGTCATGTTCCCTGAAGCTTATTTATTCTTTGCTAGATCTCTTCTTGTATAATTGTATCTCTGATTAAATAAGTAGATATATATAGTCTGTGTGTGTTTCTGTATAATATGTATAAGTGTATGCATATATATGAATACATATAAGTGTATATATATGCATATATATACACACACATATACACACACATATGTATGTATATATGATTCCATGCCTTTCTGACATCAAAGTTGTCTCTATTTGCAATGCCAAGATTTCCTTAGAATAAGAACAACTGAATTGATGTTTTCTTAGAAAGGGAATTTCTGAAGATGTGTCATTAGGCTTTATCATATCTAAAGGGGTTTATTACATACAAAAATGATTGAGATCCTGATTTCACTTAAAGAAAATGAAGAAAATTAAGAAAGTAAAAAACAGACTCTTGTCTATTTTTAATAGCTCTGATTTTCAAGATTTTTCTTCAGTCATTCCACAAATTACAATACTTTTTTAATTTCTTCCTTCTAGGGACAAGCTAGAAAATCAATTACAAATTATTCATCAAATACCTACTATTCTCCAGCTGTGCTAAGTGCTAAGGATCCAAACACAAGTGAAATAGTTTTTTTTTTATTCTTAAGCAGCTTGTGTAGAAAAACAAGTGTAGAAAACAGTGTAGAAAACAAATACATATGTAAATACATGTGTGCAAGATGTATACATTATACACAAAAGTTAATTTGGGGTAAAGATTTTTATGATAGCTATCAGGGATGGATATAACAAATGAGAGTTTCTGAGGTTGGGAAATATATGGATATGTTTGTAGGTAATAATGAAGGTGCTCATTTAAGTTTAGTGATCAGTAGTGATGATAGGACAATTTGTTGGAGAAGATAGGATAGAATGGGATCTCTTGTGCATATAAAAGGTGTGTCTGAGCAAGAAGGGATACATCCCCATGTGAAACATGGGTGAAGGAGAAGATAGTGGAAGGTTCCTAGTTTTAGTAAGTAGTTCCTTCATTTTATTCAGAATGAGATCCAGAATAAAAATACACTAAATAACTATCATTTAGAGAAATGCAAATCAGAACAACTCTGAGATACTACCTCATACCTATCAGAGTAGCTGATATGACAGAAAAGGAAAATGATAAATGTTGGAGAAGATGTGGGAAAATTGGGACACCAATGCATTGTTGGTGGAGTTGTGAACTGATCCAACCATTCTGGAGAGCAATTTGGAACTATGCCCAAAGGACTATAAAAAGCTGCTCATACCGTATGATCCAGCAATACCACTACTAGGTCTGTATCGCAAAGAAATCATGAAAAAAGGGAAAAGGACTCACGTATACAAAACTATTTATAGTAGTTCTTTTTGTGGTAGGCAAAGAATTGGAAATTGAGGTATAACCATTAACTGGGAAATGGCTTAACAAGTTGTGGTGTATGAATGCAATAGAATATTATTGTTTGATAAGAAATGATGAGCAAGTTGATTTCAGAAAATGCTGGAAAGACTCATATGAACTGATGCTGACTGAAGTGAGCAGAACCAGGGGAACATTGTACATAGTAACAGCAACATTGTGTGATGATCAACTACAGCTGACTTAACTCTTCTCAGCAATACAATGATCCAAGATAATTCCAAAAGACTCATGATGGCAAATGTTATCCAAATCCAGATAAAGAATTATGGAGTCTTAATGCAGATAAAACATACTGTTTACACTTATTGTTTTTTGTGTTTTTCCCCTTTTGTTCTGTTTGCTGTTTCACAACATGAGTAATGTAGAAATACATTTAATATGATTTCACATGTATAACCTATATCAGATTGCTTGCCATCATGGGGAAGAGGGGAGGGAAGGTAGGGAGAAAAAATTGGGGACCTCAAAATTTTATAAAAATAAATGTTGAAAACTATCTTTACATGTAACTGAAAAAAAATAAAATAATAAAATCCAGATGAGTAATTTCCCTTGCTCCTTTCTTCTCCATTTCAAGAATCAAATTATCATTAAAACATATGAATTTACATGTTACTTTGCTTTTAATAGAGAGAGTTTTAATGGATTTTCAGATAGTTGAAAAGGGGCATTAAAATAATTACCTTTCACTTAACCACCTTTCACATCCTTCTGGCTCTGTTATCAGCATTCTATTCTACCAATCAATAAAATAGAATACTTTAAGTACCCACTGCACTCTTGGCATTATTACATGCTAGCAATACAACAGATCCTCAATGACTTTACATTCTACCCACAAAATAAAAATTTACATATATAAGTAATATAAAATATCTAAAAATAAATTGAAGGTAATTTTTTGAGTGGAAGATATTAGTAGCTGTAGCTATTAAGAAAGATTTCAGGTAGATAGAAGCACTTGAGCCGAGTTTTGAATGAAAAGGTATTTCAAGAGTCAGAAATGAGAAGAGAATACATTTAAAGCATGGGTGATGTCAAATTCAAAGATTCGGAACTGAATATTGTAGATGAGGAATAACAAAATGGAAAATTTACCAAGATTGTAAATGGTGGGAAGGACAGTAATATTGAATAAAATTGGAAGCACAGTTTGGAGCCAAGTAGTGAACATTATTAACTACCAAACCTCAGAGTTCATATTTTAGAGGGAAAGGGAACCACTGGAAATTTTTGAATACGTTGTTGCATTATGAGACTTGCAATTTAGGGAAGTCATCTTGACTGTTGTATGGATGACGGACCAGAGAAAGGAGATGATTAAGGCAGATCAACATTTTAGGAGCCATTGCAGATAAGAGGTGATTAAGGTCTGAACTAGGGTAGTAGTTGTGTGAGAAGAAAGAAGAGTAATGTAACTACCCCTCCCTTTTATTCACACCAGTAACTTGATTTTCGATATCATGGAAGTACCTGAGAAACTTAATTATTTGTAGCAGAAGAAAAGAATCAGATTTGTTGTTCCTTCTTAAAAGATCCATTTCTACTCAAAACAGTGAGATTGTCATATGTATTGCATATATCCAAGGAACTGATGGTTCTTCTTCCTTTTTTATACATAACCCACATTGCTATGGCAACCATCTCGAAACCCATCAGCTCGTGACATTTTGAACTGAAACTTCTTGAACAGTTGAGTGTAAAAGTGTGGAAGAAAGGTGCAATGAGAAGATTGATATAAAAGTTTGGAGTTTAGGGGGTGGAGCCAAGATGGCACTGTGAAAGGAAGGAACTACTGGAGCTCTCTCACAAATTCTGTCAGGTACATCTAAAAAAGTCAATCTGAGAGAGTTAGAAGCTACTAGTAGACTAGTAGATCACCGGACTCACTCAAGGGCACCAAACCAAAGCAACCAGGAACAGCAGAGGAATCCAGCCAGTACACCTGTCTGGGAGAGTGCTGGGTGAGCAAAATGCTGGACCAGGAAAAGGCCCAGGGTGGAAGTACCAGCTATGGCTGTGATCCAGCAGTAGGCTTCTCAGCCCAGCACAGGAGTCTGTTGGAGCTATGGGAAACAGCAGTGCAGAGCCTGAGGCTGTGGGAGCAGCTATCCTGGAGGCCTCCAAAGGTTTGAAACTTGCCTTCTTGAAATTCCAGGAGCCATGATGGCC
Source organism: Trichosurus vulpecula (assembly GCF_011100635.1). NCBI lineage: Eukaryota > Metazoa > Chordata > Mammalia > Diprotodontia > Phalangeridae > Trichosurus > Trichosurus vulpecula. Next base: position 132,714,815 of record NC_050573.1, on the reverse strand, counting down.
AGGTAAAAGGGCTCTCATCCCTCCCTTGAATAAACCAAGAGAATTTAACCTCAGGAGAAACAGAGGAGCCAGAAGGGGGACTTCAGTAGTGAGAGATGTTGGGGAGAGGGCCTTTCTTGTGGTGGCAGAAGGAGACTAGTGCAAGAAGAGAGGTATCCCAGCAGCCTTCACCTCAGCAGAACAACAAGAGTAACTGAGCCCCAGAGGGGTGGAGCTAATAAATGTCAATGCCAGGAGCCCAGACATGGCTTTGCCAAGCCAGGGGAAGTGGCAGACACCAAGCACAGAAAAAAGTTGAGACCACCCCTGCTGTAGAGATGTTCTGGGGAAGAGGAGACTCCCAGCAGCCAGACCACCCCTCCCTCATACCTCACAAAACCAGAGGCCATAGCACATAAAGCTACATCCCAACACAAGAAACTTGGGACAGAGGCCCCTGAGCCCCAGAAGCAGAGATTCACTTTAGAAAGCAGGAGGGAAAAAACACCAAGAAAAAGAACACTAAGAAGCTTTCAAAAAACATTGATTAGTATTATGGAGACAGGGAAGATCAAAATACGAATTCAGAAGAGGACAGCATGGACACTACAGCCACATCTGAAGACTCAAAAGGGAAAGTGAATTGTTCTCCAGAAAAAAAAAAGCATTCCTAAGGAGGTAAAAGAAAAAAATGGAAAAGAAAATTCCTTGATGAAAACAAATTTTTAAAAAGTAAATTAGGCAAAATGGTTAAGGAGAATCAGAATATAAATGGAGAAAATGTCTCATTGTAGTTTTCAACCAAATGGAAAAGGAGATAGAGAAGCTAAAGGAAGTAAACAGTACATTAAAAATTATAATTCACAAGTAGAAGCTAATGACTCCATGAGATATCAAGAATCAGTCAAACAAAATCTAAAGAATGAAAAAAAATAGAAGAAAAAGTGAGATATCTGACTGGGAAAAAAAACTGACCTGGAAAACAGATCCAGGAGAGACAATCTAAGAATTATTGGTCTACCTGAAAGCCATGATGAAAAAAAGAGCCTGGGCAGTATCTTCCAAGAAATTATCAAAGACAACTGCCCCAAGGTTCTAGAACCAGAGGGTAAAATCATCATAGAAAGAATCCACCAATCACCCCCTGAAAGAGATCCCAAATTGAAGACCAAGAAATATTATAGCCAAATTCCAGAACTACCAGGTCAAGCAGAAAATGCTGCAAGCAGCTGGAAAGAAACAATTCAAATATCATGGAACTACATTCAGGATCACACAGGATCTTTCAGCTTCTACTTTAAATGAGAGGAGAAATTGGAATATGATATTTGGAAAGGCAAAGGAGCTTGGACTATGACCACGGATCAACTACCCAGCAAAACTGAGTGTACTTTTCCAGGCAAGGAGATGGACATTGAATAAAAAGAGGGAATTCCAGACTTTCCTGATGAAAAGGCCAGAGCTCAATGGAAAATTTGATATTCAAATATAAAACTCAAGAGAGACATAAAAAGGTAAATAGAGGGAAAAAAGCCCTAGTTAACTAATAAGAAAATTAGTTATATCCCTATGTAGGATTATTGTGTTTCGTATGTTTTATACATATGTCAGTTTTTAGAATAGTACAGTCATTATGACAATTGAAAGGGAAATACATATGCTGTGGGTGTCAGTGTAAAATAACTGATATAATGCGGCATAGAAATTTATCTTGCCCTACAAGAAAGGAAGGGAAAAGGGGATGGGAGGGAAGTGGGATAATAGAGGGGAGGGCTGACTGGGGAACAGGGCAACCAGAATATATGCCATCTTGGAGTGGGGGGAGGGTAGAAATGGGGAGAAAATTTGTAATTCAAACTCTTGTGAAAATCAATGCTGAAAACTAAATATGTTAAATATTTAAATTAAAAAAATATAAGAACCATTCCTAATTGATAAATGGTCAAAAGATATGAACAGGCAGTTTTCTGACAAAACAATCTAAGCTATCTCTAGTCATATGAAAAAAATACTCTACATCCATTTGATTAGAGAAATGCAAATTAAAACAGCTCTGAGCTACCACCATAAACCTATCAGATTGGCTAATATGATAAAAAAGGAAAATTACAAATGTTGGGAGGGTGTGGGAAAATTCAAACACTAATGCACTGTTAGTGAAGTTGTATGCTGATTCAACCATTCTGGAAGTCATTTTGGAATTTGCTCAGAGGGCTATAAAACTATGCATACCCTTTGAAAAAGCAATACCACTACTAGACCTCTTGTGTTTTGCATCAAATTGTTTGCCTCCTCAGTGAGGGGGAGAGAGAGAGAATCTGGAACTCAAAATTTTAAAAAGAATGTTAAGAAATTGGTTTTACATGTAATTGGGAAAAAATAAAATATTTTAAACATGTTAATAACTCATTACTGATGTGAGCTCATCAGCTGGGGAGTGGGGAATCATTTAGAAAGAGACCAAGTACCAACAACATTAATAAATTATAAGACGGAATGGAATTATATGATTTGTCCATTAAGTGAAATATTTCTTCTTATAATTTAAAAACAAAATTATTCACACAGTATTTCTTCTCTTATTAGCATGGTCCTTTATGCTAGTTCTAAGTGATATTTGTTTTGACAAAGAGATAGCTAAAAAAGACTTTACTGGCAGAAAGATACTCCAACTTCTGTTTTTTTTTTCCATTCAACCCTGGAATATGTGTGCTCTTTCTTAAGCAGAATTAAACTTACAGGATATCAGTTGGTTGAGTGTTCTACCTTCTATGTCCAGAAAATTGTGCCTTGATGCTTTCAGTTGGCATCTATTTCTAATACACATGAGACAAGAAAATCTTACATGATAACACCTGATCCTGGGCAGAAGGTTGGGGGAGTAGTGGGGATTGGAGAGGGGATATTGCCTATACACTGTCAGTCAGGCCTCCTGTCTTAGAAATCTCCAGCTACAAAATAAATTGGTAAAAGGCTTTATTCTGAGTAGGTTGGCACTGTTCTCATCACTCTTAAGTCACTTCAAAGCTTACACAGCTGCAAAGTTATTTTATCTCTTCTGTGCTCTCCTCCCAGTAAGGATTAGCTGCAGGTCTGGTGAGTATTGCAAGCTTGATAAAGTTCAGAGTGATATTCACTGAACTTGGAATGAGTCCAAAAATCACTGACTTCAACTTATCAAAGTGGAGGTAGCAGAGGAACCTCGGGTGTTTTCAAATAGCTCCCTTTTTCTCTCCTACAGAAGTCAATTCGATCTGTTCCTTGTCTCTTTCATGAGGTTACTCCAATCTCCTCATTTATGACAGGATATGGTTGTATCTCCTCTTTGTCTCACCTTGATATTAATAAAGGTTGAATCCCCCACCCCCTTTCTACATGTGAGAGCTGCACTTAAAGAATAATCAGAAAGAAACTTGACAGTGTTGGACTACTTCTGCCACTCTGAGAAGGAGTGCATTTGTTTCTATAATGGGGCTTTAAATCTTACATTCAGTATCTGAAGTTCAATGCACAGCATTTTCTTACCTCTTTCAAAGAGCCAGCCTCAGGGTTCTCCCTTTCAGGGCTTATGGATTCTTTCAAGGTTGCACCTCCTCCTTTCTTTAATGATGAAAGGGTTTCTTTGGGGTCTTTGGCAACAGTGGTTAATGGTGTTGTTATCTGCTACATTAATAGATTTCATTATTACATCAGCTTTCAAGCTTACTTCTAGCAAGCTTTCTTTTTCATCTACTTATTTGCTACATTTAAAAAGTCTTACTGCTCACTAAAATCCTTACCCCAATTCTTTATTGTGGCACTGGGCTGACCCGTGAACCCTCAAAGTCATTACAAGTTCAATGAAAACTGTAGACTATATTAAAATGGATGACCAGATTGTATGACTGCCTAGAGGATATATATGTGTGTGAGTGTGTTTGTGTGTCTGTATGTGTATGTATGCATATATACATATACACACAAATATATGTGTGCATGTATGTGTATATGTATGTGTGTATACATACGCATGTGTGTGCATACACACAAACACATATGTGTTTGGAGTGGCTCATCTCTGACAAATAGTCCACAAAGTGATGATTTTCTTGGTCTCAGAAAATCCTGAAATCTGCTACCCTCATACAACATGAAAGTCTTGAGGTTTGCATAAGCAGAGAGAATATCTTTAATCAAAATCAAATGCTTCAAAATATTAAAATATTAAAATTAATATTTAAATATTTTAATCCTATAAACTTTGATACTAAGTAGTCTCATCCCTGTATTTCATAGTTCCATCCTTGTTCTTTATCTACTAGTTTTCTGCTGATTTTTGAAGAGAGGAAACAAACTTGGTAGACTTTATGTGATGAACAATTTTTTCTTTGTTTTCATAGTGCAATTTTCATTCAATTCCTTAACATTCATTTCACAAAGTCTCATTTTTTGCTCTTTCAGATTATATAGTTGATCATTTCAGTAAATTATGCTACCAGAGAAAGATTGTTACTTAGTGGCCAGAAAGTTGGCCTCGAAGCCAGGAAGATTTGAACCAAATACTGGCTCCAACACGAGGGCTGTGTTATGTATAAAAAATCACCTAAATTCACAATGATCTAGCTAACTCTCTATGGGCATAGATTACATAAAAAGTAAAAATCTGCATTAGTTGATGTAGTTTGCTCATAGAAAGTATGTGGGAGGGGAGGATTCTGGGGTGATGGCAGAGTAGGTCAGAAAATTTCAAGTTCTCAAAATTTTCCTCCACAAAAGAGATAAAATAGCACCTCTGAGCACAGAGCTATGAAAACAAATAAGAATAGGGGCCGAAAAGGGGTCCTCCTCGGACAATAGGAGAAGATTTAAAGAAAAATCCCAGGACTAGATTGCCTCCCAGTGAAGAGTAAACACCTCCAGGTTACGGTCCACTTTCATAACAGGAGGCAAGCTGCTTAAAAAACAAGCCACAAGCCCTGTAGTTAGTTGGGTTGGGAGGCTGCATAGCCCTGCCACAGGAATTTTAACCCTGGGAGTTGGGTGTGGGAAGATCTAAGGAACTTCTGCTGACAAGAAACACCAGACCCAGCTGTTCTGCCAAGAGCAGCAGGGGCAAAAAGGAACCAGCACACATCAGGTGACTGCAGAAACAGTGGGGTGGGGACGCAGCTGACTGTGGGCACTTATAGGAGGCTGGAGGTCTTGGTTTGAGTTCAAGGTCAGAAGGGAGAACTGAAGAGGATCAGAGGCCAGAAGCACAATCCTCCATATCCCAGGACTAGAGGTGATTATAAAAACTCAATTATTACCATGAAGAATGCACAAGCAAAGGAGAAAGAACCCAACCATAGAGAGCTACTATGGGAATAGAGAAAACCTGGGTTCATCTTCAGAGGAGAATACTGAAGCAAAGAAACCTTCTTCTGCCCCAAAGAGTAATGTTAAATGGATCACATGCCCAAGAAGAATGCATTGAAGAACTTGAAAAAGACTTTAAAAATCAAATGAGAGAGATTGAGGAAAAATTAAAAAGAAAAAGAGAAAGAATACAAGAAAAGCAAAAGGATAATGGCAAGAAAGTCAACCAATTAGAAGAGGAGATCCAAACTCTTAAGGAAGAAAATGACTCCTTGAAAAGGAGAATTGGGCAAGGGGAAGCCAGATAAGTTATAAGAGATGAAGAATTTTTAATATATAAAGAATGAAAAAGTAGAAGAGCATGTGAAACCTCTCATAAGAAAAACAGATCTAGAGAACAGATCAAGAAAAGAAAACATAAGAATTATTGGACTACCTGAAAGTTTTGATCAAAAAAGAATCTTTGATACAATAATGCAAGAATAATTAAAGAAAAGTATCCTGAAAAATTGGAACAAGAGGGAAAAGCAGAAATAGAAAAAAAAATCCACCAATCACCAGTGGAAAGACATCCTATACGAGAAACTCACAGGAATATTAGAGTTAAATTCCAGAAACCTCAAATCAAGGACAAAATACTATGAGCAAGAAGAAAAAAAAACAATTTACATATGATGATAATATCATTAGAATCACACAAGACTGGTAACTCTTAAAGATCACAGGTGTTGGAAAACTATATATCAAAGAGTAAAAGAACTGGGCCTCTGGCCAAAAATATATCCAACAAAGCTAAGCATAATTTTGAATGGAAAAAATAGGCATTCCACCAACTGTCAGACTCTCAGGACTCTGTTAAAAAAAGAAAAACCTCAACTCAACAGAAGATTTGACATACAAGAGCCAGAAGAAATATAAGGTACATACTAATGACCAATTACAAGGGACTAAATAAAGATAGAATGTTTACCTTTGTGTATGGAAAATGTAAAACCTGTGTCTAAGATGTTACTAGTAATTAGGTAGCTTATAGAAAAGATTGGGGTAGACCTGAGTATGATATGACTTTAAAAAGTAAAACCATTCAAGAACAGCTAAAACAGTAATTATCTATTACAAATTGGGTCCAAGAGGAAGAACCAATACAGAGGAATTCAATGGGGGAGGGAGGCTGTTAGTTCTTGAAACCTACTTTCATTGGGAATGGGTTTAAGACGGGAAAATACATATACATCTAAAAGAGCATAAAAGTATTATAAATTTTCAAAAGAAATAAAAGGTTAAAAATAAGGTTAAAAAGGGGGTACAGAAAGATGTTTACATTTAGGTGAATGGGAGGACTAAGAGAGGGATTGCTGTAGTGGGGTAGGTTAAGTAATAGGAGGGCAAGGTAGCAGGTGGAAGTAAAGTAGAGGATTTAAAAGAAATAGGAAAAAAGAGATATGCACAAACAAAAACAAGATTAGAAGTAGAATCTCTTAGGGAAAGTATACATTTATATATGTATGTATATATGTATGTGTGTGTGTGTATATATATATGTATATATTTATATATGTATGTATACATGTATTTATATATCGATACCTATATATAAACCCAAGCTCAATTGTAGCCTTGGAGTGGTGGTTAGCAGGATGGAAGAGGTAAAAGAAGAAAGTAAAAAGTGTACAGCAGAGAACAAAAGAAAACCTACAAAGAAGCAAAGAAAAGATGGATTGCTTTAAACTTCAAGCACAATATTTAATATATAGGCTTTCTTGAAATTATAAGTTATTGCTATATATTTTGAATCCTCTCCTATGTTCTGCTGTGCACATAACATGTTTTTTTTTTATTTTATACTTAAGTTTAAGTATATAATGTTTCTTTTTCTTTTCTTATTATCTATTTAAGTTTTTGCACTTGTCTAATTTTTTTTTAATTTGAAAAGAAAGTATGTGAGCAGAGAGTTCCTAAAGAAATAAACTAATAACTGAGGTTAGCATTAATAAACCTATGCTCCTGGAAATATTGAGCATAAATTCTAGGACCACATATTTGTTCACTTTATCTAATTTATAATTTATAATCATGACTAATAATTTTTTTTAATTTAAATTTATTTATTTAACATATTTGGTTTTCAGCATTGATTTTCACAACAGTTTGAATTACAAATTTTCTCCCCATTTCTACACTCCCCCCCACTCCAAGATGGCTTATATTCTGGTTGCCCTGTTCCCCAGTCAGCCCTCCCCTCTATCACCCCCCTCCCCTCTCATCCCCTTTTCCCTTCCTTTCTTGTAGGTCAAGATAAATTTCTACACCCCATTGCCTGTGTATCTTATTTTTTAGTTGCATGCAAAAACTTTTTTTATTTTTGAACATCTGATTTTAAAACTTTGAGTTCCAAATTCTCTCCCTCTTCCCTTCCCACCCACCCTCCCTAAGAAGTCGAGCAATTCAACCTAGGCCACACATGTATTATTATGTATAATCCTTCCACAATACTCATGCTGTGAAAGGCTAACTACATTTTGCTCCTTCCCAACCCATCCAGCTTTATTGAATTTTCTCCCTTGACCCTGTCCCCTTTCCAAAGTGTTTGTTTTGATTACCTCCACCCCCATCCACCCTTCCCTCCATCATCCCCCCCCTTTAATTTTTTTTTTATCTTCCTCCCTCTTCTTTCCTGTGGGGTAAGATACCCAACTGAGTATGTATGGTATTCCCCCTCAGGCCAAATCTGATGAGAGCAAGGTTCACTCATTCCCCCCTCACCTGCCCTCTCCCCTTCTCCCACAGAACTGCTTCCTCTTGCCACCTTTATGCGAGATAATCCACCCCATTCTATCTCTCCCTATCTCCCTCTCTCACTATGTTGCTCTCTCATCCCTTAATTTCATTTTATTTCTTTTACATATCTTCCCTTCATCTTCAACTCACCCTGTGTCTGCTCTCTCTCTTTAACATATATATATATATATATATATATATATATATATATATATATATATATATACACACACACACACACATATATAAAAACACATATATATACATATACACATACATACATATACACATAGATATATACATACATACACATTTACTTATATATATACATAAACATATATATATATATATATATACATATATGCATATTCCCTTCAACTACCTTAATACTGAGGTCTCATGAATCATACACATCATCTTTCCATGTAGGAATGTAAACAAAACAGTTCAACTTTAGTAAGTCCCTTGCAATTTCCAGTTTCTTGAATACCTTTTCATGCTTCTCTTGATTCTTCGTGTTTGAAAGTCAAATATTCTATTCAGGTTCTGGTCTTTTCACTGAGAAAGCTTGAAAGTCTCTATTTTATTGAAAATCCATATTTTGCCTTGGAACATGATACTCAGTTTTGCTGGGTAGGTGATTCTAGGTTTTAATCCTAGCTCCATTGAACTCTGGAATATCGTATTCCAAGCCCTTCGATCTCTTAATGTAGAAGCTGCCAGATCTTGGGTTATTCTGATTGGGTTTCCACAATACTCAAATTGTTTCTTTCTGGCTGCTTGCAGTATTTTCTCCTTGATCTGGGAGCTCTGGAATTTGGCGACAATATTCCTGGGAGATTTCCTTTTGGGATCTATTTGAGGAGGCGATCGATGGATTCTTTCAATTTCTATTTTGCCCTGTGGCTCTAGAATATCAGGGCAGTTCTCCTTGATAATTTCTTGAAAGATGGTATCTAGGCTCTTTTTTTGATCATGGCTTTCAGGTAGTCCAATAATTTTTAAATTCTCTCCCTGGATCTATTTTCCAGGTCAGTGGTTTTTCCAAGGATATATTTCACATTGTCTTCCATTTTTTCATTCCTTTGGTTCTGTTTTATAATATCCTGATTTCTCATAAAGTCACTAGCCTTCCACTTGCTCCAATCTAATTTTTAAAGTAGTATTTTCTTCAGTGGTCTTTTGGACCTCCTTTTCCATTTGGCTAATTCTGCCTTTCAAGGCATTGTTCTCCTCATTGGCTTTTTTGGAGCTCTTTTGCCATTTGAGTTAGTCTGTTTTTTAATGTGTTGTTTTCTTCAGTGTATTTTTCAGTATTTTTTTGGGTCTCCTTTAGCAAGTCATTGACTTGTTTTTCATGGTTTTCTCGCATCCTTCTCATTTCTCTTCCCAATTTTTCCTCTACTTCTCTAACTTGCTTTTCCCAAATCCTTTTTGAGTTCTTCTATGGCCTGGGGCCAGTTCATGTTTTTCTTGGAGGCTTTTGTTGTAGGCTCTATGACTTTGTTGTCTTCTTTAGGCTGTATGTTTTGGTCTTCTTTGTCACCAAAGAAAGAATCCAAAGTCTGAGACTGAATCTGGGCATGTTTTCGCTGCCTGGCCATATTCCCAACCAACTAACTTGACCCTTGAGTTTTTCAGTGTGGTATGACTGCTTGTAGACTAACGAGTTCTATGTTCCACGTTTGGGGGGGAGGTGCCAGCTCTGTCAGACCCGCACTACTCCTTCCCCAAGAACCCCCAGTCCAGGCTGGGCTTAGATCTTCAGCAGGCTGTTGCACTCCTGCTCTGATCCGCCACTTAATTCCTCCCACCAGGTGGGCCTGGAGCCAGAAGTAACAACAGCTGTAGCTGCCCCGCCTCCGCTGCCCCCGGGGCTGGAAGCCGAACCGCGAACTCCTTCCACTCCCTGCAGCTTTTCCCACTAACCTTCTCCGCAGTCTTTGGTGTTTGTGGGTCGAGGGGTCTGGTAACTGCCTGCAGCTCACATATTCAGGGCGCTAGGGCCCCCTCCTCCCGCTTCTGGTCTGGATGGTCCACGCCACTCAGGCTGGGCTCTGCTCCCCTCCTGTTCCCAGCTCCCAGCTCCTGTGTGGAAGAGACCTCACCCAGAGACCATCCAGGCTGTCCTGGGCTGGAGACCTGCTTCCCTCTGCTGTTCTGTGGGTTCTGCCATTCTAGAATTGGTTGAGAGCCATTTTTTATAGGTTTTTGGAGGGACTCGGGTACGGAGCTCACTCTAGTCCCTGCTTGCCAGCCTGCCATCTTGGCTCCGCCCCTATGACTAATAATTTACTGAGAAGGTGCCCATCTTCATTGATAGAGATAATTCCTCACTGTCTTAAAAAGAGCAGAAAAAAGAAAAAGAACAATGACAAAGAAAGAAAGAACTAATAATAATCATAACAATAGCTATTCAGCCTAAACTCATTTCCAGTCAGACATCCCTTTAATGATTTCCCAGGAAGCCTTTCCAAACCCCTCTTAATTCTAGAATCTTCCCCCTCTTAATTATTTCCTATTTGACCTGTATATAGTTTGTGCATGTTTACATGTTGTCTACCCATTACACTGTGAGCTTCTTGAGGGCGAAAGACTCTGTTTTTGCTTCACTTTATATACCCAGAGCTTAGCACAGTGCCTGGTACATAGTAGAATTTAATAAATGCATATCGATTGATTGATTGACTCATCTCTTCATAATTCCTTGTCATAAAGTGTTACTACCTCATTACACCCACAATTCCAATCACCTTTCCAATATTCTCAGGATGAATCAATTTCAATCCTTTAGAGAATATTAGTGTTCCACAACTTGAAGGTAGGTAACAATACTGTTGGTCACATGGAAAGAATGAAGGATAACTGAAACAAAGCTCCTGTGCTTCATTGTTATGCTCATGATTTAAATTGATGAAGGGAGAATTCCCAGAACATTAGGTAGACGCCAGTCTAGTGAACTTCTGAGAAGACATGGAGAAGATTCTTACAGAATGGATAAGTATCAATATTGTACAATGTTTAAGTATCATGGGAATTGTAATAAAGAGTTTATCACTTCATGCCATGTTTCAGAATGCATGTGTGTGTGTGTGTGTGTGTGTGTGTGTGTGTGTGTCTGTGTGTGTGTGCATGTGTGTGTGTGTGTGTGCATCTTACCTACTTGGGCTGGCAACATAATCGTTGATCATTTATCCAGTTGTGTCCAACTCTTCATGACCACATAGACCACAGCACACTAAGCCTTTCTATCCTCCACTATCTCTAGAAGTCTTCTCCCTCTATTCACCAGGAAATGATGAAACCAGTTGCCAGTGGTTTTAGAGTTGTTGTTTTCTTATGGTAAGCTCCAAGCTAGCTTTTGCACTCCTCTTTTACCCTTGCCAAGAGGCTTAATTCTTCATTTTTTGTCATCAGAGTGGTATCATTTGACATTTTTAATATTGTTACAAGCAATTTAAATTCCAGCTTTTGACTCATCTAGTCTGGCATATCGTAATCCGCATAAAAGTTAAATAAATAAGTAACAATATGCAGCCTTGTATTCCTTTTCCAATCTTAAGCCAATCAGTTGTTCTATGTTTGGTTCTAACTGTTGTTTCTTGGCCTGCATACAGGATCCTTAGGAGACCAGTAGTATGATCTGGCATCCCCAACTTTTTGAGGACTTGCCACTTTCATCTATATGAACTGGAACAAATATAAATTATATGAAGATTTATGTAAGTTCCTCTCTGATAAGTAAACTCCACGAATTTTCTATGTGTTACACAGGAGTAGACGGATTAGATAGTTGCATATTTGATGGCCAAAAGGTTTTAAGATGGATAAAAGAAAACCTTGCTGAGGAAAGTAAAAAGAAATATGTTGTAGTTGTATAGAGATAATAGTAACATCAAACCAATTATATTTCATTAGTAAAACATACAGTACAGAAGTATGTATTCCTATATAGAATGATTGCAAGCATTACATAATTATGAAACAGTAAAGAATGCTGTCTTGCCAGTTAGGTTGTGTTTAGTCAACCTTTTGATGACCAGAAATAAACTGTCTTCATCATGTTTCTCACAGGCTCACTTGACCTCCTACAAACCAGAGTATAACATACAGCTAGGAATACAAAACTGTTAAACTTATGCATTAGCTATCTTTTCAGGTGAAGAACTTCAATATCTGCAGCATACTGTTTTTATATTATGATACCTCAGGTTTGTTGTTGTTGTTGTTGGGAAATCAAAGAAAAGATGGAAAATAGACTAATACAAATAAGATATTGAGATTTTTTAAAAGGACTGTGTAGCACTTTACCTGGGAATAGTTATTGGAACAAAGAAGTAAAACTTCATAACTCATCAGAGTAGTGCTGTAATCTTTGCAATATCCCAGACACAAGCATAGCACAGAAATACTATTACAATGCACTTTCCAGGGGTTTATAGTAGGCTAGAAAATTACTATGCCAAGGGACAAAAAGGGAATAATACCATCTTCATATTGTCACTGAATTTTGTTTTTCTATTCATGAACCTAGATGGACAAACAGATGCTAAACCTATATCCTCAAAAGAAGCCCACAAATTTCCATAAATCCATAAATGCTGAAATTAAAAATCCATAAAAGATTTTTTTAAAGAAAGTAAAGAGGCAAAATAGTATCAAGGCTGAAGACAAAATAATAACTGAAAAGTATTGTTTGTTCAAATGAGAGAGTGATTCCCTCTTTGAAATCCCCATGACCTCTCACATCTCAGAGTAAATTCTAGATGTTCAAAAGACAGTCAGTATTGGGAATATAATATTGGGATGTAGAGAAGAATGAGGACTGGGGAATTGTAAAATAATATCAATAGCTTCACAATGAACACCTCTGAACAAGGAAATGGGTAGTTAATTTCTGTGATAAAGTTAACTAAAATTTTGAAAGAATTGATACAGATGGACAATAAGACAGACAGACACACAGACAGGCAGACAGAGGCAAGGAGTGTCTCAAAAAATTTAGCGTGGTTGAAAGCTATTGAAGCTTGGAGTTCTCTCTTACACAAACACGCACTATCACTTTACCCTTTAGGTATGTAGAAGGGGAAAGGGGAAAGAAAAGAAAAGGAAGCTGATAGGAAGGAGATCAAATTGAGGGAGGCAGTGGTAAGAAGCAAAACGCTAATGAGGAGGGACAGGATGGAAGGAGAGAGAAAAATATAAATAGGGAGAGGGGTTATAGGTTGGAGGGAAACACAGTTAGTAGTCATAACTGTGAATGTGAATGAGATAAACTCAACCCCAAAATGGATACTGATAGCAAAGTGGATGAAAAACCAGAACCCTACAAAATGTTGTTTACAAGAAACACATTTGAAGCAGAGAGACACACACAGAATAAAGGTAAGGGAGCAGAATCTATTATGTTTCAGTTAAAGTTAAAAAAAGAGTTTAAGAAAAGTAAAAAAAAAGCAATCATGATCTCAGACACAGCAAAAGCAAAAAGAGATCTAATTAAAAGAAATAAGGCAGGAAACTACATCTTGCAAAAAAGTACCATAGACAATGAAGTAATATCAATACTAAATATAAATGTGCCAAATGGTACAGCATTCAATTTTTAAAGGAGAAGTTAAATTAGTTATGGGAGGAAACAATAAAGCTATACTTGTAGGGTGCCTCAGCTTTCCTCTCCCAAAACTATAAAATTCTAAGAAAAAAATAAGAAAGACATTAAGGAGTTGCACAGAATTTTAGAAAAGTTATATACAATAGACATCTGGAGAAAATTTAATAAGCATGTAAAGGAATATACCTTTTTACTCAGTGGTGTATGGCACCTAAACAAAAATTGACCATGTATTAGGGCACAAAAATCAAACACTATGATGCAGAAAGGCAGAAATATTAAATGCATCTTTTTCATATCATGTGGCAATAAAAGTCACATGTAGTAAAGGACAATAGAAAGATAGAAGTAAAAATTGACTAGAAATTTAAATAATCAAATCCTAGAGAATGAGTGGGCCAAAGAACACATCACAGAAACAATAATTTCATCTGAGAATGACAGTAATGAGACAACATACCAAAACTTATGGGATGCAGCAAAAGTGGTTCTTAGGGGAATTTTTACATCTCTAAATGCTTACATGAATAAAACAGAGATAAAGGAGATCAGTGAATTGGGCAGGTAACTAAAATAAGCAAGAAAAAGAACAAATTGAAAATCCCCAATTAAATAACAAATTAGACATTCCAAAAATTAAAGGAGAGATTAATGAAAAATAAAGTTTGAAAATGATTGAACTAATAAATAAAACTAAGATCTGGTTGTATGAAAAAACAATAAAATAGATAAACCTTTGTTTAATTTGATTTAAAATAAAGAAGAAAACCAAATTACCAGCATCAAAAATAAAAAGGGTTAGTTCACCACCAATGAAGAAGAAATTGAAGCAATAATTAGGAGCAATTTTGCCCAAATGTATGCAAATAAATCTAAAAATCTCATTGTCTTCCACTTTTTCATTCCTTTGGTTCTGTCTTATAATATCTTGATTTCTCAGAAAGTCACTAGCTTCCACTTGCTCCAATCTAATTTTTAAGGTAGTATTTTCTTCAGTGGTCTTTTGGACCTCCTTTTCCATTTGGCTAATTCTGCCTTTCAAGGCATTCTTCTCCTCATTGGCTTTTTGGAGCTCTTTTGCCATTTGAGTTAGTCTATTTTTAAGGTTCTGTTTTCTTCAGTATTTTTTTCTGTATTTTTTTGGTTCTCCTTTAGCAAGTCATTGACTTGTTTTTCATGGTTTTCTCACATCCTTCTCATTTCTCTACCCAATTTTTCCTCTACTTCTCTAATTTGCTTTTCCAAATCCTTTTTGAGCTCTTCCATGGCCTGGGACCAGTTCATGTTTTTCTTGGAGGTTTTTGATGTAGGCTCTTTGACTTTGTTGACTTCTTCTGGCTGCATGTTTTGGTCTTCTTTGTCACCAAAGAAAGATTCCAAAGTCTGAGACTGAATAGGAGTCCATTTTCACTGCCTGGCCATGCTCTCAGCCAGCTTAATTGACCCTTGAGTTTTTCATTGGGGTATGACTGCTTGTAGAGCACAGAATACTTTGTCCCAAGCTTGAGGGGATGTGCTGTTGATTTCAGAGCTCTTTCTAGTGCAGCCAGGCCTGCCACACCAGCACTCCTCCTTCCCCAAGAACCACCAACCTGGACCTGATGCAAATCTTCAGCAGGCTCTGCACTCCTGCTCTGATCCACCACTTAATTCCTCCCACCAGGTGGGCCTGGGGCCAGAAGCTACTGCAGCTGTAGTTCTGTAGCTGCACCACCTCCACTGCCCCTGGGGCAGTGGATGAACCGGAACTCCTTCCACTCTGTCCCCACAGCTTTTCCCACTAACTTTCTCTGTTGTCTTTGGTGTTTGTGGGTTGAGAAGTCTGGTAACTGCCACAGCTCACTGATTCAGGGTGCTAGGGCTTGTTCAGCCTGGCTCCTGGTCTGGTTGGTCCTGCTGCAGCCCACACTGTGCTCCGTTTGCCTCTGCTCCCCTCCGCTCCCAGCTCCGTGTGTGATAGACTTCATCAAGCGACCATCCAGGTTTTCCTCGGCTGGAGCCCTGCCTCCCTCTGCTATTTTGTGGCTTCTGCAGTTCTAAAATTTGTTCAGAGCCATTTTTTATAGGTTTTTGGAGGGACCTGGTAGGGAGCTCATGCAAGTCCCTGCTTTCCGGCTGCCATTTTGGCTCCAACCCCCTAGATCTGAAAATCTAAGTTATATGTATGAATGTTTACAAAAATAAAAAGTGCCCAAATTAGCAGAAGAGGAAATAAAATACTTAAAAAAACCATTTTAGAAAAATAGTTTGAACAAGCCATCAAGGAACTTTCCAAGGAAAAAAAATCCTCCAGGGCCAGATGGATTTATAAGTGAATTCTACCCAACAATTATAGAACAGTTACTTGCAATACTATATAAACTGTTTGGGAAAATAGGTAAAGAATTACTCCTAATAAGTTATTAGTATGACCCAAATATAGTGGTGATACCTAAATCAGGAAGAACCAAGAAAGGGAAAGAAAATTATAGAACAATTCCCTAATGAATATAGATGCAAAAACATTTTAAGTAAAATATTAGCAAAGAGATTACCACACTTATCTCAAGGAAAATATGCTATCACCACATGGGATTTATAACAGGAATGAAGGACTGGTTCAATATTAGGAAAACTATCAGCATAATTGATACTATCAATAACAAAAAAAACCAGAAATCATATGATTATTTCAATAAATGTAGAAAAACTTTTTTTTTACCAAATACAGCTCCCATTCCTATTTAAAACACTAGAGAGCAAAGGAATAAATGGAATTTTCTTAATATGATAGGTAGTATCCATGTAAAACTATTAGTAAACAATATCTACAATGGGGATAAGCTAGAAGCATTTCCAATCAGATTGGGGTGAAATGAGGATGCCTATTATCACCACTATTATTCAATATCATGCTGGAAATGTTAGCTTTAGCAATGAGAAGAAAGAGAACTAGAAAGAATTAGAATAGGCAATGAGGAAACAAAACTATCATTCTTTGCAGGTAGTACAATGGTACACTTAGAGAATCCTAGAGAATCAAATACAAAATTACTTGAAAGAATTAACAACTTTAGCAAAGTTGCAGAGTGTAAAATAAACCCAAATAAATCATTGGCATTTCTATACACTGCTAACAAACCCCAACACAAGAGAAAGAAAGAGAAATTCTATTTAAAATAACTGTAGACAATACAAAATATTTGGGAATCTACCTGCAAAGCCAAACCCAAGAACTACATGAACACAATTACAAAACACTTTTCACACAAATAAAATCAGGCATAAACAATTGGAAAAATACCAATTGCTCATGGGTAAGCCAAGTTAATATAATAAAAATGACAATTCTACTTAAATTAACTTACTTATTCAGTGCCATATTAATCAAACTACCAAAAATATTTTATAGAGCTAGGACAAAATAATAACAAAATTCATCTGGAAGAACAAAAGGTCAAGAATATCAAGGGAATTAGTGAAAAAATGCAAATGAAGACGCCCTACCTGTGCCAGATTTAAAACTATATTATAAAGCAGCAAACATCAAAGCAATTTGGTACTGGCTCAGAAACAGTGTAGTGGTTCAGTGGAACAGATTAATTACAGAAGGCACAGTAGCAAATGACTATAGTAATCTCCTGTATGATAAACCCAAGGGCTTCAGTTTCTGGAATAATAACTCACTATTTGACAAAAACTGCTAGGATAACCAGAAAATAATATTTCAGAAACCAGGCATAGACCAACATCTCATACCATATACCAATGTAAGGTTAAAATGGGTACATTATTTAGACATATAGGGTGATACCATAAGCAAATTAGGAGAGCAAGGAGTGATTTACCTACAGCTCTATGAAGAAGGGAAGGATTTATGACCAAACAATATACAGAGAACATTATGAAATGCAAAATGGATAATTTTGATTAAGATAAATTGAAAAGTTTTTGCACCAACAGAGACAAAGAAACCAAGATTAGCAGGAAAGCATAAAGCTAGGAAACAATTTTTACAGCCAGGGTTTCTGATAAAGACTTCAATTCTAAAATGTATAGAGAACTGAGTCAAATTTATAAGAATACAAGTAATTTCCCAACTGACTAAATGGTCAAAGGATATGAACAGGTAGTTTTCAGACGAAGAAATTAAAACCATATATAATCTTATGAAAAAATGCTCTAAATCACTATTGTTTAGAGACATGCAAATTAAAACAACTATGAGGTACCACCTCACAACTATCAAATTGACAAATATTGTAGAAGAGGAAAATGATAAATGTTGGAGAAGATGTTGGAAAATTGGGACACTAATGCATTGTTTGTGTGGTTGTGAACTGATCCAACTGTTCTGGAGAGTAATTAGGAATTGTCCAAAGGATTTTCAAACTGTGTGTGCCCTTTAACCCAGCAAAACCACTACTAGGTCTATATCCAAAAGAGATCATAAAAAATGGAAAAGGATCCACATGTACACAGGTATTTATAGAAGCTTTTTTGTGGTACCAAAGAATTCGAAATTGAGAGGATGTCAGGAAAGGTTGAACAAGTTGTGGTATATGAATGTAATGGGATACTACTGTACTATAAGAAATGATGAGCAGGTGGATTTCAGAAGAAAACCTGGAAAGACATGAACTGATGCTGAGTGAAGTGAAAAGAACCAGGGGCATATCAGACACGGTAATCACAACATTGTGTGATGATCAACTTTAGCTCTTCTCAGCAATACAATGATCCAAGACAATTGCAAAAGACTCATCATGACAAATGGTCTCCATATCCAGAGAAAAAACTATGGAATCTCAATACAGATTGAAGCATAGTATTTTCACATTTTTGTTCTTTCTTGTGGTTTTTCCCTTTTGTTCTGATTCTTCTTTCACTAGATGATTAATGTGGAAGTATGTTTGATATGATTTACTTGTATAACTAATGTCAAATTGCTTGATGTCTTGGGGAGACAGAGAGGATAAGGGAGGGAGGGAAAGAGAAAGAAATTAGAACTCAAAATCTTATAAAAATAAATGTTTAAAACTATCTTTGCATGTAATTGGGAAAAATGCAATACTATTAAGTGAGAGGGAAAGAAATGTACTATAATTTTCTTCATCACATAATCAAAATACTTTAATCCTCGTAATTCATTCCTGGATTGTCCAAATGAAGTTTAAATTTGTTATTTATGTATTGGTTCACATGAAGTATCTGGGTTTCCTGTGACTGATTGTGGTCTTCATTTATACCATTTTTTCAGCAGCAAAATTTGGTTTAACTAGACCAGGTTAAAACCAACTTAATTGCCTGTAAAATCTCTTGTTCATTTTTATTTTTTCTTCTAGTTGGTTATTAATTTTTGACATTTGCCCTAATAGGTGGTCTAACTATATACTAATTTGTATTTATTGATTTGTAAATAACTCTAACATGGAACCAATCATTTCCTTTCTTCCAAAAGATGTGGTTGTGATGTCATTAAATGTTCCACAAGTCCATAATATCCCAACTCTCTCTTTACACAAAATGTTTATGATACAGATAGGTGAGAGGTCTTATATAGTCTGTAAGCTTTCAACCTCTGATTTCTTATATTTTGTCATAGAAACTAATGTTTAATTTCAATAGCACAGTGGCCTGCACAAAATATTTGCCTTTTACATACTTTTGTTTGTTATTTAGTTTTAGAAGTGGGGTTTAGAAACTACATGGCATTTTATACAGAGGACCACATTTGAAGTCAGTAGATATTTATATTCAAATCCTAGTTCTAGTTATGGGAACTTGGCAAAAAACCTTCAAATCTATCAATTAATATTTCTTATGCACCTACTATGTGCCAGGCACTGTGCTAAGTGTTAAGGATTCAAAAACCCAGCATTCATAGAGCTTACAATCTATTTGTTGAGACAGCTTGAAAACTAATTGTACAAAATAAGCTAAGACATAAGACATATAAAAATAATAAATAGACAGAAGGTACTAGGATTAAGCAAGTTTGGAGAAGGCTTTCTATAGAAGGTGGGATTTTAATTGGGACTTAATGGAGACATAAAAGCCAATAGTCAGAGTGAAGGAGAGGCATGAAACTGAACCAGAGAAAATGCCTAGAGACAAGAAATGCAGTAACTTGTTTATGGAACAGCCAGGATACACTTCATACTTGATCTTTGAAACAATAAGGAGTCACTGGGGTTTGAGTTGGGAGCAAAGGTTTAGGAACAACATTTTAGTGGCTAAATCAAAGATGGATTGGAGTGAGGAGAGAGTTAAAGCAGGCAAATCCACCAGCAAGTTATTGCAAAAACCCATGAATTATCTACATGATACAGATAATAAATACATTATAAATAACTAATTACATAAATAAATTATATTTATAATAATTGTAAATAAATAATACATTTAATGAACACTGCTCCAAAGCATTTTGCAAACTAAAAGTGTTTTGAAAACATAAATTATTATTTAATTCAAATTGGTTAATCTTTTTGAGAACTACTGATTTCAACAAATTTCCACACTTTGATTTCCCTCATTGTCCATAAAGTACCTAATCATAGATAAACAATATTCTTTCTAAAAGCTGACACTAAATGAGATATAATATTCTTTAAAAAATATCCTCTATTGGCTGGATTAATGGAAAATTTCGGTACTCCAACAGGCAAAAAATCTTTAAGTTATGAATGAAAATGCATACTAGGACAAAGCATATTTTGGGCATTTAGATTAAATTTAATGAAACAAAACAATATTATCCTGGGAGTGTTTTTGATTGCCAAAACAAATTAAGGCATAGGAATAGACAGAAACAATTTCCCTCAATCTTCCTCCCCCTTCTAAAATATGATCTAAAAATCTAAGAGAATGATAAAATGTTCTGAAAGGTAGAGTACTTGACATGGTATCTTCAAATTTAGAGTAAAATAATTATCTTCCAAGTCTCAAAGGATAGCTACAAAAACTCTGAGAGTGAGGTCAGATATTAGTGTTTTCTATTTGAGAGAACTTTCATTAACAATCCTATAACAGTATCTTAGTTATATTTTGCTGTTGTTGATTCAGGGCATTTTCATTACTAACAACTGCAAGATCACATGAAAAGTATATACCCCGATGTATCTTTTAATGTGAAATGTGTATTTAATAAGAGATTTTTGAATGTTCTTGTTTTTGATTACTTGTTCAGTTGTTTCTGAGTCTTTGTGACCCTACAGACCACAGCACACCATGGTCTTGTATCCGTCACTATTCTTTGAAGTCTGTTGAAGTTTATTTTCATTGTTTCCATGATACTATGTATCCATCTCATCCTCTGCCATCCCCTTTTTCCTTTTGCCTTCAATTTTTCCCAACATCACCATCTTTTCCAATAAGTCCCATATTCTTATTACATGGCCCATGTATTAAAGCTTCATCTTCAGTATTTGACCTTCCAGTGAATAGCCTGAATTAATTTTTTGAAGTGTTGACTTATTTGGTCTCCTTGCTTTCTACAGAACACTAAAAAGTCTTCTCTAGCACCACAGTTTGAAAGTGTCCATTCTGTGGAGCTCACTTGCCTTATAGCACAACTCTCACAGTTATACATTTCTACTTAAAAAGCATAGCTTTGACTATATAGATCTTTGTCAGCATCTTTATCTCCGCTTTTTAGCATGCTGTCAGGATTTGCCATAGCTTTCTTTCCAAAGAGCTATTGTATTTTAATATAATAGCTGTAATTGTTGTCTGCAGTGATTTTTGAGTCCAAGAACATAAAATCTGACACTGCTTTTATTTCTTCTCCCTCTAGTTGGCAGAACATGATTGGACCAGTTGCCAAGATCTTTTTTTTTTTTCGCTACCAAACTTCAAGCTAGCTTTTACATTATCCATTTTCACCCTCCACAAGAGGCTTCTTAAGTCCTCTTCACTTTCTGACATTAGAGATGAAAGAAACAAGAACTTACTTAGAATAGTGAGAGAATAGCAGATGCTTTCATTGCATAAGATCATGAGTGCTAGGTCATGTGATGGATAGAAGAAAATACTCACTTCCTTGAGGAGAAATGGGGGCTATTATCCAAATACTACATGGTCATCATACTCTTTTAGAGTTTAGCTCTATGATTCTCTAGCTAATGGCAATGAAATTTCACTTCCAGTACCCAATATTTATCTTAAGCGCCTACTATATGCATCTGGAAGTATGCCAAGCATGAATAATTTTTAAAGAGATACACAAAATGAGAACAAAAGAAATTATGATCTTGTATTCTCCTGTGTGAATACATACATACATGTATAGCTATGTGTGTATATGTGTATATAAACATGTACATAGATAAATATATAAAAGATCATTATAAAGTAAAATAGAGCAATTTCAAGAGGAAGGAAATTTCAGTAACTTGGAGCATGAGGAAAGCCCTGTTGTAGAAGGTAGTAATTGAGCTATGCTTTCCACTTTGTTAAAGAGTTTTCAGGAAGGAGTATATTGTAGAAATGAAGAGTATTTAATAAAAAGGTAAGGAGGTGAGAGATGGAATATCATGGAACAGAGAACATCTAGATGTTAATCTGTGCATCATCAATTATTTAAGGGTTTTCTAAGTGATTGTCATTGTAATAAACACTGGGTTTACAAAGGAATTTGAAAAACAATTCTTACCCTCAGGGAACAATGTACAAAAAAGCTACATATAGAATAAATTGGTTTATTGCTGCTTTTCATTCTCAAAAATGACCAAAATGGCATCCATATGTTGGAGTCAAGTAGAGTATGTTTGAATGTGGCAGATCAGAACAATATGTGCTCAGAAAGCTCTACCGGAGGACTGGTACAAAAAGTCTCCATGAACCTTTGGAGTAGAGGTGTCTCAATTTGTGCATCTCATGTTTCTTTTGAGCTACAGTAATTCTGCTTTGCTCATAAAGCACAGTGCTTCCTTTGGTATGGGCACAAAAAACTGGACAGTCCTTTGCTAATGTCTCCCATGTCACACAAATGATTCTAGAGTTCTTCGGAGAGACATTGACATTATCTAAGTATCACTTCCTCTGACCACTATATGAACACTTGCCTCATGTGAGTTCTATGTAAAATAACCTTTTGGGCAAAGGTAAGTTTGGTATTCTAACTATGTGGCCAGCCCAGTAGATTTGCAGTCTCTTCAGTGAGTTTGAATACTTGGAAGTGTAGTTCGAGACTGGACCACAGTACTTAGTACTTTATTTTGCCAGGTGATCTTCAGTATCTTCCTGAGACAATTTAAATGGAAGCAATTCAGTTTCTTGGCGTGGCACTGGTATACTGCACAGATTTCACAGGCATAAAACAATGAGGTCAGCACAATGGCTCTGTAGACCTTCAGTTTGGTAGGCAGACTACTAACTCTTTTATCCTACACTTTCCTTCAGTGCCTCTCATACACTGAGCTAGCTCTGGCAATGTGCGCATCAATCTCATCATCTATGTGTACATCTCTGGAAAATATCCTACCAAAGTATCCACATCATCCAAAATTTCTCCATTTGCTATAACCAATGTATGGATGTATGGACGGTGTGGGGCTGGCTGGTGGAGAATCTATGTTCTCTTGGTGTTGTTATGGAAAATTAGCTCAAGCAGCAGAGAATCAATCCATACTTCATTGCATCTCATATTCAGAGACTGGATTGAATGCACAATCATCTGTGGAGGGAAAATCATGTGCCAACTCTCCCTCCACTTTATTACTGGTTGGTAGCCTTTTGAAGTTAAATAATTTACCATCAGTATTGTTGTTGGTGCCATTTTCATCTTCCTTGAAGGCAGTGACAACCTTGCCAAACATCGTGCTAAAAACCTGGGAGGAAGCCTACCTCCTTGCTCCACTGGTGATGATGAAACTGCAAGAGCATCACCCATTATACAACCACATTTTGTCGTAATTTTCCACAATTGTTCCTGTCTGACAGTATCAAATGTCTTGGTCACATTGATGAGTGTTGTGTCTAGGCCTCTGTTCTGCTTCCAGCATCTCTTTCATAGTTGTCAGGCAGCAAATACCATATCCACTGTTCCTTGGTCTTTCTGAAGCCACAATGGTAGGAGAAGATCATTTTCTTTTTTTTAACTTTTTATTTATCCTCTTTTAATACACAGAATAAAACAAGCATTTCCATAAAATATTATAATTTTTAAAAGATGATTGCACATGAAACTGTAAATCTATTATGTGCAACTTGCTATTCCTTTAAAATATATAATAATGTTTTCCTCGTCCTCTCCCCAGAGATTGCTACCATTAGACACAAATGTGTGTATATCCATAAATACCTACACATACAATTCTGCACATCTATTTACCAATTTGTTTTCTGGATGCGGAGAGCAAATACCTTCATAAATCCTTTGTAGTTGTAAGCAGAACAGCCTTTGTTTTCTTTGAGTAACTCAGTTTATCTCATTGAGCTTTGCTGGGTACTGGGCCCAGAGCCCTGTTAGGTGTGGAACCATGGTGGGGAAAGGCTAACTCCAGGGAGGGCCTAGTTTACATGTCTGGGATAGCAGAGGCTTTTTCCCCTGAACTAAATGAATGTTCTGAAGTTTGGGGTGCTGGTTTTTTCCCCTGAACTGACTCAATGCTGGATTGAAGTAAGCTTGTCAGCCCCTTCACCTTGCTTCCCTTGAATAAGCAGATCGAAAGAACCTGTGCTTTCCCAGTCAATCCCTTCACCTTGCTTCCCTTGGTTAAGCAGATTGAAAGAACCTGTGCTTTCCCTGGCATACCTTACACCCCCGTAGAAGCTGCTAGCTGGATGGTTAAAAACAGCTTCTGTTGGAGCCAGAGACAGCTACAGCTACAGCCGAAGCTGAAGCAGGAGCTGCCAGTAGCAAAGCTAACCTACATGTGGATTGAGGAGTGCTGAACAAGGACTTGAGGCAAGTGGGTAATCTTTTTACCGTAGAGGCGAAGCATGTATATGATTTTGCTTTATACCATCATGCTTCTCTGTGGCCTCCTGGTTACTCTTGTGAGGCAAACTTATTGGGCCTGGAAGTTTTTGATCAAAATATCAAAATGGAGATGCTCATTTGTGGGTTAGTTACTGTGGAGCCTAAATATATGCTTTGATTCTTCTGCCTCCTACTTTGAGAGTTCCTTATATCCAGCAGTTCCAAACCTTTCAGAAATATATATGATTCTTTTTGAAATTATAAATTTTGCCCTCATACTACAGTAATTAATTTGGTTACTTATAATAGTCAAAATGACTTATTTGCTCAAAGTTGTTTTTTTTAATCTTCTTTTTTCATTGTTTTAATCATTTATTTATTTATTTACTTAATGTTTTTAGTTTTCAGCATTGATTTTCACAAGAGTTTGAATTACAAATTTTCTCCCCATTTCTACCCTCCCCCCACTCCAAGATGGCATATATTCTGATTGTCCCATTCCCCAATCAAGCCTCCCTTCTATCACCCCACTCCCCCTCATCCCCTTTGCCCTTACTTTTTTATAGGGCAAGATAGATTTGTATGCCCCATTGCTTGTATGTCTTACTTCCTATTTGCATGCAAAAACTTTTTTTTTGAACATCTGCTTTTAAAACTTTGAGTTCCAAATTCTCCCCCACTTCCCTCCCCACCCATGCTGCCTAAGAAGGCAAGCAATTCAACATAGGCCACATAAGTATCATTATGCAAAACCCATCCACAATACTCATGTTGTGAAAGACTAACTATATTTTGCTCCTTCCTATCCTATTCCCCTTTATTCAATTCTCTCCCTTGACCCTGTCCTTTTTCAAAAGTGTTTGCTTTTGATTACCTTCTCCCCCTATCTACCCTCCCTTCTATCATCCCCTCTTTTTTATCTCCTTCCTCCTTCTTTCCTGTGGGGTTACATACCCAATTGAATTTGTGTGTTATTCCCTCCTCAGGTCAAATCCAATGAGAGCAAAATTCACTCATTCCTCCTGCTCTGCCCCCTCCTCCCTTCCAATGAGCTGCTTTTTCTTGCCACTTTTATGTGAGATAATTTACCCCATTCTATCTCTCCTTTTCTTTCTCTTTCAATATATTCCTCTCTAATCCCTTAATTTGATTTTATTTTTTTAGATATCATTCCTTCATATTCAACTCACCCTGTGCCTTCTGTCTATACATATATATATATATATATATGTGTGTGTGTGTGTGTGTGTGTGTGTGTGTGTGTGTTTGTGTGTGTATGTGTGTGTGTGTGTATACACACACACATATACGTAAGTATATATGTATACTCGTTGGCTTTTTGGAGCTCTTTTGTCATTTGAGTTAGTCTATTTTTTTAAGGTGTTATTTTCTTCAGTAGTTTTTGGGTCTCCTTTAGCAAGTCATTGACTTGTTTTTCATGGTTTTCTCCCATAATTCTCCTTTCTCTTCCCAATTTTTCCTCAACTTCTCTAATTTGCTTTTCCAAATCCTTTTTGAGCTCTTCCATGGCCTGAGACCAGTTCATGGTTTTTTTTTCTTGGAGGTTTTTGATGTATGCTCTTTGACTTTGTTGACTTCTTCTGGCTGTATATTTTGGTCTTCTTTGTCACCAAAGAAAGATCCCAAAGTCTGAGTCTGAATCTGAGTGTATTTTCACTGCCTGGCTATGTTCCCAGCCAACTGCTTTACCCTTGAGTTTTTCATTGGGATATGACTGCTTGTAGAGTATAGAGTACTTTGTCCCAAGCTTTACAGTCTGTGCTGTTGTTTTCAGAGCTATTTCTATACAGCCAGCTTTGCCACACCAGCACTCCTCCTCCCCCAAGAACCGCCAACCTGTACCATGACTCAGAACTAAGCTGGCTCTGCACGCCTGCTCAGATCCACTACTTAATTCCTCCCACCAGGTAGGCCTGGGGCCAGAAGCAACTGCAGCTGCAATTCTGTAGCTGCACTTCCTCTGCTACCCCCAGGGTGGTGGCTGAACCATGAACTCCCTTCACTCTGTCCCCCGCAGTTTTTCCCACTAACTTTCTCTGTTGTCTTTGGTGTTTTTGGGTTGAGGAATCTGGTAACTGCCACAGCTCACTGATTCAGCATGCTAGGGCCTGTTCCACCTGGCTCCTGGTCTGGTTTGTCTGGGCACAGCCCATGCTGGTCTCTGCTCCCCTCTGCTCCCAGCTCCGTGTGCAATAGACCTTACCCTGCAACCATCCAGGCTGTCCTAGCCTGGAGCCCTGCTTCCCTCTGCTATTCTGTGGGTTCTGTAGTTCTAGAATTTGTTCAGAGCCATTTTATAGGTGTTTGGAGGGTCTTGGGGGAGAGACCTAGGCAAGTGTCTGCTTTCCAGCTGCCATCTTGGCTCCTCCCTTGTGAAGGAGGATATATATCAAATATCAACAATACATAATCAGGATTACACAACATTTAGCAACTTCTATGTTAAATGATCAGAGGGCTTAGAATATAATATTCTTCAAGGCAAATGAGCCATGAAATACCCAGCAAAACTGACCATAATCTTTCCAGGGGAAAATGGATATTCAGTGAAATGGGGGAATTTCAAACATTCATGATAAAAAGATCAGAGATGAACCCAAAATTCATTTTTCAAATACGACTCAAAAAAGAAAATATGTTGAACCATTTTTGCAATATGGATTTATTTGTAAAAATGATGATGGTGTGAAAAAGCCTGTTTGTTTAATTTGTAATGAAGTTTTGGCAGTGCAGAAACCAGCCAAACCAAACAATGAAGCATGAAGCATACTGCAATAAACCAAAGAAGCATTTTGAATGACTTTTAAAATCTTCAAACAAAAAATAAACAATATTTGGGGAAATTTCTTACTGTAACAAAAAGTATTTACTTGCATCTTACAAAATTTCTTATTTAACTGCAAAAACTAAAAAGTTCTACATTTTAGGAAAAGATCTCTTGTTATCTGGTGCTATTAAAACGTCAGAAATAGTTCATGGGAAAAAAAAGTATGGGGATGAAATTCATAAAACTCCTTATTGAATGATACTGTTTCCAAAGGAATTTCTGAGTTAGTGATGACCAATTCCAGAGGCTTATTACCAGGCTTAAGGGCTTCCCAAAGCTTGTGATTCAGTTTGATGAAATAGCTGATGTTTCTGAAATAGCTGATATATAGCATAGTTATTACTTCATGTGTAATATGTTTATGAAGGAAGTATACATGAGGAATTACTGTTCTGTTACCCTTTGGAAGGGCACACAAGAGGGAAAGAGATTATACATACATACATACAAGCATACATACATATATATGTATGTTTATATATACGTATATATATATACACACATATATATATATATATATATATATATACCTTAAAGTCAACAGATTTTTCATAAATGAAGATTTACAGCGGAAAAATTGTGTTGCAGTCTGTACAGACAGTGCTGAAGTGATGATGGGCAAGAATGTTGGATCTGTACCAAAATTTAAAACTGGTAGCATTGAATATATCACTTTTACTCACTGCATGATCCATCAAGAGGCACACATAGCCAAAAAAAAAAACCACCAGAGTTAGATGTTGTGCTTTGCAATGCCATCAAAATCATTAACTTCAATAAAAGTCGTGCCTTTAACAGTCATTTGTTTTCCAACCTTTGGAAAGACATGGACTCCAAATACAAAAGTTTATTACTACATGCAGAGGTATGGTGGCTCTCAAGAAGGTGAAGGTTATGCATGAATGCATGAGGTTGCTATGTCTTTGACTGAGCAGGAACCTGATTTTGTTAACTTTTTTCATAATGACTTATGACTTTCAAAATTGTGTTATTTGTAAGATATTTTTTTTAAAAAACTCATTGATGTAAATATGTTGCTTCAAGGAAAAAATGTAACATATTTATGTTAAAAGTAAAAATGAAAGCTTTATGAAAAAAATTAATGTATGGAAAAATAGGGTAGAAATGGTCCTTTAGAACTGTTTGTAGCTTCATATGATTTTATAATTGTAAATAACCTTCCTAACGATTTAATTGTAGGAGTTATAATTGATCATTTGAAGTGTCTGGAGATACAGTTTCAGACATACTTCCTTCCATATTTTGACTCTAAAAAAGTAAGTTGGGTTCATAAACTATACTCAGTAAAATTAAAAAAAAACTGTCATCTGCCATTAAAAATTCAAGAAGAATTTGCTGTGTTATCAAGCAACACAGATTTAAAACTTGAGTTTCCTAAAAAAAAATCATTAAATGAATTTTGATTTGGGATTAGAACAGAATTTCCAGAAATTTCTGAATTGCCCCTAAACATACTTCAGTATTTTGTACTATATATTTATGTGAAGCAGCAGTCTCAGCATTAAGGATTGTAGAATCAAAATATTGATCAACTCTGAAAGAATATTGAAGATGCTCTATGTATGGCAGCATCAAATATTCTGCCAGGATTTAATTCTTTATATAAAAATAAACAAGCACATCCATCTCATTAGTATTCAAATTTGTTTTTGTCTTTAATAAATGGTAAAATTATATTTATACCAAAGACTTGTTTTAAAATAAATTTCTTTACAATTTACTATTAGTAAATGTTTGATTTGTATACCTATGTTACATACTTTCATATCTGGGGTCATGTAAACATTTCTCAAGCAAAGTGGGGTCCTGAGTAGAAAAAAGTTTAAGAAGCCCTGACCTTTGGTGCATCTGGTTTGGGATGTGAGACCTGAGGTCAAGAGACAGGTTAGAGACGGAAAAATAGATCTGGGAGTCACCTGCATAGAGTTGCAGAGAGTTCATCTACAGGGTGTTCCTAAAGTCTGGAAACATAAGCAAAAAAATGCATATTTCCAAGAAATGAATGAAATTTTCAACAACATTTTATTTAATTGGAGTATTAACAAATAACATCTTCAATATGATTTTGCATCATTTGTGATGCAACAGTTGATGCACTTTGCAAAATTCACATGAACTCAGTGCAATAACTCCACATTGCCATCAATTTTAGCACATTCACTCTTTATGTATTCAATCAAGTGCATCTGTGAATTTCACTGAGTACACCTTCTCCTTTAGCATACTCCAGAAACAGAAGTCAAGGGGGCTAAGGTCTGTGAATATACCAATTTCATTTTATTTCTTGAAAATATGCATTTTTTCCTGTGTCCAGATTTTAGGGACACCCTGTACATTAGAACTGAGGAAACCCCCAAGTGAAATAACATAGATGGAGAACAGATAGGAAACAGCCTTGAGGGCCACTCATGGTTAGGGGCATAGCCTGAATGATGATACAGAAAAGCAGATGGAGAATGAGTGGTCAGAAAGGGAGGAAGAAAACCAGAAGAAAGTAATATCTTTAAAAGAGAGGAGCTAACATCAAGGATAGGAGAATAATCAACGGGTCAAAAGGATGATGATTTAGAAAAGGCAACTAGATTTGGCAATTAAGAAAACATCAGGGCATGTTGAGGGGTTTCCCTGTGTAAGGAAATGCCCATATTTTTGTCAGCAACTAGGGGAAAAGAGGAGACTATGAAAGATGATGTTAAAAGGTTTGGTGGTGAAAAAAGGGAAATGAAGTTGAATAGCTTTGTGCATTCAAGTAAGGGACAAGGTCCTTGCTTAAGGAAAGGGAATTAGCATTTGCAGAGGGTTGATGAAGAAAAGAGGTTTTTTTTATCTGTTCTAAGTGAGAATAAGAATGAATTAGAGAACTATAATGAGGAACCAGCTCAGGTTGGGGAGAATTAACTTAATTTGTAATGCATACACTTAGCCCGCTAGGTGGTAGAGTGGAGAGAGTGACGAGCCTGGAGCCAGGAAGACTCATTTTCATGAGTTCAAATATGACCTCAGACATTTACTAGTTATGTGACCCTGGACAAGTCACTTAACCCTGTTGCCTGATTCCTCATCTGTAAAATTAGCTGGAGAGGGAAATGGCAAAGTACTCCATTATCTTTTCCAAGAAAACCCAAATTTCATAAGAGTCAGACATGAGTGAAATGACTGAAAAACAATTAAAAATGTATACAACCAACACAGTGGGGACAGTTCCTCCAGCTTCATTCAGCAATTCTTGACTATGAGAGGTAAAGGCAAATTGTGGGAAAAATCAACAGATGATATTTTGCAATAGAAGAGTAATGATATGACAAGGATTTTAAGAGCAGATCTCAGTATTGTGTTAAAGTGGCTACTGGGTTGAGGACAGGATAGGGAGGAAATTGAAACCATGGCAAGGGTTTTAGCCTGAGAAAGTACTAAGGTATGGAGGAAACTGAGCTTTCAATGATGGCAAAATGAAGTGTATGGAATGATGGAAGTTTATGATTAAATAGAACATTGTCGGACCTACCAATAAGGGTAATAGAATATTTGTGAGTTATGGCAAATTAGATTGCAGAAGTATCTCTTTGTGTGACTGAGGTGGAGGAAGGAGTAGGTCATGAGTTGTGAGGGGGTTAGAGAGTTTGACGAAACATCTACCTGTTCCTTCATTATGACCTGAATGTGGTAAATTTATATTAGTGGATTTAAAAAAAAGATTTCTGAGTAAAGGATGCAAGGGTAGAGTGGAAAGTGGGAAAAAGTAAAGGGAAAGTAGCAGTAGGGATCAAGAAATTACCAAGAAATTATCAAGAAATTAGTAGGTCTTGAAGGTTGATATTTGATTCTTGGAGTAGGATATAAGATTTGTAATTTATTCAACTTCTAGACTCCATATATGCTGCTCACTCTTCTAACTTTCAAAATGCACAAGATCATAGTTTTTAACCCTTTCACTTAAAAAAGTGCTGGAAGCAAAGAACAATGGTCCATATTCAGGGGTCCATAGAGAGTTTTCATGGCTTCTCCCCTTATAACAATGATATCAAACTCAAATAAAAATAGGTTCCACTAATCCATAAACGAAAATCCTTGTAAACTGCAATAACTTATTTCTAAAATATAATGTCTATGTTTTATTCAATTTTGTTTATTTTGTTAACTTATTTTACCCATTTACATTTTAATCTGCTTTGGACTGCACTAAGGAATGTTGTGGGTTTTACTGGTCCCTTTGACACCTTTGCCTTGTAGTATTGTTTCGCACTAGATTCTATCAGCAAGGGAATCAAGCCAAGAAAAGAGATCTACCAAGAATGAGAGAAGTGAAAAAAAACTAAGACCCTTTTGAATCACCCGAAGTCACCCTTTGACTGAAGGCAGTCATAGAAGCTGCGGTCCCTCATGTGGTTAGCAGAGTATAACAAATTAAAGCATAAAGTGTCTCTAAAACACTTCGATTCCACTTAATCAAAATTCTTCCAGAAGTAGCCTTTCTAGACCCAATTACAAAATCACGTTTCAGTTTTCCAGCACTGCCAACCTTTCCCCGACATTTATACATTTACAAAGTAGAGGAGTGTGATGTCTTCCCATACACCTTGACTGCATATTGTTCCTTACTTGTTCTCTCCTTTAGTTCCTCTTCATTACATTCCCCTTTGCATTTCCTTGTTGCTGCTTCACCTCCTAAAAACTTTCCCAAGAATGGTTTCCTTTTGAGCTGTATCAGAACCCTTGAGTTATAGTAATGCAGTGTGGGATTCATTTCACAAAGCAAGAATGAGAGGTATCTAGGAATGTAGGTAAGTCAAGAGCAAAGTTATTTTATTTTCTTCAGGGGAAAACAGACAGTTGACACTCTTTTATTCTTTCTCTGTATTATTTCTTGGCGATCTTGTCAGATCACATGGGTTCAATGATTATTTTTATAGAGGTGCCTCATAGATTTTATAGAACCCCTGAGCTTTAATTCTGCATCTCTTACAATTTACTTGACATTTCCACTTGGGTGTTTGATAAACATCTCAAATTCAGTGTCTGAAAGAGTAATCATTAGCTTTCTCCCTAAATTGAACTCTCCCCTTAGTTTCATTTTTATCCAAAAAGATCACCACTACTCTTTCAGTCACTCAGTTTCCAAACTGATCAGTCATTCCCAAATCATCCTTCTCACTTACACGCTATCCCACATATCAAATTAGCTGCCATATAATATTGGTCCTATCTCTATAACAGTTTTTTTCTTTTTAAAAAAACTGTTAATTTATTTTTAGCTTTCAATATTCACTTCCATAATATTTTGAACTTGAATTTTTTCCCCATCTCTCCCCTCCACCCACCCCAAGATGGCATTCATTGTAATTAGTCCTTTCCTCAATATGGCCTCCCTTGTATCACACACAAACCTTCTTCTCTTATCCCTTTCCTGTCTATTTTCCTGTGGGGC
Source organism: Trichosurus vulpecula (assembly GCF_011100635.1). NCBI lineage: Eukaryota > Metazoa > Chordata > Mammalia > Diprotodontia > Phalangeridae > Trichosurus > Trichosurus vulpecula. Next base: position 132,681,910 of record NC_050573.1, on the reverse strand, counting down.
ATAATAGTTTTCTATACCCCATTGCTTGTACATCTATTTCCCAGTTTCATGGAAAGCCATTTTTAACATTCATTTTTAAAACTTTCAGTTCCACATTCTCTTACTTCCTCCCCTCCCCACCCACTCTCATTGAGAAGGCAAGCAATTTGATATAAGCTATATATGTGTAGTCATGCGAAACAATTCCATCACAGTTATGTGAAACAATCATGTTAGTCTAACGAAAGACTAACTATATTTCCCACAATCCTATACTGTCCCCCATTTATTTTATTCTCTCCTTTGACCCTGTCCCTCCCCAAAAGTGTTTGTTTATGATTATCTCTTCGTCCCATTTGCCCTCCATTCTGTCATCACACACACCCCTTATCCCCTTCCACCCTACTTTCCTGTAGGATAATATAGGTTTTCATACCCCATTGAGTGTGTATTTTATTCCCTCCTTAAGCCAAATCCAATGAGAGTAAGGTTGACTTATTCCCTCTCATGTCCCCCCTCTTCCCATCCACTGTAATAGCTTTTTCTTCCCTCTTTTACATGAGATAATTTATCCCATTCTTCCTCTCCCTTCTCTTTTCTCTCTCTCTCATCCCTTAATTTTATTTTTTAGATATCCCTTCATATTCAACTTATACCTGTACCCTCTCTAGATAGATAGATAGACAGATAGATAGATGATACACATACACACACACACACACACACACACACACACACACACACACTCCCTTCAACTACCCTAATACTGTGAAAGGTCTCATGAGTTACAAATATCATCTTTCCATGTAGGAATGTAAACAGGTCAACTTTAATAAATCCTTTATGATTTATTTTTTCTGTTTACTTTTCCATGCTCCTCTGGAGTCTTGTATTTGAAAGTCAAATTTTCTATTCAGCTCTGGTCTTTTCATAAAGAATGCTTGAAAGTCCTCTATTTCATTTTTGTCCCTGAAGGATTTTACTCGGTTTTGCTTAGTAGGTGATTCTTGGTTTTAATTCAAGTTTCTTTTCCCTCCAGAACATCCTATGCAAAGCCTTCTGATCCTTTAATGTAGAAGCTTCTAAATCTTGTGTTATCCTGATTGTGTTTCCACAATACTCGAATTGTTTCTTTCTGGCTGCTAGCAATATTTTCTCCTTGACCTGAGAACTCTAGAATTTCTCTATTTCTGATCTCTTTCAGGTGGTGATTGGCAGATTCTTTTCATTTCTGTTTTTTTAAGCCTCATATTTTGTTATTTAATATTTTAGTTTTCAACATTGATTTCTAAAAGATTTTGAGCTACAAATTTTCTTCCCATTTCTACCCTCCCCCTACTCCAAGGTGGCATATATTCTGATTGCCCCGTTCCCGAGTCAGCCCTCCCTTCTGTCACCCCACTCACCTTTCCATCCCCTTTCCCCTCACTTTCTTCTAGGGCAGGATAGATTTCTATGCCCCATTCCCTGTATATCTTATTTCTCAGTTGCATGCAAAAACAAATTTTTTGAGCATCTGCTTTTAAACCTTATGTATCATTATGCAAAACACTTAAACAATAATCATGTTGTGAAAAACTAACTATATTTCTCTCCATCCTATCCTGTCCCCATTTATTCAATTTTTTTTCCATTTACCCTCTCCCTTTTCAAAAGTGTTTGCTTTTGATTACCTCCTCCCCCTATGTGCCTTCCCTTCTATCATCCCCTCTTTTTTATCCCCTTCCCCCTACTTTCTTGTGAGATAAGATACCCAATTGAGTGTGTATGTTATTCCCTCCTCAAGTTAAATCTGATGAGAGCAAGATTCACTCATTCCCCCTTACCTGCCCCTTCTTTACTTCCAACAGAACTGCTTTTTCTTCACACTTTTATTTGAGATAATTTACCCCATTCTATCTCTCCCTTTCTCTCTCTCCCTCTCTCTCTCTCTCTCTCTCTCTCAATATATTCTTCTCTCACCCCTTTATTTTATTTTATTTTTTAAGATATCATCCCTTCATATTCAAACTGCCCTGTGCCCTCTGTATATATATGTGTGTGGGGGGGTGTGGGGATGTGTGTGTGTAGGTGTGTGTGGGTGTGGGTGTGGGTGTGTGTCCCTTCAACTACCCTAATACTGAGAAATGTGTCATGAATTACACACATCATCTCTCCATGTAGGAGTTTAAACAAAACAGTTCAACTTTAATAAGTCCCTTATAATTTCTCTTTCTTGTTTATCTTTTCATGCTTCTCTCAATTCTTGTGTTTGAAAGTTAAATTTTCTATTTATCACTGGTCTTTTTATTGAGAAAGCTTGAAATTCCTCTTTTATACTGAAAATCCATATTTTCCCTTGGAGCATTATACTCAGTTTTCTTGGTAGGTGATTCTTTGTTTTAATCCTTGCTCCTTTGTCCTACAGGAATATTATATTCCAAGCCCTTTGATCCCTCAATGTAGAAGCTGCTAGACCTTGTGTTATCCTGATTGTGTTTCCACAATACTCAAATGGTTTCTTTCTGGCTGCTTGCAATATTTTCTCCTTCACCTGGGAACTCTGGAATTTGGTGACAATATTCCTAGGAGTTTTCTTTTGGGGATCTTTTTCAAGAGGTTGATGGGTAGATTCTTTCAATTTCTATTTTATCCTCTGTTTCTAGAATATCATGGCAGTTTTCCTTGATAATTTCTTGAAAGATGATGTCTAGATTCTGTTTTTGATCATACCTTTCAGGTAGTCCAGTATTTTTAAAATTATCTCTCCTGGATCTATTCTCCAGGTCAGTAGTTTTTCAAATGAGATATTTCACATTGTCTTCCATTTTTTTATTCCTTTAGTTCTGTTTTATAATATCTTGATTTCTCATAAAGTCACTAGCTGCCCCTTACTCCAATCTAATTTTTAAGGTGGTATTTTCTTCAGTGGTCTTTTGGACCTCTTTTTCCATTTGGCTAATTCTGCCTTTCAAGGCATTCTTCTCCTCATTGGCTTTTTGGAGTTCTTTTGCCATTCAGGTTACTCTATTATTATGGTGTTATTTTCTTCAGTATTTTTGGGTCTCCTTTAGCAAGGTGTTGAGTTCTTTTTTATAGTTTTCTTGCATCACTCTCATTTATCTTCCCAATTTTTCCTCTACTTCTCTGACTTGCCTTTCCAAAACTTTTTTGAGTTCCTCCATGGCCTGAGACCAATTCATATTTTTCTTGGAGGCTTTTGATGTAGGCCCTTTGACTTTGTTGACTTCTTCTGGCTGTATGTTTTGATCTTCTTTGTCTCCCAAAAAAGATTCTAGAGTTTGAATCTGTTTTAGCTGCCTGTTCATGTTTCCAGTCAACTACTTGACCCTTGAGCTTTTTGTCAGGGTATCTCTTATTGTAGAGTAGAGAGTACTTTGTCCCAAGCTTCAGGGGTTTGCACTGATGTTTTCAGAGCTACTTCTACTACATCATCACAACAAGCTCTGCCATAGCAATGCTCTTTGTCCCCCAATAACTGCCAACCAGGACCACAACCCATATCCAAGCAGGGCAAAGCAAGAAAACTTGCTTCTGTGCAAGCAAAGTGGTCCTTCCACTCCCACTCTTATCTGCTGCTTGATTCCTCTCACCGTGTGAGCAAGGGATTCTGGAAGCAACTGAAGCAGGGGCTCTGGAAGCAGCTGCAGGAGCTTCCTGCTGTTGCCACTGCCACTTCCACACCACCTCCGACATCCCCCAAGGCTGGGGCCAGACCACTCTCACCCCTATCCAGCAATTTTCCCACTAACCTGCATCATGGTCTTTGGCATTTGTCTGTTGAGAAGTCTGGTAACTGCTATAGCTCAATGATTCACAGCCCTCAGGTCTGCTCTACCCTACTCCAGGTCTATTTGGTCCTGGCACAGTCCATGCTTGGCTGGCCTGTGCTCTGCTTCCAGCACTGTGTGATAGACCTTTACCAGTGACCATCCAGGCTGTTTTGGGCTGGACCTGCTTTCCTCTGCTATTCTGTTGATTCCACAGTTCTAGAATTTGTTCAGAGACATTTTTACAGGTGTTTGGAGGGTTTTGCAGGAGAGTTTAAGCAAGTCCTTGCTTTCCAGCTGCCGACTTGGCTCCCAGTTGTTTATGTTTCTATTTTCCCCTCTTGTTCTATATTATAAAGGGAGTTTTGCCTGATAGTTTATTTTTTATTTAACATTTTTAGTTTTTAACATTGATTTCCACACAATTTTGAGTTACAAATTTTCTCCCCATTTCTACCCTCCCACCTACCCTAAGATGGTATATATTCTGATTGCCCCTTTCCCCAGTCTGCCCTCCCTTCTATCTCCCCACTCCCACCCCATTCCCTATCCTCTTTCTTTCTTCTAGGGCAAGATAGATTTCTATGCTCCATTGCCTATATATCTTATTTCCCAGTTGCCTGTAAAAAAAAAAACAACTTTTTTTTAAACATTTGTTTTTAGAACTCTGAGTTCTAAATTCTCTCATTTCTTCCCTCCCCACCCACCCTCTCAAGAAGGCAAGCAACTCAACAGAGGCCACACCTGCATCATTATGCAAAACACTTCCATAATAGTCATGTTGTGAAAGACTAACTATATTTCTCTCCACCCTATCTTGTCCCCATTTATTCATTTTTTTCCATTGACCCTCTCCCTTTTAAAAAGTGTTTGCTTTTCACTACCTCCTTCCCCAATCTTCTCTCCCTTCTATCATCCCCCCTTTTATCCTCTTCCCCTTCACTTTCCTGTAGGGTAAAATACCCAATTGAGTGTATATGTTATTCCTTCCTTAAGTCAAATCTAATGAGAGAAAGATTCACTCATTCCCTTTCACCAGCCCCCTCTTCCCTTCCATTATAATTGCTTTTTCTTGCCACCTTTATGTGAGATAATTTACCTCATTCTATCTCCCCTTTCTCCTTTCCCAATATAGTCCCCTCTCACCCCTTAATTTTATTTTTTTTTAGATACCATCCTTTAATATTCAACTCACCCTGTCTATATATAGATAGATACATAGATAGATAGATAAAAATAGATATAGATATAGACATAGATATAGATGTAGATATAGATATAGATATAGACACAGACACAGACACACAGACATAGATATAGATATAGATATAGATATAGACATAGACATAGACATAGATATAGATATAGATATAGATATAGATATAGATATAGATGTGTGTGTGTGTGTGTGTGTGTGTGTGTGTGTGTGTGTGTGTATTCCTTTCAACTACCCTAATACTGAGAAAGTCCCATAAGTTTACAAATATCATCTTTCCATGTAGGAATGTAAACAAAACAGTTCAACTTTAGGAAGTCCCTTATGATTTCTCTTTCCTGTTTATCTTTTCATGCTTCTCTTGATTCTTGTACTTGAAAGTAAAATTTTCTATTCTGCTCTGATCTTTTCATCAAGAATATTTGAAAGTCCTCTATTTGATTGAAAGTCAATGTTTTGCCATAGTATACTCAGTTTTGCTGGGTAGATGATTCTTGGTTTTAATCCTAGCTCCTTTGCCCTCCAGAATAGCATATTCCAAGTCCTTCTATCCCTTAATGCAGAAGCTGCTAGATCTTGTTATCCTGATTGTGTTTCTACAATACTCAAATTGCTTCTTTTTGGCCGCTTGTAATATTTTCTCCTTGACCTGTGAAATCTGGAATTTGGCTACAATACTCCTAGGAGTTTTCTTTTGGGGATCTTTTTCAGGAAGTGATCAGTGGATTCTTTCAATTTCTATTTTACCTTCTGGTTCTAGAATATCAAGGGCTGTTTTTCTTGATAATTTCTTGAAAGATCATATCTAGGCTTTTTGTTATTATGGCTTTCAGGTAGTTAAATAATTTTTAAATTATCTCTCCTGGATCTATTCTCCAGGTCAGTGGTTTTTCCAATGAGATATTTTATGCTGTCTTCCATTTTTTCATTCTCTTGTTTCTATTTTATAATTTCTTGATTTCTCATAAAGTCACTAACTTCCACTTACTCCATTCTAATTTTTAAGGCAATATTTTCTTCAGTGGTCTTTTGGACCTCTATAGTCTGAGTTTTGTTTTCCCCTGTTTGTTCCTTTCCCCAGCCAATTACTCGACTTTTTAGTTCTTTTTTAAGACAGTACTCTGCTTCCATTGTGGAAGGTGTACTTTCCCAAGCTTCAGGCATTTTGTGCACCTGTTTTCAGAGATATTGCTAGGGATTTCTACATTTTCAGTTCTTCCAAGGTTATATGATCAAAGGAGAGGTGTTTACTCCTCTCCTTGTCTGTGCTCTGCTCTGTGAGTGATCACAAGCACTCTTTTCTGCCTTGGAACTTTGAAGAGGATTCCCCCTTCACTGCCTCCATAAGCTCCACCTTGCCAATGATCCTCTTCACCCCGGGACTGCCATCCAGAGTCCAAACCAGATCAAAGCACTAGCAAAGCAAGAGAATCCTGCCTCTGTGCCAGTAAAGAGATCCCTGCCATCCCCCTCTGATTAGCTGCTCAATCCCCCCACTGTCTGTGGGTTGAGAGTTCTCAAAGTGGACACTGCCACTGCCACCTCCACAGCCACCCTAGGGATGGGGCCAGATCATGCTCTTCCTTCACCCTGGTCTGACAAACTTTTCCTACTGACTTTAGTGTTTGTGGATTTAGAAGTCTGGAAACTGTCATAGCTGCCAGTGATTCTGTTCCCTGAGGCCTGCTTCAGGTTTTCTAGGGCCTGTTCTGTGCCAGCACGGTCCACACTAGACTGCACTATTCTCTCAGATTGGTGCAATAGACTTTTCCCATTGACCTTCCAAGTTCTCTTGACCTGGAAATTTATTTCACTCTGTCATTTTGTTGGTTCTGCTGGTCTAGAATTTGTTTAGAGTCATTTTAACAGGTATTTGGAAGGGTTTGTGGGAGAGTTCAAGCAAGTCCCTGCTTTTACTCTGTCATCTTGGCTCTGCCCCCAACATTTTTTTCAAATTCATCTCCTCTCTGTTCATAACAGAATCAACCTTATCATCATCTTCTCTTGCCTAGACCATTGTAGTAGCCTCCTGATTCTTTTCCCTGCCTGAAAACTTTTCCCTCTACAATCTATCCTCAACAGAGCTGCCAGTGAAATTCTTAAAGCTAATGTCTGGCAATGTTGTTCCCATTTTCAAAACTCTTCAATCATTCTCGATTGCTTCCAGGATTAAAAAAGAAATTAGTGAATAATTCATTTTAACAATTATAAATACCCAAATTATCTACAAAAGACATATAAAAAAGACAATATCTTCATCCAAAGAAAGAACTAATAAATAGAAGCATGTATAAAATGACTGTGTGGGGCAGCTAGGTGGTGCAGTGAGTAGAGCACTGGCCCTGGAGTCAGGAGGACCTGAGTTCAAATCCAGTCTCAGACACTTGACATATGTACTAGCTGTGTGACCTTGGGCAAGTCACTTAACCCCAATTGCCTTGCCAAAAAAAAAAAACAGAAAAAATAAAATGACTGTGCATGTATGTGTATGTGTGCATATACACACACATATTTGCGTCTAATGATAGCCATTTCTCAGCTGAAGAAGGAAGGAGAAAAAAAGAAAGTTATATTATAACTTTATTGTATACTTAAAATAATAGAAAATTGTACATAATAGATTTGCAATTTTATATGTAATCATCTTTTTATTATGTTATGGCATGGAAATACTTCTTTTATTCCATAAATTAAAAATAAAATCATTTTAAATAGTACTAAAAAAAGAAATACATTGTTTGGTAATAAAGGCCTTTTACAATATGCCTTCTGTTCCAAGCACACTATATTTACCACTTCTTAATATATTTTACAGTCCAGTCAAATTGCTCTACTTACTGTTTCTCATGATGGCATTCCATCTCCCTTCACTATGTCTTTGTATAGAATATCTTCCATAGATTCAATCTATTTTCTCCTCATCTCTACCTCTTACAATACTGGTTTCTCAAAAGCTCAACTCATGTTATATCATATACATGATCTTTAGTATTCTCCTTGATATGAGTCTATATTCAAAGTAATTTGTGTTTATTTTATGTAATATGTGCCATTTTAATACATACATGCATATTTAATAAATAACATATAAATATAAGGCTTTGATGCCAAAGAGAAAAAATGCTACAATTAACTGTACTATTTTGCTGTTGGTGTCCATGTTCTACAGGGACCCAGATATTTCCTATACCTTGCTCACCTTAGTTAATTTGTAAACCTTCTGTCCATTGGGTGTGGACAGGAGGAAAGGGTGTTCTAGTGCATAGCGAAAGGGTAAAATTTCAAGACAGAAATGGTGGGTAGAAAAATGATGAAGAAAATGAACACATATTTTAGAAAATGTTGTAGCACAATGAATAAACATCACATTTTAAAATAAAATAAATTTAAAAAGACAAAAAGATATCAAGATGACAAATACTATAGATATACTAGAGGTAATGGAACAAGGACATGATATTTTCCTATTTTCAAAGATAAATAAAAGACTTAAAGGAGAAATTATAGTGGGAGTTAATTCATGCAACAGAGTTCTTGGAGAAAAAAAATCCAAAAACTAGAGAGAGAAAATAGACAATTTAGAGAGCATACCTAGATTCTTCCCAAAATAGTAAAGTCTCTGAAATAGAAAGTGATAGGTTAAGACGCCAAAAGTAGTCATCAGAAAAACTTTACAGATAAAAAGAAAAAGATAACTTTGAAAAAAAATTCTCTTTTACACAGGCCCATATGACTAATCTGGAAGATAAGATATAGCAGGAAAATTTAAGCATGGTTGGTCTTTAAAAGAATAACAAAAAACATTTCAATAAAAATTGTGTATAGGATATTATGGAAAAAAAATCAAATTTTTTGGAGGTTTTTGTTAAACAGACAAAAAAGTAATGATGGATGGATTCTATCCATCACCACCAAAAAAGAAGTTCTAAGCTTGAAAAACCTAAGTATATAAGGGTCAAATTGTTTAATTTTAATGGCAAATAGTAACTATCTAAATCATCTACAAGAAAGGTTTAAAAATTTTGAAAGAGTACTTGTTTAAATAGATCCACGCCACACATTTTTTGAGAAACTAAAAAAAAAAAAACAAACAGAAACATCCAATGGTAATTATCCACTGTGACTGGACTCTACTCCCTTTGATAGTACTTTTCTAATTTGGATATTATTTAACAGAAGCATTCCTTATGTTCATTAGTGATTAGTACCTGTATTTTTTAGGATGATATCAGAATGTGAACAGACCTTGGGTATCATGTTACATTTCATAACTTACCATTAAAAAATAGTAATTGATGGCTTCTTGGTAATTTTCTTTCTTTATTTGCCTAAGTAGTTTTTGATCCTTTAAAGAAAAAATTTCTTCCAGTTCCTTCAACTTCATCTTGCTCATCTTCAGAATATTCATCTTTTATTATTCAATTTAGGCTGCTGAATATTCCCTCCTTAATTTCAGCCTCATTGATGAATAAAAATAGATTTTTTTACACGTAGAAAAAAAACATAACATCTCTCCTATTGCTACAAAATATTTTTTCATCAAAAATTAATGTGCAGCAATGGCCAAAAAGCTTATTACATTTTTCTTCTCTTGAATCATTTTTATTCTTTTAACCATTTGAGAATAGTGATTTAACTTTTTTTTGTTTTTTCTGATTCATTCATAAATGAAGGAGTAGGTTTTTTTTTATATGTTCAAAGCTCACATCTTCCTCACAAGAATAGTGATGTTCCATTTCTCAGATTTAAAAGTAACCTTACTTAATAAATAGTGTAATCAATTCAAAAATGGACATATGGTAAACTGAGGATTTAAGTAATATACTCTAAGCTTAAATTATGCAAAACACTTGGAAAAATAGATTCAGAATGAATTAATATATTTGTTAAATGAGGCCTAGCACACAAATGATAGAACAGTTTGTTACAAATATAGTGTTTCATTGCAGGCTAACTACTTTAAAAATGTCTGTCTGTCCCATGCTCTTCAGTCAATCAGTGCAGATATTGGTATTTCATGGAACATGTAAGAACAAGCTTTTGAGTTACTGATTCCTACCTCTTCATCAATTAAACTACACATTTTGTCAACTTATATTCCATAATTTATATCAAAATTGATGTTACTTCATAATTACTAGTGAAAAACTATCCACTTGTATATTTAAAATCAAAATAAATTAACATGCTACACCAAAAAATGTCCACAGGTGTATGAAAATGAAGGAAATAAAAGTAGAAATTCAAAATAAACCATATATACACGCAACTCCTACAAAGCTCAAAGTAAGATATCAATGGAATTCACTTCAATAACTATTTTAATACTTATTATGTACCATGCACTTGGCTATTTGCAGAGAATATAAATAAAAATATAATATTTACTATTCTCCTTCAGTTTATATTCTCCCTGGGATTAAAAAAATAAATATAGCTGATCATAAACAAAATGCATACAAAATAAATTTAAGATTTTTTTTTAATTTTTGGTGGTACAGGAGAGGGAGTTATGAGCAAGGGGAGTAAGAAGAGATCCTAGAGCTATGCTTTGAAGGGACTTTCAACAAAAGAAAAGCATTTGAATTATTACTCCAAATGAAATTATAGGTGAAAAGAGCATATGATTTGCAAATACACCAAAAATGAGAAATGTGAGCAAGATAAGTCAGCACATATAACAATAAAAACAGCACAATGAAATGAATTATTATGTAGGACAAGAAAAAGCTGTCAAAATACTCAATTCTCAGGTGGAATCAAGATGGCAGAGTGAAAGTCAGCAGTTCTTCCCAACTCATCCAGCATGGTGTAGCCAGAATGGCCTTTGTTTTCTTTGAATGACTCAGCTTACCTCATTGAGCCTCTGGACACTGTGGCTTGCTCTTCCGGGGCAGGAAGCCCAAAGAGCATTCCAGGAAGCAGACAACTTCCTGTGTGATGAGTCATGGGGCTGGCTGAGGGGAGGTGTTAACGGCTACGCTAGGGGGAGGGGCCAAGTCAAGAACCAATCGGCCCTGGTCGTTCAGGCGGTGCTTGATGATGTCAAAAACTCTATAAGAGGGGAGAGGACAGCTTGAAGATCCTCTTTTCCTTTTCCGGTTGGAGCCAGAGACAGTTACAGCGACAGTTACAGCGACAGTTACAGCGACAGTTACAGCGACAGTTACAGTTGCAGTCACAGTTACAGCCACAGCCACAGCTGAAGCAGGAGCTGCCAGTAGCAGAGCTGACCTACGGGAGGAAGCTGAACAAAGACTTCAGTCCAGTGGGTAATCTTATTACCATAGAGGGGGAAACATGATTTTGCTTTACGCAATCATGCTTCTCTGTAGCCTCCTGGTTACTCTTTCAAGGCGTACTTATTGGGCCTGGAAGCTTTTGATCAATATATCAAAATGGGGTTGCTGGTTCATGGGTTGGTTACTGTGGAGCCTAAATAAATGTTTTGATTCTTCTGCCTTCTACTTTGAGAGTTTCTTATATCCGGCGGTTCCGAACGTTTCAGACATGTTTATGATCCTCTTTGAGATTATAAACTCTGCCCTCCTAATACATTTGGCGAGGAGGATGGGATCGCTAGGTATAAGATCTCTATTTAGAAGCAGAACAATTCCAGAGGAAGAGATGAATATCCCAGGATGGGAGGATCCATTTTATTCCTCCCTAGCAAAAGAATTGGCTAAAAAAGCTGGACCCTGTGAAAACTGGGAACCAAGGCTACGGAGAGGAGATCCTAGGGATTTGGAAAAGTGTTTACGAGAAGTTGGGATTCAGTCAGGGGCATCACTATCTAGGCAAAGCTGGATAGTGTTATCAGCCTACCGGCTAGTATACGAAAGATTGAGATTAAGTGAAAGACATGGGGGCACTCCTTACCATCTTGGATGGTAAGACTCAGTGATCAAGGGGCCAGTGGAATATCAGTAGATGGGACAGACTGCATGAGATTCATAGGTATCAGCCATGATCCTCTAGTTCAACAAGCTTTTAGGGAACATCATCAGCAAGGAGATGGTGATAGCAGGACTACTCTGTTGGCATTAGCCGCTGTGGGATGCAATAAGAGATATGCTACTGATTCTATGTGGCCCACTGAGCACAGACCCTGGTATTCACTTAGAGATTGTATCATGAGACTAAAGGAGGAGGTAATGAAGACTGCCATTATGATAGGAACTGCAGACAAATATTACAATGATCCAATGGAACTGCCTCATAGGAATTTAATAATTAGGACAGCTCCCCCTGCTTATAAACAACTAATTTTGAATTTATTACTTGGAGAAGTAGGGAGCCGTCTTACAACAGTGATAAATAAGATTTTACAGTTACATGACTTAGGTGACTGGGGAAGGGATAGATCTCCTCGAGAGAGAAGGGTGAATAACCAGCAAACTTGGCGCCAAAGGAGAGTAACAAGGAAAGAAATGTTTACTGCTTTATTGAGAGCAGGGGTAGGTTTTGAAATGATAGATGGAATTCCAACCAATGAATTATACAGAATGTATAGAGGACTTGATAACACGAGAAATAGGGAAATAAGAACTGCTCCTGCAAGCCCACAAGCCACTCAGACTGAAGGTGACCTTGTGTGATTAACAGATGAAAACTTGTACATTTGGAGAAAGGCTGGGAGGACAATCTTAGTCTCTATCTAGGGTGGGATCCTCTTGGCTTCCTCATTATGTTCCTTTTGAAAAGAAACATTTCCCACCTGAGTTTGGCTCTGATGTTGGATCTTTGCATAACTGAAATCTCAACCAAACTTGAGATGATTTTATTTGAAGAATTATAGTCCATACTTGTCTATTCTTTTTGTCCTTTGTTTTGGCTAACCTTGTTGCTAGTTTTGTTTCCTTCAGGCTTAAGCACCCTGCACTTTCCGGTGACTGCCTAAGCATGTAACATTCTTGGAATTCCTGCCAGCTCGTTAAGAAATGACCTCTGGAATGGGACTTTTTGGGGGCAGGGCCATCTCTACATCCAATTTCAGCATGAAGAAGCTATGGAAAATGAGACCTTCACCCCTCACCCCAAGATTTTGAGCCCCAGTTGTTTAAGGGGGGGGGTGGAAATGATGATAGTGTTCTGTTTACTTATTTTGTGTTATCCTTGCTGTGTTGTTTTATTGTTATGATATTATTGATCCTATGTAATGGATACAAGGATTTAGGGGTGGACATTTGAATTATTAATAATTATTTTGGGGATGATTGATTGAAGAGATTATCTTGCTGGGACCTAGGGGTGGATCACATTTGAATCGTAAACCAATATTTAGGAATGTCACCAAATGATATGTTTTGCTTTATAATGAATGATATGTTTTAGTTTCCTTTGTAATTGGATCACAATGTATGTTCTAGGATACATGGCTGATTAGATTATGTATCCTATAACAAGGGGTGGAGTGTAGCCAGAATGGCCTTTGTTTTCTTTGAATGACTCAGCTTACCTCATTGAGCCTCTGGACACTGTGGCTTGCTCTTCCGGGGCAGGAAGCCCAAAGAGCATTCCAGGAAGCAGACAACTTCCTGTGTGATGAGTCATGGGGCTGGCTGAGGGGAGGTGTTAACGGCTACGCTAGGGGGAGGGGCCAAGTCAAGAACCAATCGGCCCTGGTCGTTCAGGCGGTGCTTGATGATGTCAAAAACTCTATAAGAGGGGAGAGGACAGCTTGAAGATCCTCTTTTCCTTTTCCGGTTGGAGCCAGAGACAGTTACAGCGACAGTTACAGCGACAGTTACAGCGACAGTTACAGTTGCAGTCACAGTTACAGCCACAGCCACAGCTGAAGCAGGAGCTGCCAGTAGCAGAGCTGACCTACGGGAGGAAGCTGAACAAAGACTTCAGTCCAGTGGGTAATCTTATTACCATAGAGGGGGAAACATGATTTTGCTTTACGCAATCATGCTTCTCTGTAGCCTCCTGGTTACTCTTTCAAGGCGTACTTATTGGGCCTGGAAGCTTTTGATCAATATATCAAAATGGGGTTGCTGGTTCATGGGTTGGTTACTGTGGAGCCTAAATAAATGTTTTGATTCTTCTGCCTTCTACTTTGAGAGTTTCTTATATCCGGCGGTTCCGAACGTTTCAGACATGTTTATGATCCTCTTTGAGATTATAAACTCTGCCCTCCTAATACACATGGCTCCTCCACAGCAGGCTAGAAAACATTCCAGACTGAATTCTGAATGAGAAAGCATAACAGCAAGCACCATAACACAGCCAGGATAGCTTGCTAGCACAGACTTTTGATCTGCTTTACCAGGAAAGACTGCTCAAAAAGGAGTTAACAACCCTACTTTTAATTACATTCACTAGTTCAGGGGAAGGGGCAACACCCTGAACATCAGAGAAAATACAAGCAGAGAAATTAGCCCAACAAACAGGGCTCTGCCTGAATCAAAGTAATATTGCTATACACTTTAGACACACCACTGGATCAAGAGAGCCTTTACTTCTGAGTAGTCAGGGGTTCTGAACATATGGATACTCAAAGTCTCGACCAGGGAATAAAAAGATCCTTCTCATAAGCAAAGCCCCAAAGCAAAATACCAACTCAGAGTGTATATACACTTCTCAGAGCCAGAAGCCATCACAACTGATGGTGTCTGAATAGAGATCAAAGCATACATTTCTTTTTACTTTATTTTTCTTATTTTTTCTTATTTTTTGTCTATGTTTTCTTTCACAGCATGACTACACATGGATAATCTATATCAAATTGCTTGCCTTCTCAATAAAGGGAAGGGGTGGGGAGGGAGGAAATTAGAAAATTTGGAACTCACAGTCTTAAAAATGAATGTTAAAGGTTGTTTTTACATGTAACTGGGGGAAAATAAAATAATAAAGAAAAAGGAAAAAAATAATGACCTCAAAAGAAATAAGAAAGGTGGAAGTAAAAATAGATTTTCAAGAAATCATAATGAACCCCATTTTTAGATGATATACAAAATGAAGGTGACCATAAGAAAGCTAGCTGGTGCTGTCCAGCAAGCAGTTGGTAACGGAATTCAGGAAAGACTGTGGAGCTGAATAAAGAGATCGGAAGTCTTCTGATAGCCGTTAAGATCAAAGGAAGAGAGGAGAGGAAAGAAGAGAGTAAGGAAAGAAAAGGGAAGAAAAAAAGGAAAAGAGAAAAAAGGTAAGAAGAAAGAAGACAAGAGGAGCACCAGGAAAGTATCTTGCGGGTATTCCTGGAAGTCTGACTGGATTGCAAGGATCTGATGTTTCTTAGTCATATATTAGCATAGACTTGAAGAATTCAGGGTTAACTCCCTTTCTTTGTGAGGGATTAGATTAGAACTGTTGTATTTGTTTGATCAAAGTAGAAATAAGGTGAATAAGTAATAGAACATAGGAAATAGAAAGGCAAAAAGGTTTTTTTTTTCCATTTATCTACCCTTACATGTGTTTTGTGGGGGGGAGTATAATTTTGTTGCCATGCTTTAAAAATGGTAATTTGCTTCACTTGCCTTAATGTGCATAGTATTTCTTCCATTTCTAAGGACACTCAGAAAAAAGAAAAGATTTGACATTTTTTTTCATTATTTCCTCATTATTTCATTAATTCCTCATTATTTAGTGAAATGTTATGTTCACAAGATCTGGGACTACGCAGGTGAGGCAGATTATTTAGAAATCTTTGGGAGCAGGATAGACCTCAGGTGGGAGATATTAATTGCTAAAAAGGAGGTAAATTTAGAGAGAGCATCTGGATGCAGATTTATGGATTCAGATTACAAGATACACAAAGAATGTGCTCCTATCACTTTGGGTTAGTTGAAACTCAAGAAGACATAATTACACCAATTTATTTGACACCCTTTAGTGTATCTTAGAAACCTGTTTGTTAAGTATTGGAAACAACAAGATCAGATAAAATTCTAAACTTTGTGTCTTCATTTTAAATGCACATTTTATGTACTGAGACTATGATTAAAGGCATCAATCATTTGGACACATGTCCTTTCCATGAGACAAAATTGCCCTAAAAAGTATAGTTCAGAGATAAAGCTTGACTGCATAAATTTAAGTGATTTCTCACATGTAATTGTTGATTTAGGTGCCCAGAAATCTACTACTTGTTCATTTAGATGGTACTTGTTCTGTGCTATATGCAATTTAAAATGGTTTGTTTTACACTGTTTTAATGTGAAATTACACTAAACCCTTTCGGGAATAGGTGAAATGGAAATAATAAAATACGTGCTTTAATATTTCAAGTCTCCTTGATTTTACTGATGTAGGTGCCTTTTTCCACAGATAAGAGTAATCGATTTTCTCATTTTTCAAATGAAGCAACTGGAGGAAACATATAAAAAGTCTCACCCATTACTAACATTCTTTTAATTTGATTAAACCTATGCTTTAAGATATAATTTACTAGAGTAACTAAAATGAGCAAAATATTACCTTAATTATATATCCCTCTAGCTATATGTATGCGCAGTATTATATAAACATATATACACATACATGTGTGTATGCACATCTATAAAGGAAAAAGGAGAAGGAGGAGGAAGATGAGAAGGAGGTGGAGGAGAAGGAGGAAAAGGAGAAGAAGAAGAAGAAGAAGAAGAAGAAGAAGAAGAAGAAGAAGAAGAAGAAGAAGAAGAAGAAGAAGAAGGAGAAGGAGAAGGAGAAGGAGAAGGAGAAGGAGAAGGAGAAGGAGAAGGAGAAGGAGAAGGAGAAGGAGAAGGAGAAGGAGAAGGAGAAGGAGAAGGAGAAGGAGAAGGAGAAGGAGAAGGAGAAGGAGAAGAAGAAGAAGAAGAAGAAGAAGAAGAAGAAGAAGAAGAAGAAGAAGAAGAAGAAGAAGAAGAAGAAGAAGAAGAAGAAGGAGGAGGAGGAGGAGGAGGAGGAGGAGGAGGAGGAGGAGGAGGAGGAGGAGGAGGAGGAGGAGGAGGAGGAGGAGGAGGAGGAGGAGGATTCCTATCCCCCAATCCACTTTTTATGAGTGGAAATGATAACTCATCATTTGAAGGATACAGTTAATAGTCTGTCTGATTTAACTAATTCTTAGTTTCAGTGTTATTAATCTCTCCTTTGGTTTTCAGAATATCTAGTTTGATATTTAATTGACAATTTTTAGGTATTTTTTTCTAGCTTTTTTAGTTGCATGCCCAATCCATTGATCTCCTCTCTCTCTATTTTATTCATGTAAGCATTGAAAGATATAAAATTTCCCCTAAAAACTGCTTTGGCTGCATCCTATGTTTTTTTTAATTTTAAATTTATGTATTTAATATATTTAGTTTTCAGCATTGATTTTCACAATAGTTTGAATTACAAATTTTCTCCACATTTCTACCCTCCCCCCCACTCCAAGATGGAGTATATTCTGGTTGCCCTGTTCCCCAGTCAGGCCTCCCCTCTGTCATCCCACTCGCCTCCCATCCCCTTTTCCCTTCCTTTCTTGTAGGGCAAGATAAATTTCTACGCCCCATTGCCTGTGTATCTTATTTTCTAGTTGTGTGCAAAAACTTTTTGCTTTTGTTTTTGAACATCTGTTATTAAAACTTTGAGTTCCAAATTCTCTCCCCTCTTCCCTTCCCACCCACCCTCCCTAAGAAGTGAAGCAATTGAACATAGGCCACATGCGTATCACTTTGTATAACCCTTCCACAATACTCACGTTGTGAAAGACTAACTATATTTTGCTCCTTCCCAACCCATCCCGCTTTATTGAATTTTCTCCCTTGACTCTGTCCCCTTTCGAAAGTGTTTGTTTTTGATTACTTCCACCCCCATCTGTCCTCCCCTCCATCATCATCTCTTTTTTTTATCTTCTTCCCTCTTCTTTCCTGTGGGGTAAGATACCCAATTGAGTATGTATGGTATTCCCTCCTCAGACCAAATCTGCTGAGAGCAAGATTCACTCATTCACTCATTCACTCATTCACTCACACACACACACACACACACACACACACACACACACACATATATATATATATGTATTATATGTATATATATTATATGTATGTATATGTATGTATGTGTATGTATGTATGTATGTATGTATGTATATACACATACATATATACATACACATTCACATATATATATAAACATAAATATATATATATATATGCATATTCCATTCAGCTACCCTAATACTGAGGTCTCATGAATCATACACATCATCTTTCCATGTAGGAATGTAAACAAAACAGTTCAACTTTAGTAAGTCCCTTGCAATTTCTTTTTCTTGTTCCTTTTCTTGATTACTTTTTCATGCTTCTCTTGATTTTTGCATTTGAAAGTCAAATTTTCTATTCAGCTCTGGTCTTTTCATTGAGAAAGCTTGAAAGTCCTCTATTTTATTGAAAATCCATATTTTGCCTTGGAGCATGATACTCAGTTTTGCTGGGTAAGTGATTCTTGGTTTTAATCCTAGCTCCATTGACCTCCAGAATATCGTATTCCAAGCCCTTCGATCTCTTAATGTACAAGCTGCCAGATTTTGGGTTATTCTGATTGGGTTGCCACAATACTCAAATTGTTTCTTTCTGGCTGCTTGCAGTATTTTCTACTTGATCTAGGAGCTCTGGAATTTGGTGACAATATTCCTAGGGGATTTCTTTTTGGGATCTATTTGAGGAGGCGATCGATGGATTCTTTCAATTTCTATTTTGCCCTGTGGCTCTGGAATATCAGGGTAGTTCTCCTTGATAGTTTCTTGAAAGATGATATCTAGGCTCTTTTTTGATCGTGGCTTTCAGGTAGTCCAATAATTTTTAAATTATCTCTCCTGGATCTATTTTCTAGGTCAGTGGTTTTTCCAATGAGATATTTCACATTGTCTTCCATTTTTTCATTCCTTTGGCTCTGTTTTATAATATCTTGATTTCTCATGAAGTCACTAGCTTCCACTTGCTCCAATCTAATTTTTAAGGTAGTATTTTCTTTAGTGGTCTTTTGGACCTCCTTTTCCATTTGGCTGATTCTGCCTTTCAAGGCATTCTTCTCCTCATTGGCTTTTTGGAGCTCTTTTGCCATTTGACTTAGTCTATTTTTTAGGGTGTTGTTTTCTTCAGTATATTTTTCAGTATTTTGGGGGGTCTCCTTTAGGAAGTCATTGACTTGTTTTTCATGGTTTTCTCACATCCTTCTCATTTCTCTTCCCAATTTTTCCTCTACTTCTCTAACCTGCTTCTCCAAATCCTTTTTGAGCTCTTCCATGGCCTGGGACCAGTTCATGTTTTTCTTGGAAGCTTTTGTTGTAGGCTCTTTGACTTTGTTAACTTCTTCTATCTGTATGTTTTGGTCTTCTTTGCTGCAGTTCTAGAATTGGGTCAGAGCCATTTTTTATAGGTTTTTGGAGGGACTCGGTAGCGAGCTCATGCTAGTCCCTGCTTTCCAGCAGCCATCTTGGCTCCCCATTCTATAAGTTTTGATATGTTGTGTCATTATTGTCATTTTCTTGGATAAAGGTAGTCATTGTTTCTGTGATTTGTTGTTTGACCCACTCATTCTTTAGGATTAGATTATTTAGCTTAAAATTAATTTTTGTCTATCTTTCCATGGCCCTTTATTAAACCTAAATGTTATTGCATCATTATCTGAAAAGGATATATTTAACATTTCTGCTTTCTGCATTGGATTGTAAGGTTTTTATGCCCTAGTACCCGGTCAAGTTTTGCATAAGTGCCATGTGCCAATAAGAAAAAGGTATATTCCTTTCAATCCCCATTCAATTTTCTCCAGAGGTCTACAATATCTAGCTTTTCTAAGATTCTATTCACCATCTTAATTCCTTTCTTGTTTATTTTGTGGTTAGATCTATCTAGTTCTGAGAGGGGGAAGTTGAGATCTCCCACTAGTATTGTTTTGATATCTACTTCTTCCTGTAACTTAGTTAACTTCTTTAAGAATCTGGATGCTATACCAATTTGTGCATATAAGTTTAGAATTGATATTATTTCATTGTCTATGGTACTTTTTAGCAGAACGTAGTTTCTTTCCTTATCCCTTTTAATTAGATCTATTTTTTGCTTTTGCTACGTCTGAGATCAGAATTTCTACCATTTTTTTTTACTTCAGCTGAAGCATAATATATTTCGATCCACCCTTTTACCTTTACTCTCTGTGTATCTCTCTGCTTCAAATGTGTTTCTTGTAAACAACATATTGTAGGATTATGGTTTTTAATCCATTCTGCTCTCCATTTCTGTTTTATGGGAGAATTCATGCCATTTACATTCACAGTTATGATTACTAACTGTGTCTATCTTTCCATCCTATTTTCCCCCAGTTTATGTTTTTCTCTCTCCTTTCTCCGTTTTCCTCCTCACCTCTGTTTTGTTTCTGAATACCACCTCCCTCAATCTGCCCTCCCTTCTATCACCCCCTATCCTTTTTCTTTCCCCTTTCCCCTACTGCTTCTTCCCTTCTGTTGATTCCCTCCTTTTTCCTCCTCCTTTCCTCTCCTACTTCCTATAGGGTAAGTTAGATTTCTATACCCAAGTATGTTTGTATGATATTCCCTCTCTGAGTCAAATCTGATGAGAATAAAATTCAAAGAGTATTTACCTCCCTCCTTTCTTTCCTTCTACTGCAATAGGTCTTTGCACTCTATCATATGATGCAATTTTCCCTTTTTGGCCTCCTTCCTCTTCTTCCCATGTAGGGATGTAAACAGTTTAACCTAATTAATTTTTTTTCCCTTTTCCTGTTTACTTGTTTGTGCTTCTCTTGAGTCTTGTTTTTGAAGATTAAATTTTCTGTTCAGCTCTGGATTTTTCATCAGGAAAGTTTGGAAGTCATTTATGTCATTTAATATCCATCTCCTCCCCTGAAAGATTAGGTTCAGTTTTGTTGATTAGTTGATCCTTGGTTATAATCCAAGCTCCTTTGCCTTCTGGAATATCATATTCCAAGCCCTCCAATCTTTTAATGTAGAAACTGCAAGGTCCTGCAATAATCCTGACTGTGGTGGCACCACAATATTTGAATTGTTTCTTTCTGGCTACTTGTAGTATTTTCTCCATGCCCTGAACATTCTGGAATTTGACAATATCCCTTAGCATTTTCATTTTGGAATCCCTTTCAAGTGGTAATTGGTGGCTTCTTTCTTTTTTTTCTTCTAATTTAAATTTATTTATTTAACATATTTCGTTTTCAGCATTGATTTTCAGAATAGTTTGAATTACAAATTTTCTCCCCATTTCTACCCTCCCCCCCCGACTCCAAGATGGCATATATTCTGGTTGCCCTGTTCCCCAGTCAGCCCTCCCCTCTATCACCCACCTACCCTCTCATCCCCTTTTCCCTTCCTTTCTTGTAGGGCAAGATAAATTTCTACGCCCATTGCCTGTGTATCTTATTTTCTAGTTGCATGCAAAAACTTTTTTTTTTGTTTTTGAACATCTGTTTTTGAAAATTTTGAGTTCCAAATTCACTCCCCTCTTCCCTTCTCACCCACCCTCCCTAAGAAGTTGAGCAATTCAACCTAGGCCACATGTGTATCATTATGTACAATCCTTCCACAATACTCATGTTGTGAAAGACTAACTATATTTTGCTCCTTCCCAACCCATCCCTCTTTATTGAATTTTCTCCCTTGACTCTGTCCCCTTTCCAAAGTGTTTGTTTTGATTACCTCCACCCCCATCTGCCCTCCCCTCCATCATTCTGCCCCTTTTATTTTTTTTTATCTTCCTCCCTCTTCTTTCCTGTGGGGTAAGATACCCAACTGAGTATGTATGGTATTCCCTCCTCAGGCCAAATCTGATGAGAGCAAGGTTCACTGATTCCCCCCTCACCTGCCCTCTCTCCTCCCACAGACTGCTTCCTCTTGCCACCTTTATGCGAGATAATCCACCCCATTCTATCTCTCCCTATTTCCCTCTCTCAGTATGTTGCTCTCTCATTCCTTAATTTGATTTTATTTCTTTTGGATATCTTCCCTTCATCTTCAACTCATCCTATGTCTGCTCTCTCTTTCATATATATATATATATATATATATATATATATATATATATACATATATACACACATATACATACATACATACACATTCACTTATATATATATATATACATAAACATATATATATATATATGTATATATATATGCATATTCCCTTCAGCTACCCTAATACTGAGGTCTCATGAATCATACATGTCATCTTTCCATGTAGGAATGTAAACAAAACAGTCCAACTTTAGTAAGTCCCTTGCAATTTCTGTTTCTTGATTACCTTTTCATGCTTCTCTTGATTCTTGTGTTTGAAAGTCAAATTTTCTGTTCAGCTCTGGTCTTTTCACTGAGAAAGCTTAAAAGTCCTCTATTTTATTGAAAATCCATATTTTGCCTTGGAGCATGATACTCAGTTTTGCTGGGTAGGTGATTCTAGGTTTTAATCCTAGCTCCATTGACCTCCGGAATATCGTATTCCAAGCCCTTCAATCTCTTAATGTAGAAGCTGCCAGATTTTGGGTTATTCTGATTGGGTTGCCACAATACTCAAATTGTTTCTTTCTGGCTGCTTGCAGTATTTTCTCCTTGATCTGGGAGCTCTGGAATTTGGCGACAATATTCCTGGGAGATTTCTTTTTGGGATCTATTTGAGGAGGCGATCGATGGATTCTTTCAATTTCTATTTTGCCCTGTGGCTCTAGAATATCAGGGTAGTTCTCCTTGATAGTTTCTTGAAAGATGATATCTAGGCTCTTTTTTGATCGTGGCTTTCAGGTAGTCCAATAATTTTTAAATTATCTCTCCTGGATCTATTTTCCAGGTCAGTGGTTTTTCCAATGAGATATTTCACATTGTCTTCCATTTTTTCATTCCTTTGGCTCTGTTTTATAATATCTTCATTTCTCATAAAGTCACTAGCTTCCACTTGCTCCAATCTAATTTTTAAAGTACTATTTTCTTCAGTGGTCTTTTGGAACTCCTTTTCCATTTGGCTGATTCTGCCTTTCAAGGCATTCTTCTCCTCACTGGCTTTTTGGAGCTCTTTTGCCATTTGAGTTAATCTATTTTTTAAGGTGTTGTTTTCTTCAGTGTATTTTTCAGTATTTTTTTGGGTCTCCTTTAGCAAGTCATTGACTTGTTTTTCATGGTTTTCTTGCATCCTTCTGATTTGTCGTCCCAATTTTTCCTCTACTTCTGTAACTTGCTTTTCCAACTCCTTTTTGAGCTCTTCCATGGCCTGGGACCAGTTCATGTTTTTCTTGGAGGCTTTTGTTGTAGGCTCTATGACTTTGTTGTCTTCTTTAGGCTGTATGTTTTGGTCTTCTTAGTCACCAAAGAAAGAATCCAAAGTCTGAGACTGAATCTGGGTGTGTTTTCGCTGCCTGGCCATATTCCCAACCAACTAACTTGACCCTTGAGTTTTTCAGTGGGGTATGACTGCTTGTAGACTAACGAGTTCTATGTTCCACATTTGTGGGGATGTGCCAGCTCTGTCACCCCAGCACTACTCCTTCCCCAAGAACCCCCAACCCAGATTGGGCTTAGATCTTCAGCAGGTTGTGCACTCCTGCTCTGATCCACCACTTAATTCCTCCCACCAGGTGGGCGTGAGGCCAGAAGCAGCAGCAGTTGTAGCTGCCCCACCTCCGCTGCCCCCAGGGCTGGAAGCCTGAATGGTGAACTCCTTCCACTCCCACAGCTTTTCCCACTAACCTTCTCAGCAGTCTTTGGTGTTTGTGGGTTGAGAAGTCCGGTAACTGCCGCAGCTCGCTGATTCAGGGCGCTAGGGCCCACTTGGCCTGGCTCCTGGTTTGGTTGGTCCGCACAGCTCAAGCTGGGCTCTGCTCCACTCTGTTCCCAGCTCCCAGCTCCCAGCTCCGTGTGGGATAGACCTTACCCAGAGACCATCCAGACTGTCCTGGGCTGGAGCACTGCTTCTGTCTGCTGTTCTGTGTGTTCTGCTGTTCTAGAATTGGTTCAGAGCCATTTTTTATAGGTTTTTGGAGGGACTCGGCAGGGAGCTCAAGCTGGTCTCTGCTTTCCAGCTGCCATTCCATCTTGGCTTCGCCCCCTGGTGGATTCTTTCAATGACTATTTTACCTTCTGGTTCAAAGACCTCAGGGCAGTTTTCCTTGATACTGTTTTGAAACATTCTGTACAGGTTCTTTTGTTTTAATCATGGCTTTCAGGTAGACCGATAATTCTTAAATTACCTCTCTTGGATCTATTGTCCAGGTCAGTTGTTTTTCCAATGAGATATTTTACATTTTCTTCAATTTTTTTCATTCTTTTGATTTTGTTGGATTGATTCCTGATGTCTCATAGAGTCATTAGCTTCCAGTTGCCCAATTCTTATTTTTGATGAATTGTTTTCTTCAGTTAGCTTTTGTACCTCTTCCATTTGGCCAATTCTACTTTTTTAAGGAGTTCTTCTCTTCAGTGAATTTGTGTGCCTCCTTTGCTATTTTAGCCAATTCTACTTTCGAAGGAATTGTTTTCTTCAGTGGACTGTGTTTTTTTTTTTTCATTTGGCCAATTGTATTTTTTAAGGAATTGTTTTCTACAGTCAATTTTTGTCCTTCCTTTTCCAAGCTGCTGACTCTCTTGTATACCTCTCATTTCATTTCCCATTTTTTTCTTCTGCCTTTCTTATTTGACTTTTAAAATCCTTCTCAAGCTCTTCTGAGAAGCATTTTTGGTCTTAATACCAGTTCATATTCCCCTTTAAGGTTTCAGATATAGGTATATTGATGATGTTGTCCTATTCTGAATTTGTGTTTTGATCTTCTCTGTCCCCATAGGGAGAATCTATGGTCAGTTTTTTTCCCTGCTTCTTGCTCATGATGTTTGACTAATTTCTGGATTTTTAAGTTGATCTCTTCTCCTGGAGCACAGAGGGGGCCTGTCCCAAGCTTCATGTGCTGGGGGGCCAGGGGCCTGGTCACTCTTTGTTGCTCAGGCCTCTGGTGCTGGCAGCTGGAGGCTAGAGGGATCTGGCAGCTTACCGTGTGCTGAGCTGGGGTCCTAGTGGTGATGTTTGGTGTGTGCTGAGACCATATGTGGTTTTTGTGCCTTGTCCCACTGAAGCTGTGAGGTGTGGGGGGAAAAGGGAGAGGGCAGGATCTGGCCACCAAGGGAAGCCTGCTCACCCATGGCTGTGCTGAAGCAAGGGGAAGTCAGCCGCTAGAGGATGACTGCTAACTGGGGGCTACACTGAAGCAGTTGGCTGCTGGGAGATGCCTGCCAGAGCATGGCAAGGTTCAGCTGCTGGAAGATGCTTGCCCACCAGGCACACAATCTGCAGTCTGTCAGTTCCCCTGGCTTTGCCAAAACACATGGGGAAAGTGGGGTTGGCACTTTCTTGCTACATAACCCTACATCTCAGGATCTCCCACTGGTTAGCTGAGGTGGGGCTTGCTGCAGCACTTCCGGTCTTAGACTGCACTTCCATTCTGCCAGAGCAAGAGGGACTTTTCTCCCTAATCCCCCAAGTCTCTTAGGAGGCTTAGTATGCTCCCTGTTTTTCTGCTAGCCATGCTGTACCAGGATTTTTCCTAGGGAAATATTTTCTGTTCTTTAAGAGGTAAATAAAGGAGAGTGAGAGCAACTTACCACTTATTCTGCCATCTTTGCTCCTGAAAGTCCTGAGGATTTACTTTATTTATTTTTATTGTTTTATTTTGTTGGTGTTTTCTTTTGCAATATGGTTAATCTGGAAATATATTTTATATCACTTCACATGTGTAATTGGTACCAAATTGCTTGTTTTCTCATGAAGATAGAGGGGTTGGAAGAAGGGAGAGAAATTTAAAATCCATTTTTTAAAAATTATAAGTAAAAAATATTTTACATGTTCTTGGGAAATATTTAATGAAATGTAAAAAGGAAATAATTATAAAGGGAAAAGTACTAGATACTAGAATTAAAAAGGATTAGGCAAATCTTCCTATAGAAAGTGTAATTTCAGTTGGAATTTAAAGGAAGCCTGCGAGATCAATAATCAGAGCAGAGAAAGTTGAGCATTCCAGATATAGGGAACTGCCTGAGAAAATACGTAGAAAAAAACCTTGGAGTGTCTTGTTAATGGAATAGGCAGAAGGCTAGTGTCACTGAATTGAAGAATTTGTGTCCGACAGTAAGTTGTAAGAATATGGGAAGAGCATGATGGGGCTAAGCTGCAAAGGGCTTTGAATGCCAAATAGAGCATTTTGCATTTGATCCAGGTGGCAATAAGCAGCCACTGGAGTTTATTGAGTAGAAAACAGGGGTGTGTGTGTGTGTGTGTGTGTGTGTGTGTGTGTGTGTGTGTGTGACATAATCAAACCTCTCATATAACAAAATTACTTTAGTACTGGTTGGAAATGATTGGAGTGAAGGCTTGAGGTAGCCAGACCCACCAGCAGACTATTGCAGTAATCAAGGATTGAGATGATGAGGCCCTGCACGTAAGTCATGGCAGCATCAGAGAAGAGAAAGAGGGGTAATGTATTCAATAAATGTTGCAAAGGTACAATCAAAAGGACTTTGTGAGAGCTTGGATTTGCGTGAGGAAAGGTAAGGAATACAGGAATACAGTGAGGAATCTAGGATTATCCCTACTTTACAAGCTTGTATGACGGGAAGAATGATGTTGCTCTCTACAGAAATAGAGAAGGTGGATCATATGTGTTCAGGGAAAAAGATAATGAATTCTGGTTTGGATCTCTTGAGTTTAGAATGTCTACTGTGCATCCAGTTCAAGCTGTCAGAAGGCAGTTGGAGATGTGATACTGGAGGACAGCTGTTTCAGCAACCTGGCTAGCAGCTTCTGTGGGGGTATAAGATTCACCCACAGCCAGCACCCAGAAAGCTGCCAACAGCACAGGTTCTTTCGATCTGCTTAATTAAGGAAAGCAAGGTGAAGGGGTTGACAAGCTTACTTTTAATTCAAATATCATTCAGTTAGTTCAGGGGAAAAAAACCAGAACCCTGAACTTCAAAACAAAATGCAATCAAATTACAGACATTAACAGACTTTGTCTGACTCAAGTCCCAACAGATAGTTACCAGAGTTCAACAAAGTTTCAACATCCGGGTTTACAAGCTGGAGGGCTCCTTAACTACAGCTGCCCGGAGTCTCCTCATCAACACCATCTCCAGAGCCCCACACAAATGGCTCTGTCTTCCCTTCTTATAGGGCTTCAGACATCAAACATCATCTGAATCACCAAGAGCTCAGGCTCTGGTGATTGGTTTTTGAGTTGGCCCCTCCGCTTAGGACCCTGAGAGGTTCACATCCACATGTATTACATTAACACCTAATGGGGTTTGGGCCTGGGGCTTAGGACCTAGTAAAGCTCACTGAGATAAATTGAGTCACTCAAAGAAAACAAAGGCCATTCTGGTTACAACAGCCTAAAGACTAAGACAGTAAAGAAAGATTTGAGAATCATGAATATTAATATGGTAATCATATTCGTGGAAGCTGAGGAGATTACCAAGTAGTGAAAAGGGAGAGGGCAGAACCCTGAGGGACACCTATAATTATGAAAGGCATATCCAGCAAGGAGACAGACAGTAGCAGCCAAATAGGTAGGATAAAAATTCAGAGACAGTGGTATCCCAAAGAGAAGAGCATATAAGAGAAGAGAAAGTGATCAAGTGTGAAAGGCTGCAGAGTTGTCAAGAAGAATGAGAACTAAGAAAAAATCATTTTAATTGGCAACTAAGAAATCATTAGTAAATTTGAAAATAACAATTTTGGTGGAATGATAAGGTTGGAAGCCAGATTGTAAGGGATTAATAAGAGAGTAAGGGAGAGAAAGTGGAGGCACCTATTGTAGGTGGCCTTTTTGAGAAGTTTAACTACAAAGTTAAGTTAATGATGATTACAATTTAATTTAGTAAACATTTTTAAACAAATATATATAAGAAAGGAACTAAGCTAGTCCCTATAGTGGAAAGACAGAAATGAAACAGTCTCTGACATATGTAATACTTCCTCTGGGCTACCTCCCCAACTTTGCACTCACGAGTTTTCAGATTGTGTCCCCCAGATCGTGACATTGCTATATTTGCATTTGATCCAGGTGGCAATAAGAAGCCACTAGAGTTTATTGATGCTACAAAACTAATTTGTAAATCTACGCTACCAAGAACAGAATTCCTAAGTCTCTATTCTGTGTCTAACTTTAATAGTCAGGTGGTAGAAACAATTAGTCAGGTGGTGGAAACAAAGTGAAAGTAGTTTGTAATTT
This sequence comes from Trichosurus vulpecula, assembly GCF_011100635.1. NCBI lineage: Eukaryota > Metazoa > Chordata > Mammalia > Diprotodontia > Phalangeridae > Trichosurus > Trichosurus vulpecula. The sequence continues at coordinate 132,653,777 of NC_050573.1, read as the reverse complement.
GACATTAAAGAGTGAAGCTTCAAAATATTTTCCTGATTAATCTGGATAATGTTTGCTTACAAATAGACATAAGAACCATGGAAAAAGTGGGAACAAATGTAGAGTATACTGATGCTAAGACACATGTAAATAACAAATATGGCCTGCATGTCCTTTCTCATTTCATGAGGTCCTCACACTTCTTCTCTTTTAACTCAGCATCTCTGCTTTGATTGTTTCTTAGCTGGCCCCTCTGGATCTGATCATCTCTGTAGTTCTACCCTATGATGAAAGGGAAAGTGGTCTCTTGAAGCCATAGCCCACTCTCTTCTGTGCATCCAGAGGCCTTGCTCTTTGAAGCTGCTTCCTGCATAGCATGCTGTTTCTCTCTGTGTCTATTACACAATAGAGATTCTCTACTCCATCGTGGCTGTTTTTCAACTTAAATCTCTTGAAATATTCAATTGTTTTATAAGGGCTATGCATGGTGCATACAAACTTTTACCTATCAGTGGTCACTGCCCCTTTCTAATTCTCTCAGGGAGAACTACTTTACATCTTGAAAACAGCAAATGACTTTTACCTTTCTGTGCATCCCCAGCACTTATCTGGCATGTAGTAGGCACTTAATAAATGCTTATTGACTTATTGACTTAATTCTTCATGAAGAGATTCCAGCCATATAGAAATATTCTCAGATTAACACCTCATTCTTTGCCTTTTACTTTATTAGATTATACGTTTGAGAGATGGTGGTATGGTCTAACTATAAATATTGTTCAAAATCTTCACCAACACCAAAAATTATAATTGTAATTATTTAAATATAGACACTTGAATATCATTTAAATCTTCATCCAGAGAAAAACTGATAAATAGAACTATGAATAGAATAATTTTACATATATACCTATTTGTGTCTAATGGTAGCCAACTCGACGGGTGGGTGGAGGAGTGAAGAAAAAAAGAAATATACATGATAATTTTGTTGTATATGAAAGGAATAGCAAGTTGTACACAATAGATTTGCAATTTCATGTGCAATCATCTTTTTTATTGTATTATGTTATGGTAATGCTTGTTTTATTCCACAAGTTAAAAATAAAATTGAATATATACATATAGGTATATGTATACACATATGTGTATGCACAAATATATGTACATATATACATATATGCATAAATATGCATCTGTTCATACATATACATATATGTGTGTATATATATATATATATACATATGTGTGTGTGTGTGTGTGTGTGTGTGTGTGCATGTGAACTTTTTTCTGACATATTGTTTTTTGCCTAAATTGTATCAACATTATTGAGAGTGATTCAAGGGAAAACAGCCATATAATTCATAGAAAAATCTGACTTATTATTTGGATCCTTTGCCTTGACTTTCTGTATAATTCCCCCATTTCTGTATTAAAACTGCATGAACATTTTAATGTTATGTAGAATAAAAAATATTCTATGTACATCTGTTTAATTTGATTCTTTATCCATATGGATTTTGTTGATTTTTCCTCTAAAGGAGCACTTTTACCAGGCATTCTCAGTCCACACATTTCACACTAATTCTGTATTATAGAAATAAACTCTTCTCAGGAAACTCAAAACAAAGGTTAAAAATGTTCAGAAGTCTTCTAATTCTGTGGGGCTTTTTAAAATTGTGGTTTTAACTTTAATTAAAATTTTAATTACTTGTATACCTAGGGTCCTCCAAATTACAAACTAAATTGGGCAATGTAGGTGAATCTTATGTTGTTCATTCTGGTACATGAAAATGAATGACATTATATAGTCTGTAGGCTGGATTCAAAATTTATTTGGGGAGTCTGCTATGTTTGCTCTATAATCTTGCACAAATCATTAAATGCATAGGTCATTTAGAGCTTCTCAAAGGCAACAGTACTTTTAAGGTAAATTTGTTTAGTCCTGCGAGAGAAGACACTTTTGGGAGAAATGAAAATTTTGATAATGAAATATTATTTTATCTCTTAATTTAGTTTAGTTTTCTTTTTGTAAATTTCACTACCAGAGTAATTTAATTTTATATTTTCAAAAAGATAAGGAAAGTTAACTCCAATTTCTTAGTGGCACTTAATGTGTTAATTTTTATTTATTACTTGTTTATTTATTTATTTATAACTTTGATGCCATTAAAATTGTTGCTAGGGTAGCCTTGGCCTCACAGGCTCCCCACATGGATAGTCATATTACAGAATTGAGGAACAAATCCTGCCCCACACTTCACCAATTTAGTTATAAAGTTTTTTTATGTTTTTTTTTAACTTAGCTTTGGCAATTTCTGAGAAGGAGGGTAGTTCATTGCACACACTTAGCGTGTGATGAAGAAAATGCAATGGGAAAGTTTGGGTTTCATTTACTTTCTAGATCCTGAATTCCTTGTCCCTTCTACTGAAATATTGGTACATTTCAGTCACAGGGCAGTGGCAGCTAGAAAATATTAAGCACCCTTTACCATCCCCCTCCTCCTTTTCTTCCTACTCATTTAGGAGTAGGGGAGCTAGAAGGAGAGAGGTCTGACTCACTGGTTAAAGCAATATTGTCCATTGTGATGTATTAATTATGTAAGCTGAACCAAAATTCAGAAAGTGGCTTTTATCCCTTTAGACAGAAGGGAGATACATCCTTGCTTACATAGACTGAAATATGACAGAAAGAGTGAAAATTCATCCCATTTGGAAATCAACTGAGCAAGAGAGCTATAGTTTGATAATATTCTGAAAACAACCCTTCCATGGAGTACTTTTACTCCACTTAACAATTCTATTAGTAGTGAGGCTGTACCTATTTATTCATTCTACCTAGATTCTGATGTTCCCTTCGACCTACTACTTCATTATTCTACAGGGACTTGTGGAGTTTCAGCCGACTTCTTATGCATAGAGTAATATCCAACACATACTATACTTTAACGGTCTTTAGAAAAGCTAATAGCATTCAAAAAATTTATCACGTAAAACCCAAAACAATATGATAGCCAAATATTCAATTAGCTTTTGAGGTCATCAATGTGAGAATTCACTACAAAGGTATCATTTGCAATATGTCATTCTGTGTCACACTTGTGTGTGTTTTCCCATAAGTTTGCCAGGAGTTAAGTCAATGTTCTAGAAACCTTCTGTGCTTCCTCTGTGGTGAGTGAAAGATGAATTGACTGAGGAAACAGAGGTTTGAGCTTCTGAGTATATTAACTTATTAAGTAATGCGTGCCATTGCCTAACAAAGTGGGACAAGACCTACTCAGCTTAAGACTGGATGCCCAATACAGGGGGACACAAATTTTTATACATTAGAAACAATTAATCAAATAAGACCAATTAATCAAAAGGAAACAATACAACATTAGATAATCTGAGTTCTAATTGGATGAAAGATTAGATAATTTCCAAGTTGGATGGTAGAGAGTGAGCAAATACAAATCCCTAAATTCATAAAAAGAGGTGGCCCACTCTCCCCAAGTGTCTGTGAACAATCAAAAACATGGAAACAATAACTGATTAATCATAATGGGGCTAGTTTTCCAATAAGACACCTGGGTTGTTTGAGATGTACAGTTATGAGAAAACTTCTAGCGTGAACTTTTAGATCTGACCATCTTTCTGGTCAGTGTAATATAGGTCTGTGGTTAAGAGTCTATAAATAGCAGATAAAGGTGGTCCTGTTTTCCAGCCACACAGGGCTAGGTTCAAATAAAACAATAAGGTTTTTTTCCCAGTTTCCACCATTGAATGAAGTCTTCTCACATGACAAACATTGGACCAGATCCATAATTAAATGGAAAACAACCTAGCTTCAGAATTGATCACAAGATGGAGTTTATTCAATTCACATAATTAACCATTTGGGGTTCTAATCCCCTCAATTCTCTCACCCCTTAATATGACTGGGCTGATGGAGAATACAAGCTTTCCATTGATTATTCCTAGTTCCCACCATGTGATCCTCCCACATTCACTTTTAGTCACACATTTTTATGACAAAATTTATTCTTCTTCATAAGTCTTTGTTTCTAATGTGTTACAACACATTTACAACCAGCATATTTTTCCATTATCTTTTGCATGATACTAATTTTGAATTCTTCAAATATTCTGATTCTCAATCATACAACCACTTTTGTAAGTTATTGATGGGTTCTCCATTGTTCTTGGTACAATGACAATGTACAATGTACAATGACAATCACATGTAGTAAGGCCAAATTAGAAATAGTATGTTGCAGTAGATTAAATGCTGAAATTCGAGTTAGGAGACAAATTAAATCCCACATCATATACTTAGGATAATACAGGTAACCATCGGCAACCCATTTAATTTCATTGTATTTTAGTTTCCCCATCTTCAAAATGTAGGTGACAATATTCTGAATATTCACTTCAAAGAATTGCTGTGAGGAAACCAATTGAGATACTTTGAAAACAGAAATGTTGTGTTATTGTTATTGAACACTCAGAAAAGGGATTGTAGAAATCAGTTCAATTGATTAATATCGATTTATCAAGGTGATAAGATTACTGAATGCTTTTCAAGTTCAAGTAGTTTCATTGAACTTTTTTTTTAACTTGAGCTGAATGTTAATGAAGATTTTTGTGTCACTATCTGAAAATAAAAGAGAATAATTCTACATGGAGCTCTGAATTTGTCCTCCGAACATTAATGAAAATCTGTGTTAATTAAGTTCAATTTGTCATTTGGATGTAACCAAGGTAGAAATCAGCATGGGAAAGCCACACAAGGAAAGACAATTAGGAGGTGTCACTTGAATGTCAATTACTTAAGTTAGGGAAATTCAGCTAACCCAGTCTCATTTCCCACCACATTGTATTGGTTTTTAAATTTCAAAGCTCAGTTCCACTTATGCAATACACAATTTTAAATGTATCATTTCAACTTCAAAATTTTAAAGAAAAATTAATTTAGATAATGATACTAGAACAGTCTGTGATTAAATTACTAACCTTAATTCAGAAAGTTTAGCTCTAGGGATTAAATAATATAAATTTTTAATGTGGTATAATGGATAAACCACTACATTGATGGCCCAAAGACCAGGGTTCAAGTTCTCTTTCTGTCATATACTGGCTCTATGACCCCAGGTCAATCATTTAATCTCGCCATTCTCTAAGCAAATATCTAAGACTAAAAATTACAGAAAAGTTAAAGACTTGCACTGGTACTGGGAGTTTCCTCATCCAGGTTTGCCACATACCAATGAAATTACAAACCTAGTCCCTGTGTCACATCTATCTATCAACTTACAGTGTAAATATTTTATCCCTTGCTAAAATCTCAAAGGTTAAAAAAAAATGCCATCAGTGAGATTATTTAGAGTTGTCACAAATGATAAACCAAGTTAATTCACTTGTCCAGTAATATGTTTTTCTTTTATTGTAATGGAGCGTGAATTGAAGGTTAACTTTGTATCACTCAGAGAGAAAATTTTCAAGTTAACTTGGTGAGTTTATGCAGGCCTCCACAAACAAAGATGATGCTACCCGAACAACACCAATAGGGCGTGTACTTTGTGTTACTTTCACTTCATTAAAAATGGGTCTTATCTGTTTCATCTGTATGTATCCTCCTGCAAGTATTTGTACATGGGATCTAAGACCCATCTTTATTCCTTATGAATGAGTGAATAAGAAACTCCCTGCTTATAAGTGGCTTACATTGCAATCAAGGTAAAAAACACACATAAGGGAGAATGAAACTAGAAAGTGGAAACAGGAGGAGGATTGATAGTATGGCTTAGAGAAGGTTGGGAGGTGACCTGGTAGACCTAAGACAGGCACAATATAGTGAAATTCCCCCAATTAGAGCCCAAGATTCCAAGTGAGGTAGTCCAATTTCAGATTACAGAAGGAGAACAGAGTTGAAACAACATTGTTTGGAAATGACATGGAAGTGGACTGGTGGGCCTGGTACTGAAGAGGTTTTTGTAAATGATGATGATTGTAAGTGAACCATATGTTTCTAGGGGTGACCACCGCAACCCCACAATACCTACATGCCGGGTCCTGCCGAAAGAATTCAACTCAAGCCTTCTCAGCCAAGGAAAAGACAAGTTATTAGGGATTCACCATAATGGGCTGTCTTAAGAAATCCCCCCGCTTTGTGATGCCTGTTTCCACAAGCGGGCCAGATTCAACCTACTGAATTAGATTGAACCTGAGCCCCTCATGGAGGCAAGGTGGAGATTATATAACAAAGATTGTAGGAGGGATTGAGGGGGTGGTTTGGGGTGACTAGAGGAGGGTTTAGGGAGGGGTCTTGAGGGAAGTCTACAAACAGACCAGTGAGGTCAGAGTCCAGGAACCAAGAGAATAGAAGTAAGGGCATGAAGTCCTGAAGGATATCAAAGGTTGGGAAGTAACTAATGCAGCATGTCTAAAGTAACAATAGAGGGAGAGATCTGGGCCCAATGACTATGTGAGGCTTGTGGCCCTAGGGAAAGGCCAGTCCAGCCAGAAGACTCAGGAACAGCTCAAGGGGGTTCCCAGAGACTGTGCCCTCATCAGGACCAGGTAGATAAAGTAAAAGTTAATTATCAGAGACCAGCCCTCTTCTCATTACGAGAAGTAAATAAAGAAGCAGATGTTAAGCTGAATACAAGGAATTTTTTTAAAGTGACGAATATACTTAGTGGGCTAACCTAGAACACAGGTAAGTTTAATGTCTAATGCTTTTGTAGTTTATGTAGCATAGTTTGTGAGAGCACTAGACTGAGTGTAGGGAAACTAGTGTTTTCTGATCTTTCTCTAGCCATGTGAGTTTGTACAAAATATCTGACATATCTGGGCCTAAGGTGCTTTACTTGTTTTACTAATCAGACCCTGAAGTCTCTTCCAGGTACAAAATGTTTTGACTACTCAAAAGCAACAAAAGTGAATCTGATGAAAACTATATAATTGTGACTTTATGATTGTCATTTTTACAATACCTTAGGATTTGCTGCATGTGGTTTCCCCAAGGAGGAACACTTTAGTTTTGGACAGCACAAGTATCCAGCCTTTTCCATTTCTGCAACTAACTATAATCATTTGTTTCTTAAAGACAAACTTGCCCTTTTAGCATGACTTTTCTTCCCTTATATCAGACAATTCTTTTCATTCAGCAGTGGATAAAATCTTTCAGAGTTCTCCTCCTGAAGGCTGGAGCACCAAGCTCATCATTTTCCCTTACTACTTTAATCAAGGCCATCTATTCCCTAAAAGCTTTCCGATGTTCTCCAGATAGTCTCCATTGTATTAACCATCAAGTTTATCACCCAGCTGAAAGGCTACTTGTCTGGCCATTAGGCACTATTAATGTCCTCTTTTCACTTTAACTTCTATATTTCTCACCTCCATCTTCCTGTTCCAGTCTCCCCAAGAAAACACACTCATTCCTTCCTATATTTTGACTGATCTTCTAAAATTTGGATCTATATAATTCTGTAATGCAAAGCCTGAAAATAAATCTTTTTTTTTTTACTAAAACCTTCCTTCTCCATGAAATACATCTTCTCCCTGAAAACAGTCTCATGTTTGTTTGTTTATTTTTTCTCATCTGTCACAAACACAGCAACTTCAGATGAACAACATGAAATAACGTTTAACATATGTTTTACAGTTACAAATGACTTTACATATGTTATTTGAACTTAACCATCATTTTGTGAGGTAAGTAATGCAATTATAACATTATCCCTATTTTACACTTAAAGGAATTTAGGTCCATGGAGGTTGTAATTTGTTTGAGGACTCAGTTAGCAATTGATTAACAAGGACTCTAAGTCTTAGAAGTTCCAAATCTACTACATCAACTTGCTTCTCAAGAAGAGCTTTAACTATATTTTAAAGAAGATTTTCTATACCCATTTAAAGTCAAGAAGTATTTATTAAGAGCCTATCATGTGCCAGTCATTGTACTGAGAATTGGGGATACAAAGGAATACAAAAAAAAAGAAGCAAAACAACTCCCTACTCTCAAAAAGCTAAGTCTAATAAATAAAAAGGTGCCAACATTTTAGTATATCCTTATCTACTTAACTTCATTCTTTCTTGTGCTCTTCTATAACGCCCCGTCTTTCAATTGTCCCTTTTATCTTCATGCCTACTCTCTATTACCACGTGTTTATTCCCATCAGGACTGGGGAAATTAGCTTGATACCTCCAGGAGGTTGTGAATCATGTCTTTTCCTGTGGCTCTGTAGATTTCTTAGTATGGTATCATATGCCTGTGGTATAATCAATACTAGGCAAGTTGGAATATTTAGTTTGCATCAAGTTGCAAAAAACAAAGAAAATAAATTAAATTACTTTACCCCTCACAATTCCTTATCAGTTTGTATACTTTACCACAGGAATGAAAAATAAATGAACAGAAAATATTTTGGAAGCTTTAATCATAATTACATATAAAAGATATTTAAGGATTAAATGTTAAGATTATTTGAATGTAGGAGTGAATGAAAGAATGAACAAAACACTATGCTAAGTGCTAGGAGTCTATATACTATGCATATATATATATACACACACATATATACATGTAATATGTATATGTGTGTGCTTGTGTATATATATATATATATATATGCATACACACATATACATATGTAAGACAACCATTTCTCTAATACTTTATATGCTACAATGAAGACTTGGTATGTAAAGGAGATGTAAACTGCAGGTCAGATGGGAAGAACTACAATTCCTTAGGGTATAATAGAAAAAGAGATGGAAATGCAACTTCTACAGTATAATTACTATTGATCAAACTGTATCCATTTCTGATATTGAACCATTTGACAATTTCAAATAAGTTTGTTGAGAGTACTTTCTTTTCTGTGGAAGACAGCATCTGACAGATTGTATTTCCACAAGGGTTGTCCCGCTCAGTGATGGATAATAACAGGGTTACTGAGTGCTGCTCTTGGGCTTACTTTCTTTTTGATGACTGTTGGATTGAAGTTGGTACTGGAGTTGCAGGGGTGATGGTTGGGTCCCTTTTTTACAATGATTGCTACTCTGATGGATGGCTGTTGGACCCAATTTGGTAGGAGGACAAATGTTCTAAGAGGGCTTTATAATTTCAGGGACTTTTGAGCTTGTTCTACTTTCTCTAATCCATAGGAGAAAAGCTACCTGTGCTAGGTACATTAAATGATACTGTAGTTGCTTGAGGAAGTCATCCTCCCTAAAGATTTTTCTTATTAGTAATAAGTGATTTTGGCAGATGTTGCAAATACATAATTTAGTGTAGATTCTAGGCTTTAGAGATTTATTCTGCAAACAAAATGGCAACATATACCTTTAGCTATCAATAGCCCATTTCATATATGTTCAGAATTATAAAAATGTTCAAACAAGGAAAACAAATTTTCCCCTAAAAATATGATCTTTATGACATGAGGTTTTTTCCTGTTACTAAAAGGTTATAAAAATAAACATTGTTATTCTATAAGTAATGTAAAAATTTCCATACATTTAAAATTACTTCAATATTTTAAGGGGAAAATGCCCAAGATATCTGGTTTATATTTTTAATTAGCCATTTTTAAACATCGGCAAATAATTTGAATGAAAAGAATATGTTTTGATTTTTCTGGTGTTACTATAGTAGTATGCAATTTTCTGGTATGAAATATTTTGTCATATTCTTCATCTTCAGCATTATTAAAGCTCCTTTATGAGAATTATAATTAAGAAGAGCACACTTTGCAAGTCCTCTTACTTCCTCTAAGAATCAAATACTTACTCAGACATATGCATTCCTTATTTGTAAATTTGGATCTTAATTAAAAATTTAGGATTTAAATATAATTGTGTGATATGTTTGAAAGACTACTGTGTACTTTTATTTCTTCTACTTCATGAGTTGCCAAGCAGTCTGAGATCTGCTTTGCTAGAGGAAAGCCTTGAACCTACTCAAAAAAAGTGCCAGCTTAATTTCTTCTAAGCCCTTTAGGCTCAAAGTCCCCCAAGTCTGAAGCAAAAACTAAACTTAAACATATCAATTAGCTACAAACCACTCAGTTAATTCTAGGGAGCTTTTAGTCCTCATATAGAATACCAAAGCACATGTTAGGAATGTGGGTTGTCTTTTTTTGGGAACCTATCAGTTGGAAACAAAGTAATAATTAAGGCCAAGTTTTTCAATTGTGTGGGGTAGAGAGTTGACTTGGGGAAGTGAGAAGTTAATTGATTGGTCTAGGGTTACCCAGCCAGTATGTGTCAAAGAATAGGACTTTGAAAACTGTTTTCCTATTTCCAAGGGAAACTCTCCACCATCCTATGTCTGTTTAAAATTATTTTTAATTATTTCACTAAATATTATCCAATTACATGTAAAAATTAGTAACCATTTTTTTCTCTTGCATCTCCCTCCTTAAATTTGATAGGACTACTTCCTGATTTTTTCAAATACTTCGTGTAGCATTAGGATTAATTGTTCCTTAAATATTTGCTAGAATTGACTTTTGAACCCATATGGACTATGTGCTTTCTCCCATTCTTTTTAGCATGATGTTTTCAGCAATATTATCATCAGTCTCTGACAGGAGAAGAAAGTGGGACAGGAAAGAATGGGAGAGAAGAGGTATTACACTGACTACCAAACTGAGGGTCTATGGAGACATTGTACTGACCTCATTCTTGTATGCCTGTGAAATCCAAACAGTATACCAGTGCCATGCCAAGAAATTGAATCACCTCCATTTGAATTGTCTTAGGAAAATTCTAAAGATTACCTAGCAAGATAAGGTACCAGACACTGAGGTCCTTTCTCAAGCAAAACTGCTAAACATTCAAACCCTACTGCAAAGAATGCAGCTCTGATGGGCTGCCCACAATTTTTCAAATACGAAATGTCTTTGCCTGAAAAATGATTTTATGGAGAACTTAACACAACACAGGTGATCACATGGTGGTCAGAACAAGCAATACAAGGACACTTTCAAAGTCCCTCTGAAGAACACTACAATCAATTGTGTGATATGGGAGATACTGGCAAAGGATGACCCAGCATGTTGTGCCTGCATCAAAGAAGGTACTGTGCTCTATGAATGAAGCAGAATTCTAGTATCTCAAAAGAAACATGAGATGCACAAATTTAGAAATATCTCCACTTCAAATTTTCACATGAACTATTTATGCCCAACCTGGTAGAGCCTTCTGAGCTCATATTGTGATACCTGAGTAGCCAGCTATTGCTAGAAAAACCCTGCCCCCAGCCACTAAGACATTTCCAAGGAATGTAAGCTAATTACCAGGAAAGCCTAACGATCTTCCTTTGTCTAACTGAGTGGGCTGAGAGACAACTCTATCTCTGGTCTCAACAAAGCCAGCTGGAGCATCCCTCAGTCTGCCTATGGCCTTGAAGAATGAAAGCCTCAGCCCCAGATATTCTTTTGAATTATGTGACTGTTCCTAGCTCTTATCTCATGAGTCATGTTGTGGGATGTATGGCAAACTGGACACAGAGATCCTGGGTTGTAATTCCAATTGACACTTTGTCAACTATCTGATATGTTGTATTTACAATCTATTCAGGAGGTTCCTCTAACGTATCATGGTCATAAAAAGTGAAATAACACAGGCTTGCTGAGTCTGCAAAGTAACATATGTAAACTTTAAGAGATAATTAAGCTCTGAATCCTGTATTGTCTATATAAACTACCCTCTCGGTTTAAACGTGGTCATTTGCTTTGGGAATTTTCCCCGAATGACCGCCGGCTAATAAACTTCTCCATTCAAAACTTATACTCTGTGGCGTGTCTCACTCGCTTCTGGTATAACAATATTGGTCTGATCAGCCACAGTCAAATACGTTGTACCATGAATCTAACATAGTAATGTCATTTTGGTCCATAAGAACAAAGGACAACAACCAACCATCTCTTGCTTGAGTGCTTCTAAACCTGCTATTGCTTCTTGCACCACAATCTTGCCCCATCTCTGGTGTTTCATCCACATAGGCTCTGAGACAGCCTCCCTTCCTATGTCACAGAGCTCTCTTTCCAACCTCCATATTATTGTGGGCTGGAACTCTGTCTCACTCTGACCTTACATTGGCTCTGTCACTCCAGATTTTTATTTGAGCTTTTACTTTAAAGATTTTTTGGAGAGAATGTTGAGAAAAATTAACTGAATGCTTTATTCTACCACTGTGGCACTGCCCCCAGATATTCTACACCATGCTTTTAACATTTTTTTTCTACACCTAAAAAAAATCCATCATAGAGAAAGAGATAGAATGATTAAGATCTTAGGATCTAAGGACCAATGTAGTTTGAGAGTCTCATCATTGGAAGACTAGCCATTAGGGAATGCTTTTTGTTTTGTTTTTTTCTTTGTTTCTCAATATAAAGCAACTCATGAAAATCTTCTGAATCATATAGAAGCTAATTTCTGTTATTAAAAAGTTAATACCTATGGAATCAGTGATCACCACTAATAAAATTTAAGCACTGATTCTCACAACTGTGTTAATAATGCTAGCATCACATAGCTCCACCTTCCCTCCTCCCGCTCCCCGCAAAAAAACCATGTTACCTCTCAGGGCATTAGACAAATATTCATTTGCCCTCTTATAGAGTCTATGCTAGGTGAATATTGTGAATATTGCCAAGCCTGTTCCTCTTCAACAACAATTTGACCTGACTTCTTTGAAATCATAAGATTTTCTTTTGACTTTAAGCCTAATTAGAAAAATTGTCTTTTTGATTGCACCTATGAATAGACATCAGAAGTTTAAACTTAATTTCCCAAGTGACACCTTATACCAAACTATAAATATTGGATTTTGTAGGGGTAATCAGGGCGGAGCTTTTTCCTGTTCTTCTCTTAAGTGCCCTTGATGAGTCTGGCCTTTGTTTCTTTGATTAAATCAGGAGTCTTTGATGATTGACTTACCTCAAGGGAAAGCCTGGTTTACCTGGGTCTGAGTCACATGTTTGTGACCCCAGAAGCTTTTAGGTCACATGGGTTTGAACAGCATGTTATGATGCCCTTTGATGCTAAACAGGGTATATAAACTCAGAGGTTGTGTTTTGCCTTTGGAGCTCACTCATTGAAGGAGTGTTGAGACTCTGGGCAAGCCGTTGTAACTGCCCTTACCCCCATCCCCCGGCTTTGCTAACCCAGACTCATTGGTAACTAACTACTGTGGTTTGGTCAGACAGATAAAAGGCTTGTCTGTTTATTCCTGTTTATTTCCTCTGTTTATGTAATGTATGTTTGTAATTTGTTTGTATTTGCTCTGAAGTTCAAGGTGCTGGCTTTTTCCCCTGAACTAAATGAATGATATATGTATATGTGATTAAAGTGAGATTGTTAACCCATACAATTGCTTTCCTTAGAAAAGCAGATCTGAGCAGCAGCTGCTAGTAGAATTGTTGTTACAGATGTTAAAGAGTTAACCACTAAAATTACAAATTTTAAACTGTAATGAACAGTTATTCTTTCTTACAATAATATGGCATCTCTATCTCTTCTGAATAAAAGGCCATTAAGAATTGCCTTCTGAAAACATGAAGGATAAAAATACCTACTCCAAAACTTGACATAGTGCTGAACAATTTATTTGCTTACTGAGCATTTGCTGGATAAATTACTAAATTATTGAAGGAGATGAATCCTTAATGGAAATAATATGAAATAAAATGCAAAGGAAAAAAAAATTGACCAGCTTACTTCAATACTCTCACTATTTTTAACCCAATAAAAATTGAGTATAAAACTTTAGATAAGTATGCTAATGATTGGTAGGTCCTTAATGATTGATAAATTATTGTAATATATGAGAGCAAGAGGATAAAAGGCAGGATAAAAGGCCATGCATTTATGCTTCTAACCCACTGGCACTAGTCACTCTATCTTTCTCTTTTTACTTTTCTTACATTTTTGACACCAATCAATATTTTGCTCTCTTTTTCAATCTCTTACTCTGTTTCTGCAATTTTTCTCCTCTTTTCATTATCATTTCTTCGGTAGTACTTGTGACAGTTTTGTTTGTTTCCATTAGGAAATCAATTTCATTTATTCTAAGACTGCTGTATTTAGTCAGAAGATGGGTTCAAAACCCAGATGCTTTTTACTAGTTCTCTTTCCCCAAGAAAGTCATTCACCTCCTTTTAGCATATAGTAAAAAATTCATACGTACATGTTTACTGAATGACTGATTTCATAGGCAAGAACAATCCAACTTCCAGGCCAACCATAAAAAGATTCAAATATACAGAGGAAAATTCAGAATATTTACCATTATGCGTCTGATGTCGTTCACATTTGTACCTCTGAGAGTAACCGATAGAGGAGTTGAGCACATACACCAGGAATGCACTAAGGATCTTGATCATTGCACCCAGTCTTGCCTATTAGGCTCATCTAGACTTACTTTCACTCTTTCTCCCTTGATATACAATCTCTCTTAAAACCTGTTGATTATAATAGTCATTTTTGCCTAACATATAATGGTATGGATTATTTGGTCTGTTTTTCTAGGATACTCTAGGTATGGTAGTCTTTGTGAGAAGTCCCAAGTGACTGTGCATTTAACACAGTGCCTGACACATTGTAGACACTCAGGTGGTTATTGAATGATCTGCTGATGAACCATGCAAGCAGCTCACTTACTACCAGCTACTTTGAGGAGCCCTGACAGCTGCTCTCAAGAGCTCTCTTCTGTTTCTATCAGGTTGTGCTTTGTTTTACTTGTCTTTGTTATCAACAAGAAATCAAATGAAATAGACAAAATAAATGATGTGATCAACAATTTATACAGGCAACCCCATGGATACCATGATGTTCATGCTTAATAGACAACATACTGCCAGGAATATTCTCTCACCTCTCATATATAATGAATAGTTTGCTACCTGACATCGCTATTTCCTAGGGTATTACCTTCCTTTAATGGATCATAGAAAAAAATGAGAGTTCAATAAGTCTTGGGAAAGATGAGATATGATGACATTAACCAGATTAATTCTCTTTGTGGGGAAGGGGAGGGATGAGAACAAATATTTATTAAATTCCTACTATAAACCATACATCATGTTAAGCACTTTGTAAATATTATTTCATTTCAAGGAAGAAACAGGGTTTTAATAAAGGAATTGAAATAAGAAAGTTGAGTGGGACTATGGAGCTGAGATTGGAGAACATTCAGTGCTGCACTTGACAGGTGATGAACAGCAGAAGAGGAAAGAAGCTCAATGGAGGTCTCACCCCACTCGAAGGAGAAAGTTTCAAGGAATTTGTATAAATAACCTCAGCATTTGGATGTACCAGTCCTATTAATAGCTAATATGGTCTGGCAGAAAAAGCATTGATTTGGTAGTCAGAAGTTTCATAATAATAATAACTAAGATTTATGTAGAGCTTAAAGGTTTTGAAGTACTTCATATGTAGTACCTCATTTTATTCTCATAACTTTCAAGTAGGTGACATTGTGATCCCTGTTTCATATATGGGGAAACTAAAGCTCAGAGATGATAATTGACTTTGCTCAGGATCACATAGAAAACACAGGATTTGAACTCATGAATTGGATTTGATTCCAATTGCAGAACTGAAACCATTATACAATCCAGCTACCAGGGTTCACTTCTAGCCACTGTCATTTAATACCTCATTATGTGACTTCCCTAGTCCTTAATTTGACTTCTTTAGCCCTTAATTTCCTCCCTCATAAAATGGCAGGATTGGAATAATCTCTTGAATTTGATTCAACTATAAGCCAATTATCCAATGCTGAAATCATTAACTACATCTTTTCCTAGGCATTTTGACATCTTCACTGTCAAGCAAAGTATAGGAATCATTCATGTAGCTATGACATTTGCACTGAGTCCCATATCCCTCAAATTTTTTTTCTAACAATTGCATTTCAGAAACAGTTTTGTCACTATGAGTTAAGACTTCTATTGAAAAGAAAATACCTTTTGGAGATATTTTAGAGAGCAATCAAAAAGTATGATGCATTATGGAGTTATCTATACCTTAGAATTAATGATGGGATTAATAATTTTTTTTTCCTTAAAGATGGGGGCAAGAAAACATAATATTACAGTGCTCCATCAGAGAGGAGAAAAACCCATGGTAGTGATAAGGAAAGAAAACACAGAAACAACTTTACCTGTATCATGTCAGGCCTGGACCTTACTTCCAACATCACCTATAATAATAATACCTGCCAGAAAATGTAAAAAAAAATGAGAAACTTAAAGACAAGAAAGACTTAGAAGAGAAGGAAAAATAATGACCTAGAAAAGTACAAAAAAAGTCCACAAAAAGCAGTTTTTTCAAAGAACAAGCAACTATATTTTCTCAAAGGTGAAATCAGAGGTCCACGTTATACTAGTAGTATGTACAAATGGCTAACCAATAATTATGGAAATAATTGTTGTAATATAAATTAATCTTTAAATTCTGTCTGGTTCAGTGAGGCCTTAGTTCTTTACAACTTCATTAGACTTGAAAACTGATTAGATATGAAATGCCTACTTAGAAACTCAATTAGGATTGTTGCTGAATTGAATGTAAAACACAACAAAAGTAAAAAAGTGTAAATAGGTTGGAACAGAAAAGTAGATAACCAGCTATCTGAGTAATACTCATAGCAATGACAGCCAGACAAAGTAGCTGGTGCACTTGATCACAATGACTTGGTCACTGCCAGGACTCAGGTTCAAGATAAAGAAAATAATTAAAGACTGATACTACTGTACTGCAACTATAACTATGACCTTAATTACAATTATGCTGATGATGATGATGGATACTACCACTAATCATTATTATTATTGCTGTTATTATTACTATTATTAATTTACTGGTACTTATCCAGTGCTTTGAAGTTTTGAAATTTTTTGAATTTATTTCATTTCACCTTAAAAATAATCCAGTGATTTAAGTACTTCAAATATAATTTTACCTTTGTTATAGGCATGGAAACTAAGGAGAGGTTAAGAGATTTGTCTGTGATGACACAGCTGATGATTGTCTCAGATGGTACATAAAGTAAGGAGGGCCCCCAGACTGCAAATCTAGTGGTTGGTCCTCTGTAGACATACAAACTAACATTCTTTTCTTTACCTCTTAATGCATCAAGGGATATAACATTCTAAGTTAACTACTCTGGGTTTCAGATTCTATATTACTTGATTAAAATCTCAGTTTCAAATATATAAGGGGCATTGGGAAGGATCTACTCCAACCTATATCAGAAATGATCCCTAAAATGACATAACTGAAAATTAGTCATCCAGCATCTACTTTAAAATCTCCAATGAGTGGAACCCAACTTTTCTTAAGCAGCCCATTCAATCTAGGTCTATTTGTTAGGATGTTTTCCCCTAAAATCAAGCCAGGCTGTCCTGGGCTGGAGCCCTGCTTCGCTCTGCTATTTTCTGGGTTCTGCAGTTCTAGAATTTGTTCAATGCCATTTTTTGTAGGTTTTTGGGTGGAACTGGTGGGGAGCTCACTGCAAGTCCCTGCTTTCCAGATGCCATCTTGCTTCTACCCCCTTGCCCCATTTTTTTAACTTTCACTTTTGACCCCAAGGGCCCAAAAGAAAATGTATAATACATTTTGACATTACAACCTTCTATACATGTGAAAAAAGCTATCATAATAATTTGAGTTTTCCCTTCTCCCAGTTCCTCTAACTAAGAAGACATAGACTCAGGGTGCTTTGTCATCCTCATCATCTTCCTCTAGATGCTCTAAAGTCTATCAATGTCCTATTTAAATATGAACTCACTGAAATAAACATGATACTCCAGATGTGGTCTGACTAGAGCACAGTACCTGGCATATAATTGGCATTTAATAAATATGTATGTGTATGCATCTGCATAAGCAGACATACATATATATACATATGTGTATGTATGTAAATATGTGTATATATAATTTGTGTGTGTTTGGTGTGGCAGTATGTGTGGGGGTGTATAATGAATTTTATTGTGAACATTGGTTTTCCTCACCAGCCTCAACTTATCCGAACTTTAAAATTCCTGATACCATTTTTACAAATATATGAAATGATGAAATTTAACAGAGATAAATTACATGGAATGTTTTACACAAAGAAGTAATTGCCTTATTTTGTCCCTAGCCTCTAATTTGAAAACTCACCAAGCTATGAAAAAAGGTTTCAAGGTTTTTGATGTTCTTGGCAGTTCATTCTGAGATAAAATACTATATTCTTCTGGTGACATTTTTATAATGAACTTCAGGTTATAGGAAGAAAAGGATGAGTTTACAATAATTGTTCATACTCACTGTATGATGTGAATTCTTTGGTATATATTTTCTCAAAAGTCTATATGGCTTAAATGAGGCAACCTCATTAATAGTGCATATTCTATGCCAGCAGACCGTCCTGAAGCAAATAATACTGGAACCATTGGTTTCAATTGACTCTAAATGAAAAAAAAAGTGTTTAGAAACCAGATGGAGAAAATGATGGTTGAAAATTTGTTACTCACTGCTTTTGTAACTTGAAGGATTCAGTTTCTAATGTCATCTTTTCAACATTTTAATACTGTTCATGGAGTTTTCTTTTCAATGATACTAGAGTGGTTCACCGTTTGCTTCTCTAGCAGTCATCTTTTGTCAGAACTCTCCACTGTGACATGTCCATCTTGGGTTATTCTGCATAGCATAGTGCATAGTTTTGTTGAGTTATGCAAACCCCTCTGCCATGAGATTTTTTACATGAGTGGTAGAATATATAAGTGTTCCATGTGGAAAGAATGCAAAGAGAATAAATTTAAGTGTACTATAAAAGGGGGGTGGAATTTGATTAATGGAAAAAAATGCTAATGATTAGTGCCATCTAAAAGTCAAATTGGCCGCCTCTGGGGGTAGTAGGTTCCTTCACTTTAGACTCATAACTAAAATACTTTTTAACTCATTTGTCAGGTAGATTGTAGAGAGGATGTCTTTCGAGGTAAATATTGGACTAGATAGTCTCAGGGTTTCCTTCAAACTCTGAAATTCTATGAATCTATGACAATATAATCTGTCAGTTTGTTTAAAAGGAAATTTTCACTTACACTGGCGAAAGTGGAGAAAGAAAAACTCATAAAAATTATGACCTTCATTTTTCAAGGAACAGGCAGTCTTCAAGGATACAATAAAAAATCCGAAACTGTAATAAACAATAGAGAAACAGAAACATAAATACAATGTTGAAACAAGGTGAAATCAAAAAGGAAAGAGTATGTTTCCTTTTTTTCAATTTCTATTTTTGCATCTTCCTACAAAAACCACCCCTTCTCTTAAATCATCTTCTTAGGTCTGATGGTAAAGTAAAAGAAGGAGACACTATCAGGATATAAGATAAAGAAATCAGTTATATTGGAGTGTGTCTGCACAGAAGCATTGTGGGAAGATGGGAGGAATTCCATAGCAGATAGTCTGGGGAGACCTGTTGTTGTTGCTTCTGCTGCTGCTGCTGTTATCACTGTTGCTGTGTTTTAGTCATTTTTCAGTTATGTCTGACCCTTCCTGATCCCTTTTGTGGTTTCTTGGAAAAAGACTAAAGTGGTTTTCCATTTCCTTCTCCAGCTCATTTCACAGATAAGAAAACTGAGGCAAACACATCGAAATGATTTGCCCACTGTCGCACAGTTAATAAGCATCTGAGGCCATATTTGAATTCTGGTTTTCCCATCTTCAGGCCCTGCATTGTAGTCATTGTTCCTCATGTTGAAAATTCACCTATCAGAAATTTTGAGCCAAAGACAGAGAGTTGGATTTGAAGTTGAAGCTTATCAGAAGACATTTATGGTGTAGCGTCATTAGTCTTGTCGTAAACAAAGTGAACTTCCACCAATCAAGATCAAAGGGTCTCAAGGTCAATGCTGCCATGTGGAGGAAAGGGAAGACTAATGTAGAAGCATGCCTGAGACACATCTGTGTTATTTCTTATGAAAACATGAAAAGGTAAGTCTTGTATGAATAATTCTTCATGCTTGACAAATCTATAATTATACAAATGGTTGAAAGAAGCAGAAAATATATTCATTCACTTAGTCTGATTGCTAAATCCATTTAGCTAAATAGTAAAGAGTTCTAAAGTATCTTCCAATAAGTAATTTTACTTCTAGATAACTGCAATATTTGTTTTGATAAATGTAACCACCCAGATAACTATTCAACAATGGATTACTAACATCAATTAATTCATAAAATAAGGAAAATGTATACTCCCTAACATTATACCCATGGCTATTGTGGAGCTTCCAGCATCCAAAAAAATGTTTCATAATAAATTCCCTTATGTGAGGATGTCAATATACAGATTGGATCAAGTCCAAGAACATTACAGCTCATCCTCAATAAGATTAAAAGAATAAACAAATGGAAAACATATTGTATTGATCAGAATATGTTTTTGGAAGATGATTCAATTACAAATTGACACAGAATTATGCCCAAAAGTGAAAAAAAGAGGAGAGGATTTTGGGAAGATAGTAGAGTAGGTTGGGAAATTCTAAGATCTCAAGATTTTCCCTGACAAAAGAAATAAAATAGCACCTCAGGTCTAACAAAGTGCTGGTAAAAATAAATAAGAATAGGGGTACAACAGGAGTCCTCCTGGGACAATTTGCGAAGATCAGAAGAAAAATACCAGGACAAGGTTTGGTCCCTGTTAAGAGTAAACACCTCCAGATTAGGGTCCACTTTAGCCACAATCAGCAAGCTCCTTAAACAACAAGCGGCAAGCCCTGGAGTTAGTTGATTTGTGAGGTGGCCTCGGCCCAACCATAGGAACTTCTAACCCCAAGAGAGTGAGGGGAGGTGGGCATCTGAACCTCAGAAGATGGAAGAAACCTCTGCTGACAAGGAGTGCCAGATCTAGCTGTGCTGCAAAGACCAGCAGGGGTGAGAAGGAAAGAGCATATGCCCAGTGAGTGCAGAAGCAGTGGGGCAGAAAGCACCTGCCTGTGGACACTTACAGCAGGTTAGAGGTTTGGCTTTGGTTCCAGGCTAGAGGACAGAACTGAAGATCTGGGGCTAGAAGCACCATCCCCCATACTCCAGGGCTAGAGATGATTACAAAAAATAAGTTATTACCACAAAAATGCAAAGGCAAAGGAGAAAGAATCCATCCATAGAAAGTTATAATGGGAATAGAGAAGACTGGGATTCATCTTCAGAGGAAGATACTGAAGCAAAGAACCCCCTTCTACTCCAAAGAGTAAGGTCAAATGGTCACCTGCCCCAAAAGAATTTGTAGAAGATCTTTTAAAACACTTTAAAAATCAAATGACAGAGATGGAGGAAAAACTAAAATAAATAAATAAGAATAATCCAAGATAAACAAGAAGATTACGAAAAGAAAGTCAACCAATTAGAAAAGGAGATCCAGAATGTTAAAGAAGAAAATGAAATATTGAAAATTAGAATTGGGCAAGGTGAAACCATCAAAATTATAAGAGAGCAAGAAATAATTGAACAAAATATGAATAATGAAAAATTGAAGAGAAAATGAAACATCTTACAAGAAAAACAACAGATCTGGAGAATAGATCAAGAAGAGAAAACATAAATATAATTGGACTAACAGAGTTATAATCAAAAAAAGAATCTTGATACAATAATACAAGAAATAATTAAAGAAAATTGTCCTGAAGCATTAGAAAAAAGTGGGGTATGTAGAAATAGAAAAAATCCATCAATCATCACTTAAAAGAGATCCTATGAGGAAAATTCACAGAAATATCATAGTCAGATTCCAAAACCCTGAGCTCAAGGATGAAATATTAAAAGCAACAAGAATAGAACAATTTAAATATAATGGTGCCATAACTAGTCACACAAGACCTAGCAGCAGAGATATTAAAGGATCACAGGTCTTGGAACACTGTATATCGAAGGGCAAAAGAACTGGGTCTCTGGACAAAAATATCATAGCAAAGCTAAGCACAATCCTGAATGAAAAAAAATGGATTTTTGATCAACTCTCAGACTTTCAAGACTTTGTTAAAAAAAACTGAACAATATACAAGATTTGACATACAGGAACCAAGAGAAATACAAGGTACATACCAAAGACTGGTTTTCAGGGAATTGATAAGGACAGATCATTTACTTTTTATATATGTAAAATGTATGTCTAAGATTCTTATTAATAACTGGGAAGGTCATAAGAAATATTGGGGTAACCCTGAGTATGATATGTTTAGGAATAGCTAAAAAGAACAATTATTTTACACAAATGAAGTGCAAGAGGAAGAATTGATACAGAGGCATAAGATGGGGGAGGAGGGTTAGTAATTCTGGCAACCTACTTTCATTGGGAATGGATGGAAGAGGGAACAACACACACACACACACACACACACACACACACACACACACACACACACGTATGCACATAGTAGAGTATAAAAGTCCTCTAAATTCAGAAGAAATTAAATGATAGGGGCATATGGAGGGGGTAGAGGACAAGCGAGGGATCTTTAGAGGGGACAGGGAGGAAATAGATAAAAGGGGGGTATAGAAAGGTGTTTAGATTTATCGGAATGGGAGGGTAGGGCAGGGATCCTTGGAGGGAAATAGGCAAGTAATAGAAGGGCAAAGCAGCAGGTAAAAGTGAAGTAGAGGAGGCAGGGGGGATAGGAAACAAGAGATATGCACAAACATAAAAAAGATTAGAGTAGAATTTGTTTGGGAAAGTATATGTCTATATATGTGTGTATATTTGTATATGTGTATGTTTATATCTATAGCTACAGAGAAATATATCCAAACTTAATTCTAGACTTCTGGTGGGGACGGGGTGGGGGGAGAGGAAAAAGAACAAAGTAAAAAAATGCACAGCAGAGAACAGAAGAAAATTATAAGGAAGCGAAGAAATGATGGACAGTTCTTAACACAATGTCTTTTGTTTACCACAGATGCTTTCTTGAAATGAAAATTTATTGTTACATATTTTGAATCCTCTCTTATGTTCTGCTATGCACATGACACAATTTTTTTCTTTCTTACTTTGTACTTAAGTTTCAGTATTTAAATTTATGATACGTTTTTGTTTCTTTTCTCTATTCCGTATTAGTGTTCTTGTCATTTGAGTCTAAAATAAAATTTAAAAAAAGAAAAAAGAGGAGGACAGCATCTCGTGTGGTAAACTAAGGTGGTTTTAATGTGATTTCAATGGTCCCAAATTCCTCATTGGTTCAAAGACTAAGATTTTCAACAGAAATTTTCCATGAGTGATGTTTTAAATTATGAATTTTGGATGTTATAGTGTATGATGTATAGGGAAAAGTCAGGTAAAGTATAATTTCAATGATGATCTTTGTGCAATACATTACTAGATCAATGTCATATAAAGTTTCTTTGATAAGAAAAGATGAACTGTATCGTGTGATGAGAGATAATAATAGTAAGGATATTCATATAGTAGCATTTAAAGCATTTAAATAATAACATTAAATAATATTAATAATAATATCTAGCATATGTAGCATTTTAAGGTTTGTGAAGTACTATACATATATTATCTCATTTGTTTCTAAGATACATAAAGACTAATTGTTCTTCAGGTACCCGCAGAGGTACATGACCTCAAGGGCTATCTTCCTCATAGAGAAAATATTACATAGAGTATCTATAGAATTAAATTACCAAGAATTGTACAACATGAGAAACCACAGATGTGTTACACTATTCACTGAAGAAATAAATAGACTTACTGATAAGATCAAAGACCCACTGAAATACTAAAATATCTATTTTGTAGATTAATCGTATTTAATATAACCTTGTTTTATAATGGAAATCTTTTTTTATATTTTGTGTATATGTTTTTTGAGGGGTGACATCTGATTATATATGCCAAGATCAAACAATCTTCATTCTAATTCTCCTGAAAAAAATTAATGGAATTGTTAACTTTACTGAAGAAAATCTTTTAAAAAGAGAGAGAAAGTTTTACTGACCTGAATTCCAGTGATGAATCATTCAATTTTTAAGCAATATGAATTGCATTTGGATAGATGAAAGGTTGTAATAGAATCAGAGAGTTCTATTTCCTGAATTAATGATGAGAGACACAGTGAAACAGAAATCACCTGAAGGAGGGAGATCGCTTCTTCCAACATACTTCTTTTTGAGGGACTACATTTTGGAATGCAGTCCCTGGCCAAAAGTATCATTCAACTTTATGCTAATGAAAACTTGGGCTTAAGGAAACTTTTGCTCTAAAACCTGTCCTCATGGAAAGTGTGATGACAGAGTAAGAATTCTTCAGAAACTATACTATAATGGAGGAGCAAGATGAAT